>NW_008331650.1:453822-461961 GCF_000622305.1 Nannospalax galili
TTATAGTAACTATTATTTTAATAAACAGTAGAACCAAACCCGGGTCTTCTGCAAGAGCAGCCAGTGCTCTTAACTGCTGAGCCATCTCTCCAGCCCCTGTAATTAGAGTTTAAACTCCTTGAAGGCAGAATGGCATTTTATACTACATCACCAAGAACAATGTAGACCTGATCATATAGCCCGAGACATCCCAAGGGAACTTATTCCTAGAAAAGAAAAATAAACCCCAGGCTGAAGGGCTTCTAGGAGAGACCAGGGCTCAATTTCAGCTGTCCTTCCCTCCTAGCCAGATGCTGGATACCTTGAACAGTTGGAGTACCGACAGTTACTGAACCTAGGGTTCCAAGTCAGGGGCAGTGAACATTTCAGCTGGATCGGGGGGGACTGCTACTCTGACAGGGCCCTCCAACCAAACACCTCAGGGACCATCCCTGGGTTGAACAAGTGGAATTTAATGCTCATGCATCAGGGGGTGTCATAGGGCAGCTCAGTGAGAGGGAACCCTAAAGGATGATTGTAAGGTTCAGGCTCCTGTTAGGTGACATGAGCCAGGATTCTAGGTAGCAGGTCTTCCCTCTGGCTTGGATGGCAGCATGTGGGAGCAATACATGTTATTGTTGAGGCGGGATGACTGAAGTAAGACTCAAGTCTCAGTTGAAGGCAGTGGCCACTCGCGTTGTCAGGGTGGCGTCTGTGGTCCTGTGGTTTACAACACACTCTGGTTTGTTTGTGTTTGCAAACTCTGACAGCCTGAACTTCCTCTTGCCTCTCTTTGCCACCGTCATGAGTCACTTTTTGACTGGTGCTGATAATCTCAGGGGCATATCCCCAGCAGATTACCGAGGCTTAGACTTGAGGGTCAGGCCAAGTCTATGTACTTGACAGTTTCCAGATGCAGTTGGAGGGCTGATTTTCCTTTCATTGTATTTTCTGTTTTCAGCACTAAGTATATGCATCGGTCTATTTTTAGATTAAAAAAATTTATGTGTATGAGTGATTTGCTTGTATGTATAAGTACACTTATATGTAAAACGCCCATGGAGGCCAGAAGAAGGCATCAGATTCCCTAGAACTGGAGTGAAGGATGGTTGTTAGCCGCCATGTGGGCACTGGGAACAGAATCTGGGTTCTCTGCAAGAGCAGCAAATGCTCTTAAATGCTGAACCATCTCTCCAACCCACCCCCTTTTCTTTTGAGACAGTGTCTCCCTGTAGTCCTAGTTGGCTTGGAACTCACTATCTAGACCAGGCTGGGCTTGATCTCACAGAGATCTGCCTGCCTCTGCCTCGTGAATGCTGGGGTTAAAGGTGGGTGTGTGCCACTGAGTCCAGAGCATGACGAAGTAGGTGATGAACATTTAAATTCTGGTTCAAAAGCCACTTAGAAACATCGTGATCTTGGACCATCAGTGTCCTCTACACTCTAAGTGTGAGATAAAATTGGCCTCCCAGTGGTGCTAAGAAAATTAAATGAGATACTACATATCCCCAGTAAGGAGTCAGAGTTTGGAAAATGCTGTGCATTCACACAGGTGCTCTGTGGGGCCCACCTCCAGCTATCTAATCTTTAGGACCCAGATCAAATGCGTGCTCTAGCGTTGCCTATTTTATATTATTTCTTTGTACTATGCAACTATTTAAAAAATAATTTTAAAGTCAGGCACGGTAGTGAATACGTATAATCCCAGCACTTGGGTGTCTGAGACTTGAGGATGGAGAGTTCAAGGCCAGTCTGTACTACACATAATGAGACCTTGTTTCAAAAACAAAAACAAGCAAAGAGAACACCAAGCAAAAAAGTGCTTTAACTATGGTGAGCTTGAGACTTGCCAGACTCCTAAGGTGGTTTCTTCCTTGGTCTCCACTTCCAGCTGCCTCAGCTGTTTAGTCTCAGCATTTACCGCTGCTGAGGAGCCAGACTCACTCAGCTCCCGGGGACCCTTGGGGACGTCACATCAGTAAATGCTTGCTGAGCACCCGAATGAATCTACACAGCGCGGTGCAGACCACTCCTATCCGTTGCTCACACCGTCCAGCATCACGTGGGTTTTTTGTTCTTTGACATCATCGTGTAAACGGGGTTCCCCTGTGTGTTCTCCAGTCTTCTCCGATGGAAAGAATGCTCAGTGAGGTATCCAGGCTCCCTCAAATCAACGATGTGCAGTGACGCAGACCCCTATCTTCTCCTTTCACCGTCCTCACCGTCCCGGGCACAGGCTGCCACACCCCCATCTGTTTGAGGCCGTCAAACTAGAAACAGATGCTTTTCCGCCCCTGTTGCTCATTTGATAAGAGAGTGCCTTTTGTTCTGTTTTGGAGACTGTAGCTGTCTCCCGCTGTCCTTCCCGCCTAATTTTTATGTGTTCTTCTTGCTTTTCTTAGAACATCTTTTTCTTACTAAATGCCAATGGAACCAAACAGAACGGGCATATACAAAGTATTTGAGAAAATCTCAAGGAAAATGAGCCTAGTAAAACCATCAGGTGTGTTTGTTCTTTAACTTGCTCTTCAAAAAAGTCAATAGTGTCCTGTGTCTTTTCAAGACTGGACTATTTTGTCAACACATATCACTCTCCATTACACAGAAATACCAATGTAAATCTATTGATACAGTTTACATAGTCTTTAATACTTTGGCTTAACTCTTAGACTTTGTGAGTGTTGTATATATGTGGATTTTTACTTAATGTCTACCACACTATTTTCTCTTTCTACTTTCCTCTCCCTCTGCTTCTAATTTTCTGAGTATGTGCTATTTACATGATCTCAGAAAATGTTAGTAACAGCTTTCATCTGTTTCCCTTGATTTTGTGTCGTCATGGGAGCAAAATCACGGTGCTGATAGTGTATGTGTTTGCTAAGTTTGCCATAGCAAAGAACCACGGACTGGCTAACTTAAACAGCAGAAATTCCCATTATCTCAGCATTTTATGTCTCCCATAATGACAATTGCAGACATGTGAATCCTATATTCCTGGGCCATGGTCACTCATATTTAGCTCCAGAACAAACTTTCTCTTCTTTCTGAGAGCTGTGGTTTTGCATCAACAGAGGAAGGTGCAGAGGCTTCTAGAATGGAATCACCAGCAGGAAGACAAAGGCTGACACTCAGAGGATCAGAGAGGATGCCTTTGCAGAACCATGGCTTGGTAAGTAGCATTCAGGTACGACAGCCAATAATCATCCTTATCAAAAACTTGTTTATTAGGATCTATAATTGCCTTGTCACAAAAGAGAGCTTGCATTGTGGTTATGAACTGCCAGGCAAGCAAACCTTCTCCCACTCCCGCTTTAAAATGACTTGGGGCTGGCTCTTAAAGAAACAAGACATCTCAGAGCAACTTGAACCAGCTTCTGGCAGGCACGATGCTCCTTAAGGCACACATGGGATTAAAGGTATGGTCTTTCCTCTTGTGAGCGCCTCAAAGTATTTGGGTATCTAGTCCATCTGTTCTTAACCACAGTTCTTATGTACTAAATTCTAAAAGATTTATTTGTTTTTACATAGGAAAATTTGGATTCTGGAACAGGTGCATGACTGCTCCTATGGGAATGATCTGGGGAAAGGATGCGGTACTAGGAATAGAGACAGGAAGTGGTTGACAACAGAATGGGAGACCATGAAAGAAATGGGGGCATTCCATTGGCCTCAGGACTGCATAAACAGTGGGATGAGTGGCCAGGAGAAGGCTGAGGTGACAGATGCCTACGTGCTGGGCCCACAATGAGATCCAGTCATTAGTAAATACCTCAAACCTTTTTTCTTTTTTCTTTGAGACTGAGTCTCACTCAGTCTGAGCCCACACTTATTGTGAACTCATAATCCTCCTGCCTCAGCCTCCCAAGTGCTGGGATGACAGGTGTGTACCCCACAACCAGTCTGCTCCCAAGCACTAATGTGGGGCAAACATTTGGATCAGGGGAAAAGCGCAGTGCAGTCTGAAGAGTGCGTGTTCACACAAAGCCTTACAGGGAGTAGATAAGCTTGCTTGCAAGAGAGGAGCTCTTGAATGATTTTCTAGCTAGAGTGGG
Source organism: Nannospalax galili (assembly GCF_000622305.1). NCBI lineage: Eukaryota > Metazoa > Chordata > Mammalia > Rodentia > Spalacidae > Nannospalax > Nannospalax galili. The sequence goes on from NW_008331650.1 coordinate 457,854, forward strand.
GAGATGTCACAAAATACTAACAACACCTTCAATAGTTATTTACAGCACAGAAGTCTTATTAGCACCATTTACATTTTACTTTTTACTTTTAGGTTTATTTTAGTAGATTTGTAATATTTATCTGACTTTTCCTACCTTACCTCTCTTGTATATTCAAATGAAAAAAATTTAATTAAAGATTATTACATTTGTTTACTTATTTACTTGGTGAGGATGTTTATGTACTTACGGAAATCAGAGGACAATGTGGAGTCAATTTTGTCCTTCCACCCTGTGGGTCTCAAGGATCAAACTGAGGTTGTCAGCAAGCACATTTACCTGCTGAGTCATCTTGCCAGTCCAAATCCAAACTTTATAAGTAAGATTTTAAACTTCCTTCAGCCACTGAAAAGTTCTATGAAACTATGAACTCCACTGTTTGGAGAGAGTATCTGTTTTACGAATGGTGGGTAATGGCATCAAAAAGATGCAAAAAGAGTAAAAATAGGGCACAAATACCACAGAATAAACACAGATGCAATAATTGCTATTAACTTAAAAAGCATCTGTCTTGCCTGGCTCTATAGTAGAGGCTGGAAATGTTAACTGCTCACTTTCCCATCCTCAGTGGCAGCTAAGAAGCCCATGTGGTGGCTTTGGCTGATAGTTAGTATATGGGAGTTTTCAGAGCTGGGAGAGGAAAGTTTGGGGAAGGCTTCATTCACACACACACACACACACACACACACACACACACACACACTGAAAGAGAGAAACTGTTCTTTGCTCCTTTTTCACTTTAATGCACGTTGGTTGTCCTGAGCCCTGGTAGTCATCTTGTAATACAAAAAGAGGGAAGGACAAACGAACAAACTGACCATAGTGACACAAGCCCTCATTTCATCAGCTGTTGCTGTTGTTTGAACATGGCTGTGTTTTCCAAAGTTCTGTGTGTTAAGAGGTCAGTCATCAGGGAGGCATTATTGGGAGTTAGTAGGAACACTCAAAGTGGAACTTAATGTAAAGTTCTTATAGGGAGTGTGACCTTGAAGGGGCTTGTGGGATCCTGGTTGCTTTCTTTCTCTGCTTGCTGGTTAATGAGGTGAACAAGTTGCTGTGTCACATTCCCCTCAAAACATTCTGCCTTCATCAAAGACCCAAAGCCATATGGTCGCTCAGTCTTTACTAGAACCTCCAGAATAGTGAGCTAAAATAAACCTTTTCTTATTATAACTAAAATGACTCAGATATTTTGTTATAGTGGCAGGAAACTGATACAGCTATACTACTAGAGATAGTACCTTTAAAAAAATAAGTCAACTTGTGTTCTTTTAAAGATATTTTTTAGAAAGTTTTTTATTTGAAACTAAATAGTTCTTAATGGTTCACAGTATAGTATTCTGATTTTCTTTCTTCCTCTTTGAGAAACACTAGGGACCATAGGGAGTATGTATTGTCTGAGCCTGTCTTCTATTCTCCATGTATTTACATCATATTTTCAAGAATTATAATGTTCTTGGGGGCTGAAGAGATGTCTCAGTGGTTAAGAGCAGTCAGTGCTCTTGCCAAGGACTCAGGTTCAGTTCCCAGCATCCACATGGTGGCTAACAACCATTCATAACTCCAGTTCCAGAAGATCCCATGTTCTTTTCTACTTCTACAGGCACTCCGTACATGGCACACTTACATACATGCAGGCAAACACTCAAACACGTAAGTAAAAGTAAGTAAAATTTAAAAATCATAATACTCTTAGTTGACATTCAGATCTGCTGTGACTCTGTGAAGCCATTTCTCTGTCTTGTTTTTTAAAATCATTTATTGAGGATTTCATACATGCATATAAGCTATTTTGATCAAATCCACGCCCACTCCCTCCCTTCCAGCTCCTCCCGATTCTCCCCATCACTTTTCTGATAACTTCATGTACTCTTTCTTCTTTGATTTGTTTATTTTTTATGGTGATTTTTGCTACTCTAACATTCCCCCCTCTGAAGAGGTAACCCTAAAATCTTTTAAGGATTAGATAAAAGCTCCCAATTATTTTTGACATTTTTGGCATTTGGAATAGACTATGTTGCTAAGAGGCCCAAGAACATTTTGAATTTTAGCCAAGAAACTGGCTACTTTTCTTTGGGGTCTTTTTACCCCAGCCACTTCCTATCTTCTATTCTTATCACACCATCCTCTGAGGAGGTTACCCAAATTGCCAATAGGGAATAGGGATGTAGACCCCTCCAGCTTCTTCCATGCTGAACAGGGACACAGGGTGAGGCAATTGGAGTACCCCTTCAGTAGGTCTAACTAAAAGACTCCTAAATTGCGTAACTCTTATCTGTAGGGAGAAAAGAAGGTCCTTAACTGGTGAATAGGAGATGTGAAGGAGAAGTAAAGGCAAGAATAGTTAGCATTACAAGTTCTAGACAGGGAACCAGAAAAAATATACTGACTTTACTCTTTGGTTATACTTTCCTTTTGGGTGTTTAAGACCATACAGTTGGCTCAAATAAATCAATTTACATTTACACTTAAGGTCATTTAAGAATCTGTACCTCAGGGGTCACATGGGCTTGGGAGGAGCCCCTGGCTCCTTCCTTTTACCAGTTCCATCTATGTGAAGATAGGTCAAAGGTCCTGCTCGACCATGTCTGGCTTCACTTGGAAGCATGAATGAGATGTTTCCTCTGAGTTGACCCTCTTCTTCGTAGACTGGACACTGGTTCAAGTCCATCTGGTGGGGTCTCCATGGCCTCCCTGATCAAGAGGACAGGTGACTCACCACAGTTACAGGACATTTTGAAAGATGCTCCATAGTCCCCTGGAATTTAGTCGACCTTGGAGGGCAAGGGGCAAAAACTGTCCTTTAAGTCCCTCTGACCAGATTAGACTAGGCCTCAAAGTATGGCTGTTAAACATCCAATAAGGTTAGTTCCACCAGTCTATACTTACCATGTGCTACGTAGATAGGGCTTGGGTAAAAAGCCAAATGTTCTCAGATAAACACTAGGTATATATTTTGTTCCTTAAACTAGTTGACTGAACTATTATTATGTGTATGTTATTGACTAAACTAAGATTATGTATATATTATTTTTGTCTCCTCCTTTATATATCATAACAAACCTACACAGACCTTCATCCCTTGCTTAGGCTTTCTCATTTTTTCTATTTTGGAAAATATCTCCATTCCCATATCCTTTTAACATCTTTTGCATTATCATTTTCTTTTTTAAAAAATAATTATGAGACATACTAGCATTAACTAATAAATTTTCCATCTATTGTGAGATTCTTTTCCTGGGGATGCTAAGCAATGTTTATTCCCTTTTAAGGTTCTAGTGTCAAGCCAGTGGTGGATTAAAGTTTTTCTGGGAAACCAATGAGTTTACTGAGCTTACTTACAAAGATGACTGAGAGGTTGCTGAGGTGTATGAATGACCTTGGAGTATGCACACTGGAAAGGCTTTACCCATCATGGATCAAGGCTTCTCTTCCTAGCCTTCCCCAGATTATATACTTTAGTCCTCCCCAAATCCAGGAGATCATGTGTGATTAGGGCCAAATTACATACAGTTGGCTGGGAAGAGTGGCTGGATACTCTGGTGAGGGTCCACTGATCCTGCTTGGCCCTCCTTTAATGAAAGAGCACAACTGTCAACAAGCCCAATTGTGACTATGTTTAACGATCAGGCACAGCTGAAGTTGTGATGATGGTAGTTATTTCATGCAGTAGAGATTGCTGTACAGCATCATCTTATTAAAAGGACCCGGAATTTAAAAGGATTTAGTGCTAGGATCCACATATGGGGAGAATATATGTCTTTTGTTTATCTGAGTCTGCGTTACTTCACTTAGTATAATAGTTTCTAGATCCATCTGTTTAACTGCAAATTTCATTATTTCATCTCTCTTTACTGCTGAATAGAACTCCATTGTGTAAATGTACCACATTTTTGTTAACCACTCCTCAGAAACGGAAGGCTTTTTAAAAAGATTTTTATTTTTAATTATGTGTATGCATGTGTGTCTGTGTGTTGGTATGTGCATATGAATGCAATTACCCACAGAGGCCAGAGGAGGGTGTCAGGTCTCCTGGAACTAGAGGTACAGATGGTTGTGAGCTGCCCAG
>NW_008331650.1:462185-462376 GCF_000622305.1 Nannospalax galili
CACAGAATTAGAAAAATGCATCCTTAAATTCATGGGGAAGCACAAAAGAACCCGGATAGCCAAAGCAACCCTGAGCACAAAGAGCAAAGCTGGGGGGAGTTACTGTACCAGATCTCAAAGTATACTACAGAGCTATAATTAAAAACAGCGTGGTACTGGCACAAAAATAGACACATAGATCAATGGAACAT
>NW_008331650.1:462400-463506 GCF_000622305.1 Nannospalax galili
AAGACACCTGATATTTGACAAAGGTGCCAAGAACACACAATGGAGGAAAGACAGCATCTTCAACAAATGCTGCTGGCAAAACTGGATCTGGAAACTAGATCCTTATCTTTCACCTTGTACAAAAGTCAACCCCAGATGGATCAAAGATCTCAATGTGAAACTGGAAACCCTGAAACTATTAGAAGAAAATATTGGCAGTAACTTACAAGATATAGGTGTAGGAAAGGATTTTCTAAATCGGACAGAAGTTGCTCAGGAATTAAGGTCAGCAATCAGTAAGTGGGAACCTCATTAAACTAAAAAGCTTCTGCACAGCAAAAGAAACAATCAAAAAAGAGAAGAGAAAAACCCACAGAGTGGGAAAAACCTTCACCAGTGATAACATCTGACAGAGGCTTAACATCCAGAATATATAAAGAACTCAAAAAACAAAGAAGCAAGAAACCAAATGACCCAATTAAAAGATGGGCTAAAGATCGAAACAGAGAATTCTCAAAGGAAGAAATAAAGATGGCTAAGAAACATCTGTTTTGATGTTTCCCCTTTCATCTCTGATTTTGTTGATTTGGATTTGGTCTTTCTTTCTTTTGGTTAATTGGGCTAAGGGTCTGTCTATCTTGTTTAGCAATTCATAGAACCAGCTCTTAGATTCATTGATTCTTTGTATTGTTTTCTTTGTTTCTATTTCATTAATTTCTGCTCTGATTTTTGTTTTTTCTTCTCTTCTGCTGAGTTTGGTTTTCATTTGTTCTTGCTTTTCCAGCATCTTGCTGTCCCCGACCGCTTTCCGTCTCGCCGGCAAGAACGACACAGGAGGACAAGTCAGGATCCTTCTGCAGCAGTTTATTGTATGCGCATCTTACACTCTTAGAAGCTTAAAGACCGAAGACGCCGAGAAGCGGGAGAGCGGTTGCTTATATAGTCTAAAGGTCCCATCTATAACGTATAAAAAGCGGATTGGTTGCTGGAGATCTCGCCACGGGAGGAGGCGAGGGAGAGCAGGCTCTTGTGCACGCCCCTTATGGGCGCAGCAGGATGTTTACTGTTAAGAAGGTCCGGATACCGGCGCCATCTTGTAATGGCGGTGGAGGCTGTGGCTCTCCACA
>NW_008331650.1:470318-514954 GCF_000622305.1 Nannospalax galili
TGATTCTCCATTTCATTTAAAAATATGCTGTTTCCTACATTTTTTTTTTTCTTTTTTGTCTTTTTGAGACAGGGTCTCCCTGTAGCCCCAGCTGGCCTGGATTCACTATGGAGACCAGGCCGACCTCGAACTCACAGAGATCTGCCTGCTTCTGCCTCCCGAGTGCTGGGATTAAAGGCATGCGCCACCACGCCCGGCTGTTTCTTATATTTTTAATGCTACTAACAGTTAGATGTTTGCACATGTGTCTTTAATCTCTAGGTATCTGATGATTACTAGTCACAGTTGGTTACACTCAGATCCTTAGTACCTGAGTATGGATATAAAGTCATCAGGTAAATTTCACTGGTAATGTTTATCACCTCTACTGTTTAACATGAAGTAAATTTTTATGCTTCCTCCTCAAATATAAGTCTTTTTTAAAATTCGTTGGTTTTTTTTTGAAAATGAGCAAACATACTTTGTGAGAGTCAGGGGAAAAAACCCATTGTATGTCAAATCTTTAGCACCTCAATAATACTTGGGGTTCAGCATTGCATTAGTATAAATCCTCATCCCAGACTAAAGCTGACATGAGGAGGTGGGCGGGAGTTCCATTTTATAGGTGGAAAATTGGAGCAAGATAAGGACTCATGTAAAATTCACAGCAAATGAAATTTTGAAGGAATAATAGGACATGTACATTATATGAGAAACTCTGAGGGACCCTCAAGTATTTTCCTCAATATACTTTATTTGTTTTGTTTTGAGACAGGGTCTCTCTATGGCCTCAGCTGGCCTGCAAGTTGCTGCAAGTCGCCTGCCTCTGCCTCCAGAGTGCTGGGATTAAAGGTGTGCACTGCCATGCCTGGCTCTTCCTTTTTTCTCTTTCATTTTCTTGGGGGGTAGGGGGTGGCAGGCTCTTGTCAAATAGCTGACTGTCCTTGAACTTTCACTCACTCCTGGTTTGAATTTTTTCTTAATGCTCAGGATTGAGCAGAGGCAAGCACAGAATTATGCCCAGATGCCTGCCTGCCTGCCTGCCTCCCTCCCTCCCTCCCTCCTCCCTCCTCCCTCACTCCCCCCTCACTCACCCTCCCTCCTCCCTCCTCCCTCCTCCCTCCCTTCTGCCTCCCTCGCTCTCATGGATCCTGTGGTTCCGACTCAGGCTTTCCTGGTCCTTTTCTTGGTGTCTTGACTCTTTTTTTGCCCTTCTGCAGCCATAGTCTCTGTTTGCACAGCTGTGGCCCAGGCAGGAGATTGGATTCTATCCTTGTAGCTTTGTGCGTAGCTTCTCTCTGTGTGTTTGTTTTCCCTGCATCCTCTGCACTGTGAACTTTAGTCTGTTATGAAGGCCAGTATATCTTTTTTCTTTCGGCTGCTGTTTTATTTTCTCAAAATGGGTTTTCAATATGTATGCCAGGCTGGCCTTGAACTCAAGGTCCTCCTGCCTCAGCCTTCTGAGCACTGGGGTTACAGGCCTGTCTCACCTTGCCCTGAAAACTCTTTTTTTTTGTTTTTAAATTTTCTATTTTCATTTTTTATTTTTTTTAGAAGAAGCATTATGTTATAAAGCATTCTTTACAGCTTTAACAAACTCATTAACAGTTTCTGGAGCAAAGATACATCTCTTTCAAAAGTGGCTATAAAATTTTTAGGTTTGCTGTTGAATTAATACAGTTATACAATATTGAACTCAGTATAAACCCTGTAAGACATAAAATTGAATGAGTTTTTAACCTTTAAAAAAGATCTCCATTTCATTTTAAAGTATACTGTTTCTTACAGAAAGACTCATTGTTTTTGCTCATAACACTGAGATGTTGGTGCATGCATCTCTAATCTGTATGCATCTGGTTATTACTAGTCATAATCAGTTACACTTGGATCCTTGGCACCTGTGTATGTCTATAAAGTCATTGGGTAGATTTCCTTGGTAATGTTTATCAGGCTTTTGTCTCCTGTCATAGCTGGGTGGAAACGTGGCCTTCCACAAGAGGGTTTTGCGTTGCTTTGTTGAATGATTTTGGCATCCGTTCCATGCCATTCTAGTCTTCTCTAGGTTTTCTTTCCTTTTTCTTATTTCTAAATGTAAATGGAGTAGGCTTATAATCACCTACTCTATGATACCCTTGAAGATTCAAATATTCAGTATTCTAAATGTGTCAGGATGGGAGGTTGAGACAGGGTCTCATGTAGTTATATTCCTTTGCTTTCCACCTACCAAGTGCTGGGATTACAGGCAAGCACCAGCATATCCAGTTCATGAATATATTTGTATGACTCAAAAACAGCCTGATGTGGTCCTGCATTTCCAAAGCAGTATGTATGTATGGAAATGATGTTAAGAGATATGCAGGTGAATACTTATTTGACTATTATACCCTGTATCTTTTAAAAAAATTGTGTGTGTGTATGCGTGTTTACAGGTGGAGGTAGAGGTTGGCATTGGGGGTCTTCCACTATCTTTAAAAAAAGTTTGTTTGCATATATGTGTATGGGTATGGGTATATATGTGATAATGCATGTGTGGAGGCCTGACAACAGCCTACTGGAGTTGGTTCTCTCCTTCCGCCCATGTGGATCTCAGGGATTGAACTCAGATTCCCAGACAGGGAGGCAGGTGCCTTTACCACCTGAGTCATCTTACCAGCCCTGTGCCCTCTATTACAATGTCTATTAAAATACAGTAGCACACTGGGTGCAGTGGCACACGCCTTTAATCCCAGCACTAGGGAGGCAGAGGCAGGGAAATCTCTGTGAGACTGAGGCCAGCCTGGTCTACATAGTGAGTCAGCTAGGGCTATAGGGAGACCCTGTTTAAAAAAGGAAGAAAAAGAAAAAACAACAACAAAAATACAAACCCCCCTAAAAGGAAAGAAAATTCAATGGCATCTTGAATGTGTCTTCACAGTCACACTGCCAGAACCTTCTTTTCTTTTCTTTTTTTTTTTTTTTTTTTTTTTTTTTTTTTGTCTTTTTGAGACAGGGTCTCCCTGTATCCCCAGCTGTCCTGGAACTCACTATGTAGACCAGGCTGGCCTTGAACTCACGGAGATCCACCTGCCTCTGCCTTCCGAGTGCTGGGATTAAAGGCGTGCGCCGCCATGCCTGGCTTCACACCAGTTTTAAACACACAGGAATAGACGTAGGTCAAGTCAGCTGTCCAAAGACATAGAGTCAGTGAGAAGCAAGGTTAACCTAATCAATTGGCGTCAGAAATATGTTCAATCCACTAAGTCAATCTCCCTTTACAAAAAGTGACAGTGTGTGTGGTACAAGATTTCAATACACATCACGAGGGTGGCGTTTAAGTGATCGAGCTCACGAAGAACTTTATGGGATTTGGAGACAAAGCACAGATGCTGGATCTGTTGTGGATGAGTTTTACATTTCTGGACATTTTATTTAACGTCAAATTATGGACAATGTGCAAAAGGTTCATCCAAGTTTCAGCATGAATTTCCTCTCCTTTCTGTCACTCTCTCCTTTTGTTGTTGTTGTCTGTCTGTCTGTAAACCTGAGGATCAGTGAATATTGGAAGAGTTCGAAAAAGCAACAGCTATCAATGAATAGCATTGTTGATCTCTATAAAAATGCATGTTGGGCTGGAGAGATGGTTCAGTCAGTGAAATGCTAGCCTCATCAGCATGGGGCCTGGAGTTGTATCCCCAGAGTCAACCTAAAGAATCCTGTAATGCCAGCACTGGGGAGACAGAGCCAGGAGGATTCTTGGGGCTTGCTGGCTAGCCAACCTAGTTGGACCTGTAATCACTATGTTCCATGAGACACCCGGCTTCAAAACAATCAGGTGGAGAGGATGGAGGATATCCAAGGCTGATCTCTGGCCTACACACCTGCATCCACACATTCACCTGCACACATATATAACATGTACACACACAAGTTCATGTCCATGTGTTCCACTTCTGGTCTCTCGTGGGCAGCATATGGTATTTAATATCTGCATCTGCCTTAAGGAAAGATTTATCTTTCCCATTCCCCACCATGTGGCCAACCTCGTGACTCTCTCTCTGTCACGGAGGGAGGATGCGTGCACTACAGCTGACCATAGCTAGGAAGGCAGTGTGTGGTATGAGTGCAGCTGGGCTGATGGGAAGGGGGAAGAGGACCATTTGCGTTTTTTTTGAACAGAGCAGCAAGTGGGGAGAGAATCATTTGCATTCTACAGATGGATCTGGGCATACTTCAGAATTGATTTGTTCACTCTGTGGGTTGTGATAAAGTTCTTCACCTGTAAGATGTGTCAGTGGGTGGAGATGGTTAAGAGTCAATGATAGCAAAGACCTGTAGCAGCATTTTAGTAGTAAAATATTTCCAGATTTTACAGCTTTGAACCCATTATCCCTTGAAGAATAATAGAAATGGCTTTGAACTGTTTACCCAAGTGATTATAACTTGGTTTGGTAAGGATAGGACCATTTTATTCTTTACAAATGATTAAACTTCTATGACTAACACAATGGCTATTGCATTTTAAAGAAAAGGATTGATTTACTAGACATGTTGAAAATAGACACACATTGATGTAGTTAATGGAAATGAAGTTTTGTGCGTCCTGGTGGAACGGTTTTTTACACACCCTCCCCTCCCTCCCGTCATGAATGCTCTGCTAGAGTAAAAGGACGGACTCTGCTTTTGCTTGCTTTCTTTTCGATGTAAGGAAGAGCAGAGCCAGGGTCCAAAGCTCTCTCCTTGCAAGTCTCTGCCCTTCCACTTGGGACTGCTGTGTGACCTTAGGTATACGTGAACCTACTCTGGACCTGAGTTTCTTATCAATCAAATGAGTGTAATGAGACCTGCCCTGCCTGCCTTACACATTAAGGTGGGTTGTCACGCAATACAGTGTGACTGCGGTTTAAAAGCTGAGACGTGACAGGACACACTGTTGTTGTTCTCTGTGTCTTCTATTGACCCAGATGCAGAGTCATTCTTGCAAATTCCATGTGCCTTTATCTCCTCTGTAAAACTTAACCCCAAATGGCACAGGGGTTAGTTCTTCTGTGGCATAAGCCTTGGTGGCTACCAGAGGATAATGTTTTTACTTTCTGATTTGAGAAACACAAAAATGAATCCCATTAATTTGTGGAAACCCTGTACCGATTAGAGGATAAAAAGCCAAAGGGTCGTTCACAATGCTGACACACGTTCCTTAAGTTTTTCCATTATGACAACAGTTTCAATTGCTTATTATGTGTGCTCAACATTAGACAAGAAGAAGAAAATCAGTGGCTCTTTAGCTCAGTGTGTGTGTGTGTGTGTGTGTGTGTGTGTGTGTGTGCACGCGTGTGCGTGCACATATATAGATGCTTAAAGTATGCAAGGAAAAACTACAGCAGACATTCTTACTTGGGGTTTGTGGACATTTTAAGGGGCCCTCAGAAGCACTCTCAGAGGGTCCCTGGCTCCTGTGCTGAGGTCTGTCACATGACATGTGCCCCTGTGCATTTTCTGAGAAGCTAGAGTTCTTCACCTGGTTCTCAAAGGACCTGTTAAAACAACAACCACCTGAGAACTGAGTCAGAGAACATGCAAATGTGTGGGCAGTTAGGTCACCACTTTGTGGTGGATTTAGGACTAATTAGAGAATCTTTTCATATATATCCATAGGCACATCTATGACATGAAGATAGAAGGGAGCTATTTGGCAAGAGGAAGAGGAGGAACAGGAGGGAGGAGGGGGTCAAAGAGGCTAATGGGAAGTGAATATGGGCAAAGTACAGGGTGAACTTTGGTAAAAACATCATTGAAAAAATCCATCACTTTGAACAATGAATATAGACTAATAAAAATTAAAACTATTTTGAAAGAAATGACTGACTAGAGTCCCACACCTGGACAGCTTTCCAATGACTGCTTCTATGGACAGATAATTTATCAAATATAGCAAATGATTTTGGCAAGAGGCTGTGATGCCCATCACCCTACTAATGGAGAAAGTTTAGAAATGGCCTTGGTCCTAAGTTCCAGTTTAACTGCTGAATCTAGTAACAAGATTCAAATTCCAATACATTTAGAATCTTTCCTGAATACAATGTGAAATTCAAATGAATTTACATAACTTTTGGGAAACAAAAGAGTCAAGGTGAAATTCCTTGTATGGATTTTCAGCCAGTGACCTTTCCCCCATTTCTATAATTTACTTTATCAGGAAGCTCAACTGTTCCTCAGTAAGCACTGAGTCCCTGTTCTGCCTACGATACCTTATGTTCTAGTTCCCTTTCTGTTGCTGTGATAAAATACCCTGACCAAAAGCCACTTAGGGGAGGAAGGGTTTATTTCCGCTTGCAGATTATAGTCCATCTTTGAGAGAGGGACTCAAACAGGAGCTTGAAGCAGGCACGTGGAGGAATGCTGCTCGCTGGCTCCATCACAGACTCATGCTCAGCTAGCTTTCTTACACAGCCCTGGACCACCAGCTTAGGGAATGGTGTTGCCCACAGTGGGCTGGGCCCTCCTACATAAATTAATAAACAAGACACTATGTAGTTCCACTCAGAAGGTAGAGCTAGGAGGTGAGGCCAGAGTGGTGAAAATCAGAGCTGATCAGAAGCACATGGGATGAGTTGGGGACAGCCAGGAGGAAAATCTTAATGAGGTTAAAGAGCAGATGTGGGGATAGGGAATGAGAAATGAATGGCCAAGTAGGAAATCAAAGTTTAAGACTATGTGGGTTTGAAAGAGCTCCTGTTGATAGGGTGAGGTCCTAAGGGTGAAGGCGTTCCTGGTGATAGAGTAGATGGCTGAGGTAGAATGGGGGTGAAGGTCATTGGAACCCTGGAACTAAAGCATGGGCTACGGGATGGGTCACCTACTTGCCACTAGGATGGTAGCAAAACTAAAAGATAGTGAAGGGCTAGAGAGATGGATCAGTGGGTAAAGGTGCTTGTCTCCAAGCCTGGTGGCCTGAGTTTGATCCCTGGGACTTATATGGTAGAAGGAGACAACTGACTCCTGTAAGTTTTCTTCTGACCACCACACTCAGGCCGTGGCATACACCATCCTCCCCCAACAAATAAATAAATGCAAAAGAGATAGCTAAGATGTACAAGAATCTTCAAAAAAATTAGAGGGACAGCAGGCGTGGTTGCAAAGGCCTTTAATCCCCCACACTTGGGAGGCAGAGGCAAGCAGATCAACTGCTGTGAGACTAAGGTTTATATAGTCAGTGAGTGAGTGAGTGAGTTCCAGGCTGGCTGGGGCTATGGCAAACTCTGTCCCTCCCCCAAAAAATGTTAGAAGGAAGAGGAATGACCAGGCGACAGGCATTAAGTAGCGAAAGAGACTACTAAGTGGTGGCATCGAGCAGCTTGAGGGCCCCAAACTGTTTGTTATAACCCCATTTCCCCTGGTGTTTGTGTGTTCTTTTTGTTCAAAGAACAGTTTCCATAGTTACCTTCACAAAGAACAGGTCTGATCACGCCAGGTTCTTGCTCAGAATTCCTCCAGTGGTTCTGCAGAAGCTCTAACTTGGAGTTTAGAATTTTAGGGAACTCTGCGCCTTTCTGCTTTGAGTTTCTACCTCAGCCCTCTTCCCATCATCCCCTGTGCCAATCAGATTGGGTTCTCTGCTTTTCCCTTCCTGTAAAACCCTATTTCAGGCCCGATGCATTTATCCTCTCACGTCTCCATGATTGCAGTGGCAAAGTCTTTTCCCCTGAACTAAATGCTGCAATCCAGAAGAAGCTGATATGACTTTCTGAATGAGGTGACATTCCTTCTGGGACCCTTGAGAGATTTATATTATCTGATTCCAGCATCTCCCGTGTTTGTAACTCTCTTTGGTTCTCTAGTTTCCCTCATGTTGCCCTGTTGTAGACGGCAGGACATTTTGTGTATTGTGCAGTGTGTATTTGTGTGTGTGACTGTGCATGTGTGTGTGGAGGCCAGGAGTCCAGTCAGCTGTCTTTCCTCAATTGCTCTCCACCTTTATTTTTGGCGATAGGGCCTCTTACTGAACCTGAAACTCATCATTTGGCTAGGCTGGCTGACAGTAAGCTTCAGTTTTCCCTGTCCCTGACACCCTACCCCCTTCATAGTGCTAAGATTACAGGCAGGCACTGCCTTGCCAGGCTCTTTACTTGGGTGCTGGGGATCCGAACTCAGGTCCTCATGCTTGCTGAATGAGCCATCTCCCTAGCATTAGGAAGAACATTTTGTTAGCATTTGGTATGTTGGGTGACCATCATATCTAGATGTCTATCCTTTTAAAAATAGTTTATTTTTATTTTATGTGTATGAGTGTGTTGCCTGCACCTGTGTCATGCAATGCCTGAGAAGGTCAGAAGAGGATGTCAGATTCCCCTGAAATTGGATTACATACGGTTCTTAGCCGCCATGTGGGTGCTGGGAATCAAACCCAACCTCTGCAAGAACAGTCAGTGCTCTTAACCACTGAGCCATCTCTCCACCCCAAGGATGTCTATCTATTCTGACATGGGGTTGTAATATCATAAATGTCATTAATAAAATAATCATTGGGGGTTAGTTATGTGTGTGTATCTGTCTATCTGTCCTTCTGTGTCTGTGCTCAAGTGTGCAAGTGCTTGAAGCCAAAGGTGTTGGATCCCCTGGAGCTGAGTTACAAGCAGTTGTGAGCCTGATATGGGTGCTGGGAACCGAACTCGGTTCTCTGCAAGAACAGTCAGTGCTCTTAACCACTGACCCATCTCTCCAATTATTTGTGTTTATGACTTCAACGTTTTCTGTAATGAGACCCCGAGTAGTCCATCAAGAGGTGAGGCTACTGACATATTAGCATCTATATCCTAATTAAAGCCCCGCGTTGTCATGTGATCTGCTTGAGGTCATATTGTTTCAACCCAGGGTGCATGTCAGTATCACCTGCAAGGTTCTCATGACTGCCCTTCAACTCTGAGGTTCTGACTTAACTGGTCTTGGATGCAGCCTGAATCTGCTCACTTTGGATGTGTATGACCACGCTGATAATTTAATTAGTGTTCCTGTTCCGATGGCATGAGGAAGGCAGTGCTAGTCACTGTGCTTATTAAATCCGTGCCCTTATTCCTCCTCCAGCTTTGGTGGGGAAACCAAGGCCAGACAGATGCATAACTTTCCCCCAATGACATGTATTAAATGACAAAATCAGGAAAGAAACTCAGGGACTCAGACAACTCTTAAGTATTTGAACTGGCTTAATTCTTCTACAACATATATACACAAATAATGCACTCTTCAAAAATTAGTGACTTTTTTTTTTAAACAAATGTGCTTTCTCTTTGCTTTCCAAGTATTTAGAGTGCTTTGATTTGTCAGTTTTATTGCAAGGTGAAATTTAGCATGGAAGAAGTCAACAAAATGATATTTTTTTAAATATAACATTTTATTACATGTTTAAACTTGTGTTGAATGTTGGTTTTATGATCGCATGCAAGGAAGTCTTTTATTGTTTCTTAGAATCATTTCTATGAATTTTATATTTGGGGTTAAAGGTGTGGCTCTGACTGCTTGGAGACTAAAGTTTGCCTTGTGTGGTATGTGCTAGAATATTGCCAAGAACTTTCAACCTTGCATCTCATACCCATGGTTTCCTGAAGCCCCAGAAGGCTCTTGGGGCACCTAACCTGTGGTACCAGCTCCATGTGGTAGGAATTGTCTACCAAAGCTGTAACTTGGACAATTTAAGAACATGAAATCAATTGTACCTGAGCATTGGTTTCTTTTTTTTTAAGAGTACTTCCTGGGGCTGGAGAGATGGCTCAGCGGTTAAGAGCACTGACTACTCTTGCAGAGGACCGGGGTTTGAATCCCAGCACCCATGTAGCAGCTAAGAACCATCCATAACTCCAGTTCCAGGAGATCTGATGCTCTCTTCTGTCCTCTGTGGGAATTGCATGACACAGGTGCACTTACACACATGCAGGCAATATACTCATACATATAAAATAGAAAACAAATAAATTGAAAAAAATGACAATATTTAGGGGCTGGAGAGATGGCTCAATGGTTAAAAGCACTGGCTGCTCTTACAGAGGCCCTGGGTTTGGTTCCCAGCTCCCACATGGAGGCTAACCACCATCTGTAACTCCAGTTCCAAGGATCCATCACCTTCTTCTGACCTCCACAGACAGTGCAGGATGGGGTACACTAGTACATGCAGGCCATAAAATAAAATAAAATAAAATAAAAATAATAAATAAAATATTTAAAAAAACCTTCAACTGAAATTTAAATAAAAAATGGTAAGCCATGGGCCATGAGCATGAATTTCCTCAGATTCTGTAGAGCTTATTTTGCTTTCGTGTTTCTCTTTCTTTGCTCCTTTACAAAAGCACTATGAATAATCTTAAGAAAAATCTACTTTTGCTGGGTGTGGTAGTGCACACCTTTAATCCCAGCATTTGGGAGGCAGAGGCAGGCGGATCTCTGTGAGTTCTAGGCCAGCCTGATCTACATAGTGAGTTTCAGGGAGACCCTGTCTCAAAAAGACAAAATAAAAATCTACTTTTTACAACTTAAAGCCCTGATGTAGAATATTATAGGTCAGTGCTTGTATATGCACTGATTTCTAACTTGGGAAGTAATCTTGTTTTTTTAATATTTTATTTATTATTTTTATTTTATGTGTATGAGTGTGTTGCCTGCATGTGTGTAAGTGCACCCGTCTCGTGCAGTGTCCTTGGAGGTCAGAGAAGGGCGTCAGATCCCCTGGAACTGGAGCTACAGGTGGTTGTTAACCACCATGTGGGTGCTGGTTCATATCTAAAATCCCAGCACTTGGGAGGTAGAGGCAAGACAGAAGGTCATCATCAGCTACATAGCAAATCTGGGCTACAAGGCAAAATTCTGTCTCAAGAAACGAAAGCAAAACAAAGAAAATGAAACACAGCCAAAAGTGAGCTCCTCGGCTCTGCTTCCGACCGTGTGCTTCTGCTTCGACTTTCTTCTATCTGTCCGTGCGTCTCGATCCCCACAACCTTAGAATGAGCGTTTATATCACAGAGAATTCTTTGGCAGTTAAATGTATCATTCCTTTGTCTTTGGACTTCTATTCTTTTGACGAAATATCAGTTGTTCTACCATGTTTTTTCTGTTTGTTTTTGTTTTTGCGACAGGGTCTTCCTGTAGCTCCAGCTGGCCCGGAATTCACTATGTAGACCAGGCTGGCTTTGAACCCACAGAGATCTGCCTGCCTCTGCTTCCGAGTGCTGGGATTAAAGGCGTGCCCCACCAGGCCCGGATGAGGTGGTCTACCTTTTTGAAGATAATCTTTCCTGTTTTCCCTTTCCATTTTCTTTCTTCCTTCCTTTCTCCCTAGCCTTCCCTTTCCTTCCCTTCCCCCTCCCTCCCTCCCTTCCTCCCTTCTCCTACCTTCTCTCCAACAGGGCCTCACTGTATGACCTAATCTGTCCTTGCATCACTACCCCCTGCTGCAGTCCTCTTCCTTTTATCCTTCAGGATTCTGAGATGCTGTCTTTGATTTCAAGAAGTTCTACTATGAAGTAAAATATAGTAGTACACTTTCGTATGAACAGTATATGTACATCATATGGATTGCATTTTAATCAATCAATCATCAGTTAGCCAATCAAGTAATTTTTGCAGTACTAGGGATGGAACCTACCCTTTTACTTTTTTCTTTTACTCTTTACTGTTTTTGAATCAGTGGTTGGCTGGTTTTTCTTGTCTATTTCCTTTGCCCCTCCTCTTTTCCCAGAAGTATTCGTGTGTTAAATCATCTCACTGTATCCTACAACTTATCCCATGACCTGTTTTCCATATCGTTATCTTTTCATGACTTATTCCAAATATTTTCTTTTGACTTCTCTTCCAGTTCATCGCTTCTTTAGTTAGATGCACATACATAGCTTTCAACATGTAGTCATTGAATTTCTCATCTGGTCATTTTAGTGTCTACTTCTTGAATTTCCATTTTTTCAGATGCATGAGTGTCTCTTTCTCAGTTCTCTGCTGTGTTTTTGACATCTTTCACATCCTTGAACATTGTAAGTTCAGTCTTTACTATAAAGATTTCTTCATTATTTTATAAGGATGTTTGTGTGCCTAAGTGTATGTCTATGCAGCAGGTGTGTGCAGGTGCCCACGAAGGCCAGAAGACAGATCCACTGGAACTAGATGCCGGATATGGGTGTCTGGAGCCGAACCTCCTCCTCGGCTTGAGCAGAAAGTGCTCTTACTTTCTGGACCAGCTCTTCAGCCCTCGGCTTGTTTTTGATTGTGTGATATACAGTGTCTGGATAATTCTTTGTATAAATAGCTTGAGGCTAGGTTGAGTCTATCTTCCTCTTCTCTCCATTGAGCTGGACCCCCAGCCCAAAGTATCACTGTGGTTCTTCCAGACCTATAGAGAACACCAGAGATGCTGTATCATTTCACCCCAGTCTTAGGGATTTTGAGGATTTCTAGTCAAATTCTTACTTGACAAGGATTGATTTATTTTTGGCTCAGCTGTATTCCTAAATGCAACCTGTCAAGGTTCTAGCTAATCCAATGCAATTGATGGTTACTAAGATCTCCTGTTCACAGATCCCCACTCCAATACCTCTCCCCATAAAACCACACGACTATGGTGTGTGATCCTTTCAATGCAGGTTTGAATGAAATTTCTAGCATTTTGCTGAAATTTTTTGCTTGACTGTTCATCAGAGATATTGACCTTTATTTTACACTTAAAAAAAAATAGTGTCTATCTGACTTTGGCATCAGGATTGAGTTTGAAAGTATTTCCTCCTTTCCACCTTTTTTAGAAGAGATTGAAACTTGATGTCAATTCTTTAAATATCTTGTAGAATCCATAGCCCTGAGCTCCCTTACGATCCATTAAAAAGTGTGTTTATTAACGTGTGTGCACGCATGTGTGCATGCACTTGCACATGTGCACCATGAACTATGTGTCAGAGACCACTTTGAGGACTCACTCCTCTTTTTCCACCTTACATGGGGTCCAGGGAATCAAACTCAGGTCACCAGGCTGGTATGACAAGAGCCTTGACCCACTGCGCTGCTTTGTCAATTACGATGTCAGTTATGAGGCATTGGTTATTTTAGTCTTTTTATAGTCTAGCTAAAAGTTTATCAGTCTGATTTATTTTTTCAAAAATCCCAGAGCTACACATGGTTGGTCTGTAGTCTCAGTTATTTCTGTTCTGGTTTTTAATCATTCCTTTCTTCCAGTGAGTCTGGACTTGATCTTTCTCTGGTTCTTTGAGGGGAGAGGTCAGCTTTGGCTTTGACATCCTCCTTCTTTGAGGATGTGGGTGTTTGTTGCTCCAAACGCTCCTCTCTGTGTTGCTTCTGCTGCATCCAGTAAGCTTTGGAATACTTTGTGTTTTCGTTTAAGACATTCTCCAATTTTACTTTTGAGTTTTTGGCCCCTTGGTTATTCAGAGTGACTGTTAATGTGTACATATTTGTGAATTTTTCAGTTTCCTTCTGCTGCTGATTTTTAGTTTCATGCCACTGTTGTTGGAAAAGATGGTTGGTAATTTAATGACTTAAATTTGTTCTGTATTTGCCTGTTAGGGTTATTTTGTCCATAGTTGTTTTTTGGTCTGGATGCTTTATTGACAGGAAGTGGGGCACTGAAGTCTCGTGCTGTCATGGTGTTGCTGACTGTCTCGCCCTCAGTTTTGTCACTGTTTGATATGTATATTTAGGTTGTGTGCTATTGGGTGGATATATGTTTTATAGCTGTTTTATCTTCCTCGTCAGTTGACCATTTATTACTATATGATATAAAAAAACTATCACAAGAGACACAGAAGGTATTATATAAAAATAAAAATTCTTTTCTGTCATATCTTCCTGGTTAAGTGTCTCTTATTTACCCAGCTTCTGCTTTTTTTCTTTTTTCTTTAGGTGGACAGATTAGGGCTGGTTCTTTACTATTTCCTTCGTTCCCCTACATTTCTGTGTTCAGGTTTTCTGTTTCTTCTGTTTGGTGAAGTATGATATTTCAGTTTTTTAGGCCCATATATTTCATTTGTTCCTAAATCTGTGATAAACTTGTTCATAGTATACTTTTGTAATTTTATAGTTTCTGCTGTTTGGGCTGGAGGGATAGTGCAGCCGTTAAAGGCTAAGGCTGACAACCACAACATTAAAGTTTCTGCTGTTTTATAATCATCAAGCCCCTTTACATTGTATCTTTAAAAAAACTTTTAAAAGAAATTTTATTGAAAATTTCATACATGCATATAAAGGTGTTTTGATCAAATCCACGCCCACCCTCTCCCCTCCAACACCTCCCATATTTCCCTATCACTTTTTTTCTGACAACTTCATGTTCTTTCTTCCCTCCCTCCCTCCCTCCCTTCCTTCCTTCCTTCTTTCTTCTTTCTTTTTAAATGGGGCTTTTGCTACTCTAACATTCCCCCCTCTGAAGAGGTAACCCTAAAATCTTTTAGGGATTAGATAAGAGCTCCCAAATACTTTTGTCATTTTTGGCCTTTGGAACAGAGTATGTTGCCAACAGGCCCAAGGACATTTTGACTTTTAGCCAAGAAACTGGCTACTTTACTTTGGGGTCTTTTTACCCTAACTGCCTAGTCAATTCCTACCTCCTATTCTTGTCACACCAGCCTCTGAAGAGGTTACCCAGCTTGCCAAGAGGGAATGGGGATGTAGACCACTCTGGCTTTTTCCATGCTGAACAGGGACGCAGGGTGAGACAATTGGGGTACCCCTTCAGTGGGCCTATCTAAGACTCCCAAATTGCATAACTCTTATCTGTAGGGGAAAAGAAAGCCCTTGACTGGTGAATAGGGGATGTGAAGGAGAAATAAAGGTAAGAATAGTTAGCATTACAAGTTCTTGACAGAAAACCAGAAAAAGTCAGAACAGGGCAAATTTCAAATGTTCATATCAAAGTCCATTGGAATTTATTGACAAGGACTTCCAAAAGCATCCCTCTATTGGGTTCCTCCTCATTTTTCTTTTGTCTGCCAAGGCTGGACTCAAGGAAGATAGATTCAGGATTTGCTTTCAGGTATTTTGATAGCTGTTGGAGTGGTTAGAATCAGTGTCAGTTCCCTCTCCAAGGTGTCTAAATAGGGGGAGAAAACAAATTTGGCCATCATTTTAGAATGTTAGCGGTTGTCTCCCTTAGCTACAGGTGGGCACTACTGTATTGCAGAACAAGATTTGAAGTCTTACATCTGAGCAGCACTTTCTGATTAGAAACAAAATCATCAATGAGAAATAATTGTCTGAATAACTTTTTATATGGACTTAAGCCTAATGTCTGAGAAGTGTAATCCCTTGAACTCTTAAAGAAATATACTGATGACTTTACTCTTTGGTTATAGTTTCCTTTTGGGTGTTTAAGACCATAAAGTTGGCTCAAATAAATCAGTTTATATTTACACTTAAAGCTGTTTGAGGAACTGTTCCTCAGGGGTCACATGGGCTTGGGAGGAGCCCCTGGCTCCTTTCTTTTACCAGTTCCATCTATGTGAAGATAAGTCAAAGGTCCTACTCAACCATATCTGGCTTCACTTGGAAGCATGGATGAGCTATTTCCTCTGTTGACCTTCCTTTCTGTAGACTGGACACTGGTTCAAGTCCATCTGGTGGGGTCTCCATGGCCCCCCTGAACAAGAGGACAGGTCACTCACCACAGTTACAGGACATTTTGAGAGATGTTCCATAGTCATCTGGAACTTAGTTGACCTTGGAGGGCAAGGGGCAAAAACTGTCCTTTAAATCCCTCTGACCAGATTAGTATAGGCCTCAAAGTATGGCTGTTAAACATCCAATAAGGTTAGTTCTACCAGTCTGGTACTTTTAATTACATGTGCTATGTGAATAAAGCATAGGTAAAAAAACAAATATTCTCAGGTAAACCTTGACTAGATATTTATTTTGTTTTTAAACTAGTTGACTAAACTATGACCTTAGACATTTTTAAGGTTAAGTATATACTATTTTTGTCTCATCCTTTATATATCATAACAAACGTAAACAGACCTTCATCACTTGCCTAGGCTTTCTCATTTCTGTCTGTTTTGGTAAATATCTCCATTCCCATATCCTTTTAACATCGTTTACATTCTCATTTTTTTCAAAAATAATTATGAGACATAATAGCATTAACAAATAAATTTTCCATCTGTTGTGAGACTTCTTTTCCTGGGGATGCTAAACAATGCTTATTCCTTTTAAGGTTCTAGTGTCAAGCCAATGTTTGATTAAAGTTTTACTGAGGAACCAATGAATTTACTGAGCTTTTTACCTAGATAACTGAGGGCTTGCTGAGGCCTATGTATGACCTGAGGGTATGCACACTGGAAAGCCTTTACCCAGCATGGGTCATGCCTTCTCTTCCTAGCCTTCCCCAGATTGTGTACTTTAGCCCTCCCCAAATCCAGGATTTTCGTTGTATTTTATGGTACTTACCTTCTTCTCTGTGGTGATTTAATCTTGATCATTATACTTTTAAAGGAACCAGATCCCTCAGCTTCCCCTCCCTCCCTCCCTTCTTCCCTCCCTCCTTTCTTTCCTTTCTTCCCTTTTTTGTTTCTTTCTATTCAATCTATATCTCTGGCTTGGTCATACAAGTGGACATGTAAAAATTATGAGAGAGAGAGAGAGAGAGAGAGAGAGAGAGAGAGAGAGAGAGAGAGAGAGAGAGGTGGCATTACTGTGGATGTCAGAGGTTAACTTTTGGGCATAGGTTTTTTGGTTCTGTCCACCTGGTGGGTTCTGGGAATTGAACACAGGTGGCCAGACTCTGTGGCAGGGACCCTTACCTGCTGAGCCAGTTCACTAGCCCCAAGCAGAGATTTCAGGGTGGCAGACAGACACACAAGCTTAGGGCTTGAGACGTGAACTATGAGAATGATAGGCCAGAAATAGCTTTTAAAACTGTGGGGCTTGATGAGATCACTCAAGACAGAACACAGTGATTCTCAGACAATCTGTGGGAAAAGACGAGCTTTTACTTTTCCATTTCAAACTGTTGCAGATCAATACTTGTAAAACAAAATAATATAATTACTACAAAAATGCAATGTGAAGTACTAGAAAAACAAAGATGTCCAAGTCTGTTTATTTATTCTTTTTTCAGTTAATTTTTAAAAATTAATTAATCTTTATGTGTATGAGTGTTTTACTTGCATGTATGTAAGTGCACCTGTGCATACAGTGTCCATGGAGGCCAGAAGGGGGCATCAGATCCCTGGAACTGAAGTTATGGATGGTTGTTAGCCACCTTCTGAACTCAGGTCTCCTGCAAGAGCAGCCAGTACTCTTAACCACTGAGCCATCTTTCCAGTCCCTCACTTTTATTCTTAAATGCACAACATGAAAATACTATGTCAAAGAGATCAGGGTCATCCTTGTCTGTATAGTGGGTTCAAGACCAGCATGGGCTACATGAGGCCAACAGTAAAATTAAAAAAAAATCACTATGTCAAATTGCTATTAGAAATTTTTAAAAGCTCCCTCCCAGTTTCCACACAGTGGTCTGGTGGCAGTTGATATACTGACTCTGGTGTTCAGACCATCCTTTGAGAAGCACCATGTATGCAAAAAAGAGAGGGTGAAGACAGAGCCTTGGGGGCCCATGACCTTCAGTGGGGGAAGAGCCAGCAAGCAGCCCAGGGAAAAGTAACACCAGACAGGAAGTAAAGGAGGCACATCCACCATTAGGGAAACTCAGGAGGGTCTCTAGGAGGGGTTGGGGCAGACAGGACACATGCTACTAAGTGGTTGCATTGGGAAATATGAAGATAGAGAATTGGTTGTTAGCTTTGCCAACATTTAGGTGGATAAAGGAAAATTGGGGACCAAAGTCCCACCGGAGTATCTTGGGGCTAGGGTAAGAAGGGGGTGCAGTCAAGTTCAGATGTGTTTTCCTTAAAGTTTTACTCTGAAGGAGGACAAAGACACGGTGGTATAGCTGGAAGGGTGTTTGGAGGAGAATTTTATTTTATTTTTTAAATAAAGGACTAAATGTATTGTTCTTGTATTAATTACTTTTCTGTTGCTGTGATAAAATACCATGCCAAAGACAACTTATTGAAGGAAGAGTTTATTTGGCTTAGGGCTCCAGAAGGATGAGAGTCCATAATGGCGGACCCGAAAGCTCAGCACTCACATTGAGGACACGCAGGAGGCGGAGAGAGCAAGTTGGAAGTGGGACCAGGCTGGGAACTTGCAAAGCCCTCCCTTACTGACAGGCTTCCTCCAGCAAGGCTGCACCTCCTAAACCTGCAGAAACAGCCTCACCAACCGGGCCAAGTATTCAAAACTTTGGAGCCTAGGGGGCTGTTCCTCATTCAAACCACCACAAGTCTACTTATGAGTGTGGTCTGCAGAGCAGTCAGATTCATGGAGAAGGAAACTAGAATGCTAATGTCCTGGGAGAAGGGGCATAGGGAGTTACTGTTCATTGGGGGTGCAATTTTAGTGCGGAAGATGGCAAAGTTCTGGAGACGGATGGTGGTGACGGCCGCACAGCCTGATGTTCTTTGTACCACTGAACTACACACCTGAACGTGGTTGAAAGGATAAATGGTAAGAAGGCCAATTTTATATTAGACATATTGTACTATGATGAGAAACATTTATACTGCCAAGTAGTATATTTGTGACTGTTAATAAGTCAGTAGGAGAGAGAAACTAGTGTTGCAGGTGACCCTACACAGAAGCAGGTTTCCTTCAGTGGCTTTTAGAAGGGGACATTACAGTTCCAGTGAACAGGTACTGGGTGTGTCTTCCAGGGAGCAGGGTCTGGTGGTAAGTGTGTAACTGTTGGCCATCTGTCTTTTTGAAAGGTGTAGCCCAGGCTGGTTTCAAACTCATGCTCCTCCTGCGTCATCCTCTTCAGCGTTTGCTTACAGGCCTGTCCTACCATGATCAGCACCATCGTTCTTGTGTGTGCAAACTGGCCCCTGGACGTGAGAGAGAAGCAGAGTTTAGGTTCAGCTCCTGTTTTCCTGCGGGTGTTAATAGTCTACCCTCTGTTGCCCATCTTGGCTGAGCATCATTGCACAGAGTTCCAGAAAACAAGAGGTAATCATTTGTGAGAGTTGAGTGTTTCTGCACAGTAGGCACCTCGCGCTTCACTGCAGCAAGCCCTACAAGAAGCTCTGAAGAACAAGGTGTTATTATCCTGACCGTTTTCTAGGCTTGGAAACGGGCACAGAGATGTTAAGCACCTTGTGTGTGGACACACACTCAGAACTCAGGAAATGGCAGCCCTGAAACTTAAACAAAGGTAAACTGATTACAGAACACTGGGGCTTCGCAGTACTTTACAGAGAGGGAAGGCACGGCGGGGTGGGGGGCCCGGCTTCAGCACATAACACATCACGATTTGTGACATGGTGACCTAGAAAGTTCTTTACTGTAACATGAGCACCGCGTCACATCATGGTCAGTAGGTTTAGCTCGAAAAGAACACAATCTCATACATTAATATAATCACTTTGCTTTCTTATTGGCATTGAATTCTTGCTATTTTTTCTGGTACTGGGGCTCAAACCCAGGACCGTGCACATGCTAAGCAAGAGCTCTACCAGAGAACTCTATCCTCAGCCCTCTCTGTTCTTTTACTTTTTGAGACAGGGTCTCTCAAAGTTGGCATTAAATTAATGTAGTTGTTTTTCAAGATGTAAATAATCTAAAATATAATGTTATATTTTCATGTTTAGTTAATAGTATAGTAAATATTATTTTAATAAACAGTAGTTCTATTTTTTTGTTTCTAGACTCCGATTTTTTACTAAGCAAAAAAAATGTATTAGTGTTGGTTTTAAAAATCTATTCTTTTCTCGAAGAAGAGGGGTCTTTGTTTTTCCTCTCGGCACCCTGGGAACGGAGCAGACTTCTTTCTGCGTGTGGAGAGGAGAGATAATGCATGACTCCACAGAACTGCTGATGTCTTGGCTCCAGAAGCTGTGGTGGAGGGACTCTGAGAGACCCGCCTTAAAGGCTTCAGCTGCCGGGGCGACTGCACAGTGGAGACGCAGAATCCCACTGTTGAATGGCTTCCCAGGCAGGCTTTATTTAGTTTGGGAACACAAGGGATGCGCTGTGATTCTTAAAGGAACCCGGTGTAATTTTGCCTTGCATAGCAGACTTGCAAGACAGCCAGCTTTTTCCGTGTGGGTTTCCGCAGAAGGACAAAGAGAGTAGGCTGCAGTGATCGGTCTGTTTCACCAAGGCTGCAGAAGCTGGTAGACAGGGGTCAACTGAATGATACATGCTATGAAATTGACCAGGGATCTTTTCTCCTTTTTTAATGGGCTTTATTTTTTGCAAATTTCATGCAATGTATTTTGATCATACTAAGATCCGCTCCCTTATCCGCACCCCTCCTTACAACCCCAACACAATTTCCTGTACTCTAACACACACACACACACACACACACACACACAAACGTGTGTGTGTGTGTGTGTGTGTGTGTGTGTGTATTTTAAGGCCTGTAGAGTCAGGTTTGTGTCCCCAGTTTCCTTTCGGCATGGCTCATCTAACTGGGGCCTGGTCAACCTACCATAAGTCTTACCCTTAAACAAGACAAAAATCTCCCCATAGCCATTGGTTGTCTATAGTTCCTCATGTAGGCTTTGGGTTTCTTATCCACTCCCCCACAGCTACGCTGGGATTTTGTCTGGCTTGAGTTTATGGAGGATTTGTGCATCCGGTCACCATTGCTGTGAGTGCATGTGAGTAACTGACCAGCTGTCTGGAAAACTCTGTTTCCTAGTGGTCATCCACCTCCTCTGGCTCTTACAATATTTCCTTCCCCCTCCTTTGCAATGATCCATGAGCCTTGGAAGGTAGAAGTTTGACGTAGGTGCCTATTCAGGGATAAGCAGAGGGCAGCCTCTTGTTCTCAGCCTGTTGACCACTAGCGGTTCTCTATGTTAAGCCCACCTGCTGCATAAGGAAACTTCTCTGTTCAGAGTTGAGGGATGCATTAATCTATGGGTAAAACAAAATAGTCAGTTCAATGCTGTAACTATTTAGTAGAAAACTAGTAGGCTCTCCCCGATGCTCTGTGACCTGTCTAGCTTTGGGTTTCTAGGCCTGACATTAATGTCAGGTATGGCTCCATCCTATGAAACAGACCTTAAATCCAATTAGAAAGTAACTGGTTATTCCCACAATATTTGTGCCACTATTCCATTGGTGGGCATATCTTGCCAGGCCATTTGTTGTTGTAGCTCTCAGGATTCACAGCTGGGTAAGGTTAATGATTATTTTTTCACTTTAGGCAGCAGGCATAGCACTGTCAACAGTCAGAGATGAGGCTCTGAAGTCAGCACCAGCTTGATTTCTCCTTGTTTGTCCTACAGCTCATGTGTGTAGTGTCTTTAGCAGTAGGGTTTTACCATGAAATTCTGGTGGGTAACCAAGAGTAGGGGCAATGGTCAGTATTGTTTAGGGTCTATGGAACCCCTTGAATCAGGGACCTTTACTCCCCCTTAAGTATCCACTCCTGCTTTTTACTTTATAAAGCACAGCACTGGGTCTGACCCTTGGATGGAGGGAGTCAGCTGTTATTACAGCCCTGTCATAACTTCACTGGGGTTGATATAAAATGAACACCATCGTCATAGACTTTTAGGTTGATTCCATGGTGAGAAAAAAAGTTATAGCTTCAAAAATTTACTCTGAGATACTATGGTAAAATTTCACCAATACTACAGGATCTGCTTTGAATTCTAGTTTACTCCAGCAAGTAGAGAAATCACCAACTATTTCATGAGGGAATTAATGAATGAATCTTTTGTTCCTGTATAGTAGTATTTGACTAGTCATTATTTGGTCATATTATTTAAAAAGGAAGTATGTTTCCATTTTGACTATATACTGGAAGATAAAAACTCTAATCCTAAATTAGAATTATTTTATGGCATATGAATAAGATCACAGAAAAATACTGCATTTATTAAAAAAATCTAATTTATTATTTTTATTCTATGTATATGAGTTTATTGCCTGAATGTGTGTAAGTGCACCTGCAATGCCTGTGGAGGTCAGAAGAGGGCGTTGGATCCCCCTAGAATT
Organism: Nannospalax galili; assembly: GCF_000622305.1. Taxonomy (NCBI): domain Eukaryota; kingdom Metazoa; phylum Chordata; class Mammalia; order Rodentia; family Spalacidae; genus Nannospalax; species Nannospalax galili. Next base: position 492,321 of record NW_008331650.1, read on the forward strand.
GGAGTTGGCTGTTAGCTGCCATATGGGTGCTGGGAACTGAACCCAGGTCCTCTGCAAGCACAGCCAGTGCTCTTAACCTCTGAGCTCTTAACCTCTGAGCCACCTCTCCAGACCCTATATTCTGTTGCTGAACAAAAACCACATTTGTGAGTGAAACATTAGAGTTAAGCATCTTGACTTTGGGTCACAAATTGGCAACCCTTTACACCTCAGTTGCTAGACATCTAGCAAGCAAAGCTCAAGTCGAGTTCCTACTTGCAAGTTTTTCTACAATGTGACTGAAACAGGTGCATCAGTTGCAAAGAGGAAATTCTGAAAGATTGGGTTTCTGCACCGTTCCCTTCTGCCGTGATGCTGTTAAAGATGAGTGGAGTGATGGCTCAGCAATTAAGAGTGCGTCCTGCTCTTCCACAGGACCCATGTTTGGTTCCCAGCACCCACACTGAGCAACTCACAACCACCACTCCATAACCACTCCAACTTCAAGGGATCTGAACCCTCTTCTGGCCTCTGTGGACACCCCACACATACACAATACACACACACACACGTATATAAATGATAAATCTTTAAAGAACAGATGAATGGTAGCAAAGGCAGAATGGTGTATTGAAGACCTGTGAAGTGGAGAAACAAGTCCACCACTATAAGATTTGTAGACTCATAGACGAGTGTTACCATTAAAGAACAATTAACAAATATGGAGCGCTTACTACATGCCTAGACCTTCCCTGTCGCTATGCTCACAGTTTAAACTTGTTCAGTCTCTATGGTGATTGGGCAAGGCAGGTAGCTATCATCAGAACCCCTGAGCTGTGGGAAGAGAATTAGACCCAGTTCATCAAGCTAGTAAGTGAGAGAACTAGGATTCTGACCCAGGTAGCTGCCTCCAAAGCTCTCTCTCTGAACTCCAAGGTTATGCTGCTTCTCAAAGAAGAGTGTTTATCCTTAAATATCAACTGAGGACCAGCTTTCGCTAGCTATGCTTAGAAAACAGTAAGATGCTATTATGATTGCTAAGACATCTTTATTTAAATTTGTGAGTTACTGAAGTGATGAATTTCATTATGGCATTTCCAGGCATGTATAGAATAATGATTCTTTTATTCATCCACTTCCTCCTTGCCCAACTCTACAATTCCCCTCTTGCTGGTCCCTCTCCTCCTCCTAAATACTCTGCCTGTTCACTTTCATCACTTGAATTCCATCATCCTCTTTTAAAAACTAATTAATTAATGTCTATGTATATGAGTGTTTTGCCTGCATGTATGTATGTGCAATGTTTGTGGAGGCCAGAAAAGGGTGTCAGATGCTCTGGAAATAGAGTTACAGTTGTTAGCCACCATATGGGTGCTGGGAACTGAACCTGGGTCCTCTGTAAGAGCAGCCGTCTCTCCAGCACCCCTCATCCTCTTTTTAAACTCTATCCTAAGATCTCCACCTCCTTTCTCATGATTCACTGTCTACTTTCATTACACACACACACACACACACACACACACACACACACACACACACACACACAGACACATACACACACGGAGAGACAGAGACACAGAGAGAGATTTAAATTTAGATTCAGCAACTGAGAGAAAACATGCAGTGTATTTCGGAGTCTGGCTTATTTTACTTAACATAATGATCTCCAATTCCATTCATTTCCCTGAAAATGTCACTCTACTTCTCTTTACAACTAAGTAAAGTTCCGTTGTGTTTATATACCACATTTTCTTTATCTCTGCATCTGTTGATGGACATCTAGGCTGGTTCTATTTCCTGGCTACTGTGACAGTGCAGCAGTAAACGTGGATATGCTTTTTATCTCTGTGCCGTGTTGATACAGAGTCCTTTGGGTATATAACAGGGGTGGATTGAGGGAGCACCCCAATTTTCAGGATTGAGGGAGCACCCCTCAATTTAATTTTCAGGATTGAGGGAGCACCCCACTGATTCCTATGGTGGCATCACCAATTTGTTTGACCCAGCAGTACTCAAGGCTCCCTCTTTCCCATTTGTAGTTGCTGATTTTCTTGATGGTAGCCATTTTGACTGGGTTGAGATATAATCTCAAAGCAATATAAATTTGCGTTTCTCTGATGACTAAAGATGTCGAATGCTTTTTCAACTATTTTTCAGCCATTTGTATTTTTTCTTTTGAGAGCTGATTATTCAGTCCATTAGCCCGTGTGCTGATGGGGTGATTTGGTTTTTTTTGTGTTAGGTTTTTCAGTTCTTCTTACATTCTAGATCTCAATCCCCTGTATGATATATGATTGGCAAAGATTTTTTCCCCCACTCTGTAGACATCTCTCCACTGTGGGTTTGTTTCCTTGCCTATGCCTGTTTCATGTAATCCCATTTGCCATTTCTTTGGATTATTTCTTGTAGTTTTGGAACCTTCCCTTGCCTAAATCTTGAAGTGTTTTACTTGTGTTTTCCTCTAGCAGTTTTAAAAATTCAGGTCTTATTATTAAGGTTTTTGCTCAGTTTTGGTTGGTTTTCTTGTGCAGAGTAAGATATTTGGAGCTGGTTCATCCTTCTGTATGTGGCTAGCCACTTTCCCAGCACTATTTATGGAAGCAGTTGTCTTTCCTCCAATGTGTGTTTTTGACATCTTTGTCCAGTGTTAGGCAGCTGTAGCCATGTGGCTTAATCTCCGAGTCTTCTATTCCCTTGGTCTACACGGCTAGTTTTATGCAAACATGATACAGTTTTTGTTATATTGCTCTGCAGTGTAATTTGAAATCAGATAATGTGTTACCGCTGGCATTACTTAGGGTTATTCAGGGTCTTTAGTGCTTCTATATGAATTTTAGGATTATTTTTTCTAGTTATGTGGAGAATGCCATTGGAAATTTGATAGGGATTGTGTTGAATTGGTAGGTAATTTTCAAGAATATAGCCATTCCTATAATATTAATTCTGCCAACTAATAAGCATTTTTTAACTTTAAAAAAACTTTATTGAGAATTTCATAATGCATATAAGGTAATTTGATCAAATCCACGCCTACTCCCTCCCCCCAACATCTCCCATAGCTCCTCATCACTTTTTTGGACAACTTTGTTTTCTCTCTATCTCCCTCCCTCCCTCCCTCCCTCCCTCCCTTCCTTTCTTTTTTAATGGGGCTTTTTGCTACTTGAATATTCCCCCCTCCGAAGAGGTAACTCTAAAATATTTTAGGGATTAAATCCAAGCTCCCGAGGCCCTAGGACATTTTGACTTTTAGCCAAGAAATTGGCTACTTTTCTTTGGAGTCTTTTTACCCTAACTGCCTAGTCAATTCCTACCTTCTATTCTTCACACCAGCCTCTGAAGAGGTTACCCAGTTTGCAGATGGGGAATTGGGACACAGAATGCTCTGGCTTCTTCCATGCTGAACGGGGACGCAGGGTGAGGCAATTGGAATACCCCTTCAGTGGGTCTATCTAAAAGACTCCCAAATTGCGTAACTCTTATCTGTAGGGAGAAAAGAAAGCCCTTGACTGGTGAATAGGTCATGTGAAGGAGAATTAAAGGCAAGAGAAATTAGCATTACAAGTTCTAGACAGAGAACCAGAAAAAAGTCAGAACAGGGCAAATTTCAAATGTTCATATCAGAGTCCACTGGGATTTGACAAGAGCTTCCAAAAGCATCCCTCTATTGGGTTCCTCCTCATTTTTCTTTTGTCTGCCAAGGCTGGACTTGAGAGTGATGGATTCAGGATTTGTTTTCAGGCACTTTGATCACTGTTGGAGTGGCTAGAATCAGTTTTAGTTCCCCCTCAAAGGCTTCTAGATAGGGGGAGAAAACAACTTTAGCCATCATTTTAGAACAATAGCGGGTTGTCTCCCTTAGCTACAGGTGGGCACTACAGTATTGCAGAACAAGATTTGAAGTCTTACATCTGAGCAGCACTTTCTGCTTAGAAACAAAATCATCAATGAGAAATAATTGTCTAAATAACATTTTATGCGGACTTAAGCCTAATGTCTGGGAAGTGTAATCCCTTGAACTCTTAGAGAAATGTACTGATGACTTTACTCTGCTTATATTTTCCTTTTGGGTGTTTAAGACCATGCAGTTGGCCCAAGTAAACCAATTTATTTTTACTCTTGGGAAAAAAATCTTCACCAGTGACACATCTGACAGAGGTTTAACATCCAGAATATATAAAGAACCCCCAAAACAATCGAGAAACCAAATGACCCAATTAAAAGATGGGCTAAAGATCTAAACAGAGAGGAAGAAATATTTCTTCCTCAATTTCTTTCTCAAAGGAAGAAATAAAGATGGCTAAGAAACATCTCAAAAAGTGTTCAACATTGTTAGTAATTAGGGAAATGTAAATTAAAACCACCCTAAGGTATCACCTTACCCCAATCAGACTGGCCAGGATCAAGAGAACAAATGATACCAAATGCTAGGGAGGATGTGGGGAAAGGGGAACGCTCATTCACTGCAGGTGGGATTGCAAACTCGTGCAGCCTCTATGGGAAACAGTGTGGAGAACTCTTAAAAAGCTAAAAATGAACCTACCATATGACCCAGTTATACCACTCCTTGATATACCTAAAGGACTCATCATATTATAGAGACAGTTGTACATCCATGTTTGTTGCTGCTCTTTTCACAATAGCTAAAACTAAGAGATGGAAGCAACCTAAGTACCACTCAGCCAACAAGTGGTTAATGAAAATGTGGTACATTTACACAATGGAGTTCTAGGCAGTAAAGAAAGATGAAATCATGAAATCTGCAGGTAAATGGATGGCTCTAGAAACTGTTATACTAAGTGAAGTAACACAGACTCAGAAAAACAAACGACATATGTTCTCCTTCATATGTGGACCCTAGCACCAAATCCTTTTAAATTCCAGGTCCTTTTAATAAGATGATGCTGTACAGCAGACCCTTCTGCATGAAATAACTACCATCATCACAACTTCAGCTGTGCCTGCTTGCTAACCATCCTCACAATTGGGCTTGCTGATGGTTGTGCTCCCTCATTGAAGGAGGGCCAAGCAGGGTCAGTGGACCCTCACCGGAGTATCCAGCTACTCTTCCCAGCCAACTGTATGTAATTTGGCCCTAATCACACATGGCCTCCTGGGGAAAGCTAGGAAGAGAAGGCTTGATCCATGCTGGGTAAAGGCTTTCCAGTGTGCATACCCTCACGTCATACAGCAACCCCTCAGCCATCTCTGTAAGTAAGCTCAGTAAATTCATTGGTTTCTCAACTGATAAGCATTTTAACATTTAAGTTTTAGCCTTCTAGTGTCTTCTTCAATTGCGTCCGTCAGTGTCTTAAACTTCTCATTGTAGAGGACTTGCATATCCTCGGTTAGGTTTATTTCTAGGTAAGTTTTTGAAGCTATTGTGAATGGGAGTTTTCTCCCAGATTTCTTTCTTGGCGAGTTCATATTGCTATATACAAAGACTACTGACTTTTGTATGTTGATTTTGTATCCTGATACTTTGCTGAAAATATGTATAGAACCTGAAAGTTTTGTGGTAGAATCTTTAGGGTCTTTTAAACATAGGATCATGTCATCCGAAAGAGGGATAATTTGGCCCATTCCTTTATTATTTAAATATTTTATTATTTTATTTTATGTGGACGAGTGTATTGCCTGCTTGTGTAAGTGCACCCATGTCATGAAATACCCGGCTGAAGAAAGGTGTTGGACCCTCTGGAACTGGAGTTACAGACAGTTGTTAGTTGCTATGTGGGTGCTGGGAATCAAATCGGGATTCTCTGCAAGGGCAGCCGGTGCTCGTAACTGCTGAGCCATCTCTCTAGTCCCCCCTTATTTATATCCACATTATTTCCTTCCTCTGTCTCATTGCTCAAGCTAGAGTGAGTGCCTCTGTCTCTTTTCTGAGTTTAGAGGAAAGCTTTCCATTTTCCCCTGCTTAGTATATTGTTGGCAATGGATTTGTCATAATTAGCTTTTATTATATTGAGGTGTATTCCTTCTATGCCTGGTCTCTTTGGGGACTTTTATCATGAAGAGATGAACTTTTTCAAAGGCCTTTTCTACATCTATTCAGATGATCTTATGTGTTCCTTATCTCTACTTACATGTTGTATTAATTGCTGATTTGTGTGCATTGAACTAATTTTGCCTACTTGGTCTTGGTGTATGCTCTCTTAATGTGTTCTTGAATTTGATTTGCAAATATTTTATTGAGAGTTTTTGCATCTGTGTTCATCAGGGAAATGGGTCTATGCTCTTTTGTTGTTGTGTCTTTATCCAATTCTGCAGTTGGGACAATGTTGGCTTACTAGGATGAGTTTGGGCTTGTTCCTTCCTTTTCTATTTTGTGGAACAGCTTCAGGAATATTGGTGTTAGCCCTTCCTGAATGTTTTGGTAGAATTGAGGGGCGAATCTGCCTAGTGGTGAATCTGCCTGCTGGTGAATCTGCCTGGCCCTAGGCTTCTCTTTGTGAGGAGAGTTTTGATTTCTGCTTCAAGCGCACTGCTTGTTATGAATCGGTTTAAGTTATTTATGTCTTCTTCTTGATTTAATTTGGGAAGTCATGTGTGTCTATGAATTCATCAGTTTCTTCTATATTTTCTCTTTGGACTGTAATTTATCAAAGTGTTCTTTAATGGTTTTCTGTGTAAGAAGCTTTTGTACCATCCACCTTTATCTCTTCTTTTGCTAATTTGGGGCTTTGTTCTTTCTTTTGGTGTTTGGCTAGCAGTTTATCAGTTCTGCTTATCTCTTCAAAGAGCCAACACTTGCTTGGTTGATTCCATGTATTATTTTTTCAGTATTCAGGTCATTAATTTTTTCCTTGATCTTTATTTTTTCTTTCTGCCTACTGCTTTTGGGTGTAACTTTTTCTTGTTTTTTTTTTTAAGATCTTGTGGTGTACCATTAAGTTATTTATTTAAGATCACTTTGGATTTTTAATCTAAGCACTCATAGTTATGAACTTTACTTTTGGAAGTCCTTAGATAAACCCCAAATATTCTAGTAAGCTGTGCTTTGTTCAGTCTACAGGCACTTATTCAGTTGCTGTGGTTTCTCTTGCTGTTGCTCTCCAGTTTTATTCTATTGTCCTCTAATTAGGTAGAAAATTTCGTGTTCCACACCTGTGGATATCTTTAGCTATCTGTTAAGTCCATTTGATCTATGCTGTACTATAACTCTGAGGTTTCTTTGTTATTAGTTTGGGTGACTGCTCTAAAGATATGAAAACTCTTCCCCTTTATCTGTTTTTATAGATTTCTTTTTATCATTGCCATTATTAGTATTTTGGTCTTTTAAGACAGTCTCATTATGTAGCCCAGCCTAACCTTGAACTTGTGACCCTCTTGCCTTAGTCTCTCAAGGGCCACAATTATAGATTATATGCCAAGCCTGGCTTCTTTTCTTGTCTTGAATCTGAAGAGATTAGAAAGGATTCAATAGATAATGGCAATAAACTGTATTTATATTCTGTTTGGAATTTACAATTTAAATGCCAAGAAACATTATCTATGTATCTTAGCAGCTACTATAAACTGTAACTATACACAGAAAGGTGTGCACAATAAATCAAATAAAAACTGACATCAGACATAAACAGAACAACAACAAGACACACAAAGGACACCAAGTTCATACATGAACTTTCTGCAACATTTTGCTTACGGAATTTTTCCTTCTTTTGGTGTCATGTCAGATCAGTGGCTATGAAAGTCTTCAGATGCTAAAGTAACAATTCATGTCAGTCTGATTTTAAAAAGAGTACAAAATCCTATAAAGGTCAGACTGAAATTCTCTGTGTTAAGGTCTCTTGTCTTGGTTGTTAGTCTTAGCTTTTAACAGCTTTGCTATCCCTTCAGCCCATATTAAGTTCTTTTAATATTTCAGAATATAGAAAATTTTGATTCAGCTTTAAGTAAGTTCCTGAAAAAATTAAAACCCTGTTTGGATTAGATACTCTAATTCAAATGTAGATGCCATTAAAAATTAAAAATAATAAATATTACATGTAAGACAGCTATTATAGTAGAGAAATATGATCTCATTATGCACAGTCTTCGTTTCCACGGTTAAAACGTTGACTATTTAGGTATGCTTTTTATTTGCAAGGGAGCTGAGAACCTTAAACATTTTGATTCAGTGGCTAAAGAAAACCAACTATTGACCACGACAGTGTTTCGTAGTATTATATCAGGTAAATACATTTCTTACTTCCAAATTTTCTGCTGAAACATCTCATTACATGTCTTAAAACCTTTTGCTTAGCCAAGTTTCTTTGGAAGTATTTAACAGATGCAACTTTCAATATGTAGCTAATAAAAATGATAATCGGTTTCACTTGAAATGCTTTGGAAACATTCTTTTGCTTGTTTAGCCCTCAGTGAATTTAATCCGTTGATTTGCTTTTCTCTTTTATAGTCAATAACACTCTTGTATTAAGTGCTCAGATTGAACGTCCTTTAACATGAAGAGGTTTATTTTCTTAGTTAAAAATAGGTGATCCTAGCAATCCATTCCTCCTCATTCAGGATTGGTCAGTTGCAATAGTCTGGTGAGGCAGAGATACAGAATCTTTTCATTTCCTTTTCAGGATGAGTATCTATCTTCTGTGTTCTTAAAGTAGTGAGTTTATACATCTTACAAAAGTGAATGAAGCCTTTAAAAATTCTTTGAGTATATTCTGTATTTAGTGCATTTTGTATTTCATCATTTAATGTTTTGGGGCTGAAACACAGGGCTGTACCTGGTTTTGTTTTGGGAGTTAGTTGAAATGAAATGGTTTTGTAACGGTGGCAATTGGGAAGCTCAGCATTGTTGAGCTGTGAACCATTTCATTGTACTGCAACGTTTGTTTCCTAAATACTTCCCCTTTTGATTTTCTTCCCAAATATGATCTGAAGAGTTATTTGTTAACTTTATACCCAAATAAAAGCATCCTCCTGCTAGCCTTCTGATTTTAGTTATAACAGTTATAAAACACTGGAACATGTTAGTCACTAACTTACCTAACCCACAAGGATTTGTCACATTTCATACAATAAAGAAAAATAAAGATTCATTAAAACTAAGCACTACTTTTTCAAACCCTAACCTAAAGTAATTAGAATTTTTCTGCTTACATGTGACCTTGTAAACTCTTAAGATGTCCAGAAAAGTTTGTGGAAAAGACTGGTTTAAAACAGTTTTGAAGACCCTGTTCCTTAGTACGTTTTCCACATAGGGGCTGCAGAACTCTGAGGGTTGCTTTGGAACTGAGTCAGGTGTTTGAGTGAAGGTCAGGTGTTCTACTTTACAGGTTTGTCAAAGGATTAATCTGGGAAAAACTATAATTTTGAAGGTTGACTCTCAAAAAAGAAAGTTATTTTGAAAATGTCTAAATAGAGTTCGGACCTGTCCAAATGTTCATTCATGTTTATCAGTGCGAGGCATGAGAACAAATATGGAAGATATCTGGGTAAATAATTAACAACTAGCTTAGGGATTTTTTTTGCTGTGGAAAAACTTAGTATGCAGCGATATGGAACAAGATGGAATAAAGTTCAAGAAGTAAAATTCAGCCTAAAAATTGCCCAAGTTTGGCTTAATTTTTAACAGTAATATTTCCTCCATTAAATTTCTAAGAAATCATTTTTTTTCTGAGCTTTGACACCCTATAATTCTTAAGGAGTTTAACTTATTAAGGCTATTCCATTTATATTAGTGTTTTATAAGTTCTTTAATTTGGTCTTCATCAGCTAGATATGTCCTCTGTGTTTCAGAAATTTCTATTGTAAGAATAGCGTGTACTGTACATACATTTTGCCTTCATCTCCTTATGACAACCAAGGATAAAACACGGGTGGGTAAATCAGCTTCTTTTAACATTATGGGCGCACTGGGCATTCCTTCAAGTGTTACCCTTTGGTATCAGAGCCCTTACCATGTTCTATTCTGTTTGCAAATTTCTAATATGGAATTTTCTGTCATACTCAAATCACACCATGTCTGTCTGCTTAGATTTGTAGGATCGTGACAGAGCAACAAGGTCCTTCTACCTCCTTGGTTTACTGCCTGGGATTTCATTCCTATTCTTTTGACCTGACCCCAACCTTGTCCATTTCTTCTGAGTTTTCCAGATTTAATTATTTATCTTGCTTCCAAGAAAACAGTATTTGTTCCCCATTGAGTCATCAAAGCTTAAAACTACCCTTTTGCTTCAGAAGTACAATTTTATATAAATTTTGTTTATTTGTATAGTCTTTTTGGCAAGGCCAGGAAAAATGAAAAAGAAATAAATTACGTGAACAGTAGCTTTTTCATCTCCAGGCACTTCAAAAGGAGAAACGTCCCCACAAATGCAGTCAAGCATAGTTGACATTTTAACACGTAAACACATACTGAATTTAGCTTAAAATAAAATAACCACTGTGCATGGGAGAGAGAATATGTATTCAGGAGATAAAAACGAGAATCCCGCTGAAGCTGCCCAGGTGCTATTAGTGATTTTGTTACTGTTGTTGTTACCCAGTTTTTCTCACGGCTTCTCCTTGCTGAAGAAAGTCATATACTCACGACATCATCCAGCACCCCAGAGCCTGAGGCCAGAGGACCAAAAGTTTGGGGCTGGAGAGATGGCTCAGCGGTTATGAGCACTGGCTGTTCTTGCAGAGGACCTGGGTTCAATTCCCAGCACCCACATGGTGGCTAACAACCATCTGTAACTCTATAACTGCAGTCTGTAACTCCAGTTCCAGGAGATCCGACATCCTCTTCTGACCTCCATGACACGGGTGCACCTACTACAGGCAGATAATACATTCATATACATAGAATAAAAATAATAAATAAATATTTTTAAAAAGAGGACCATAAGTTTAAGTCCTGCTTGGGCTGCACAGTGAGATGCTGCCTATCCCAGTAACCTATTGTATGCTAAATAAAAATGAGCATCTTTAAAGTTTCTGGGGAACTTGAATTCAGGTAAAATATTGTCACTCATCTTATAAATTACAAAGTATTGAGCAGGGATGCAGCTCAGTGGCAGAGTGCATATGTCCACACGCCCTAGGTCCAATCTGCAGCGCTAGAGAAAGTTATTTGTAAATGGCAGGGACAGTGAAGAAAACTGACAGGCCTCCCCACCATCAGCAGCATCCTGTATTTTTATTATGGCTGTGCATTATTCAACTTGTGGCTCAAGGCACGTTCCTCTTGAACTGTGTGAGCTTTCACACAATTCAGTAAGTAATTCAACTGCAAAACTTATACAAGCTGAATGTTATCTCTGTTTTTCTCTTCGGAGATACAACAGATATTAGCAAGTTTCACAAGGTAAAGTGGAAATGAATTCTGAACCTTGAGCTGTGGCCTGGCAGTGCCTCCTTCTGTCCAGACCTAGAATGCACAAAACAGAGTCAAATGAATAAAAAACTAGGGTTTTGTCTAAATTTTTTCATTAACGTGCTGCTCCCATTCTCCTGTCCCCCAGGACCAGAAACCTCTTATTTTCTCTTCATCCCTTTAAAGTTTCTTTTCCCAGAGGCATTGGTAGGCGAATTAACGTTAGGGTATCGTTTGCTGAGATTTAATTGGCCGTTGCCTTGGAGACATTTGTGTTTGCATGGCAAACAATTCTATAGATTGGGGGCTCTGAATGTGGAACTTCTGGAATTAATGAGCCAGTCCAGAAAGGTCAGGATGTCAGTGAGATAAAGAACCCTGAATCATGAAAGTGTAAGGGCTAATGCTGGTTTTTGTTTAAAAATATATAAAATGTCTGTATATACGTATATAATTTGAAATTTCCTTTTCATTTTTTTTCATATTTTTAATTTTAAAAAGACTTCTTCAAAATAGTCTCTATCTTGATGATTAACTTCTGGGACCCCTTTTTAAACGTTGTTCTTGTCCCCAGTCCCCTATGTGCCTCACCCAGTCCCAGGTCCACTCACTGGAGTGCCTGCCATTCTTAGAGTTCTAGATAGGAAACTCCAAAGTCAGCGCCCACCCCGCCTCCCCAATTGAACTCAATGGCCAGCAATAAAGGCACAGTCACTGCACCCACCACAAGGACACAGTGCGGGCAAACTGAATCCAACGCTCTTAATCAATCCAATGACGTTGAAAGAGTTTAATGGGTTCAAGTGAGACGGTCTTTGGGTTCACAGGGTCATAAAGTAATAAAATTATATTACATTTGATTTACTGTAATAAAAGAATAAAAATGCTGCTGAATTGCGATGTTATCTGTAATCTTGGAATGATCTTTTGCTTTGAATGGCTAAATTCTTAGTGGTCATTATTCTTTTTTTAAAAAAACTGTTTAAAAATCTTTTATTTTTTATTTTATGTGTATGCGTGTATTGCCTGCATGTAGGTAAGTGCACCTGTGTCATGCAATGCCCACGGAGGTCAGAAGAGGCTGTCGGATCCCCTGGGACTGGAGTTATGGACAGTTGTTAGCTGCCATGTGGGTGCTGGGATTTGAACCTGGGTCTTCTGCAACGACAACCAGTGTTCTTAACTGCTGAGCCATCTCTCCAGCTCCTCACTATTTTTTTTAACTATAAAATTACAGATTTATCTGGGTTAGCAAGCATCATCTTAAAAAAAACAAACAAACTATTCTTTCACAACATAAATGTCCTTTGGTCATGTTCCTCCCCTAATTCTCTCTTCTTTCCCTCATGCTGAACCCCACGGCTTCCCAACACTTTCCCTCCTGTTTTCATGTCTTCTGTGTTTGGCCCACTGCATTTAATTAACGTTGCTTGTGTGAAGATGGGTGGGAGTTATTTAGTAGAGGAAGGGCAGCTTACCAGAGTCGACACCCCTGGGGAGCATGACCCCTCCAACCCCAACAACCATGAACTGCCTGGAGCTCCCCAGGGAAGGGTGGGACCTCATGAGCCCCTCCCCCATCCATGATGGACTGTTGATGGGCCTGGTCTTGTGCAGGTCTTAGGCAGATCATCACCACTGCTGTGAGTCCAGAAGACAGCATGTCACAGGTCTCCTCCTCATCCTCTGGCTTGTTCGTTCTTTCTGCACCCTCTTCCTCTGTTTCCTGAGCCTAGGAGAGAGTGGTATAGATACCTTGTTATATTTGGTTCTCTGAGTGGTCATTATTGTTACATTTCAAAAAGGCTTTTTACTTATTTTCTTTTTTTTGAAAGATGGAATGGATGCAACCAGATTGGAGACAGAAACTCATACAGCAGAGGGAGAAAAGCTAAAGGCTTGCTTCCTTGCATGGAACGTGACTAGTTTCAGCTTCTAAAGGCCAGCATAGGGAACTCCTAAACATGCAGTATTGTGGCCCCTTTTTAAAAAATTGTATTTATTTTAAATTTTATGTGTATGAGTGTATTGCCTGCATGTGTGTAAGTGCACCTGTGTCATGCAGTGCAGCAAGTGCAGAGGGCAGAGGAGGGCATTGTATGCACTGGAACTGGAGTTACAGATGGTTGTTAGCTGCCATGTGAGTGCTGGGCTTCAAACCCTCTTCTGCAAGAACAGCCAGTGCTCTTACCACTGAGCCATCTCTCCAGCCCCACATTATGCTTTTTATTTATTTATTTTTTAAATTGTATTAAATTTTTGTGTATTTCATACAGAAAGTCATCTTTATGCCCTTCCCCTTTGGCACCCTCCCATAGGCCAGAAGAGGGTGTCAGGCTCCCCAGAGCTGGAGTTACAGGTGGTTGTGAACCACCCAATGTGGATGCTGGAACTGAATTTGGGTCCTCTAGAAGAGCAGCAAGTGCTCTTAACCACCAACCCATCTCTCCAGTTCCCCAAACGCCTTTTATTTGGGCTGAACAATAAGCCAGGGCTAGTGAGAGGCAGATGTGATACAAACCAGGAGTCTGAATTCATGACCGTCTTTGCTTCTGTGCATGAAATCAGATCCCCACCTACTCAGGCTTTTCATTTCAGAATGGCAGGGATGTCTTCATCATGTTTATTGGAGATTAACACCTTGAGGAGCAGAAACCAGTAAACTGGTTGGCCAACTGTCTAGACGCACTGTGGAAGAAATATGTGAATAGCAAAATCTTGTGTTTAATGCATATCTCATCAACAACCACACATAACCCTTATTCTGTTTTCACAAAAGTCAGAGAAATTGCACAAACCAATACTATATTGGAAGATACCTTCCTGTTATGTTTATTTAAAAATTAGGATGTATTAGGTGCTAGATTATACAATTGTTGCTTTTCTTGATGTCCTTTTCAGCGGAAGCTTATGTTTGTCTGTTTTAAAGCCTCCCCACACATATGGTTTAAATAAGCAAGTGCCCTGAACTGCTGAGTCATCTCTCTAGACCCAATGGCCTCTTTTGATAGGGAAGAACAGCATAGCTATGCCCAGTAGCTGTTAGGACTCAGCAGTTTTTCAAATTGAAACTAAAATGTATTTTGGTGGAGTTAGTATTCTTTCCATGGATCAGTTTCCTAGATTAAAAAAATATTTCTTTTATTTTAAAATTATGTGTATATATGTGCCTATATGTGGGTATGTGCATGTGAGTACAGGTACTTGCTGTGGCCAGAAGAGGGTGTCAGGCTCCCCAGAGCTGGAGTTACAGGTGGTTGTGAACCACCCAATGTGGATGCTGGAACTGAATTTGGGTCCTCTAGAAGAGCAGCAAGTGCTCTTAACCACCAACCCATCTCTCCAGTTCCCCAAATGCCTTTTATTTGGGCTGAACAATAAGCCAGGGCTAGTGAGAGGCAGATGTGATACAAACCAGGAGTCTGAATTCATGACCGTCTTTGCTTCTGTGCATGAAATCAGATCCCCACCTACTCAGGCTTTTCATTTCAGAATGGCAGGGATGTCTTCATCATGTTTATTGGAGATTAACACCTTGAGGAGCAGAAACCAGTAAACTGGTTGGCCAACTGTCTAGACGCACTGTGGAAGAAATATGTGAATAGCAAAATCTTGTGTTTAATGCATATCTCATCAACAACCACACATAACCCTTATTCTGTTTTCACAAAAGTCAGAGAAATTGCACAAACCAATACTATATTGGAAGGTACCTTCCTGTCATGTTTATTTAAAAATTAGGATGTATTAGGTGCTTGATTATACAATTGTTGCTTTTCTTGATGTCCTTTTCAGTGGAAGCTTATGTTTGTCTGTTTTAAAGCCTCCCCACACATATGGTTTAAATATGGGTGTTAACTTTTCTTGGGGAGATGTGAACCAGTGTTTATCCATCCTCCCAAAGGGGCATCCATGATAGATCTGGGTCTAGCAGTTATGGATGATTGTTAGCTGCTATATGGGTGCTGGGTATCAAACCTGGGTCCTCTGCAAAAGCAGCCAGTGCTCTTAACCACTGAGCCACCTTTCTAGCCAGAGTAGTTATGTCTCTGTGTGTGTGTGTGTGTGTGTGTATTTGTGATTATATATGTGTTCAAGTGGATGTGTGCTCGTGTGCTTAAGGGTGTATGTGTGTATGTTGGGTGTCTGTCAGTCACTTTCTGTTCTATTTTCTGAGGCACGATCTCTCATTGAAACTCATTGGTTTGACTGTGCTGGCTGGCCAATAAGCTCCAGGAATCCTGCCCTCCACCCAACTCTGCACAGTGCTGGGGTTACAGATGTGTGCTATACCCAGCTTTTATGTGGGTGATAGGGATCTGAACTCAGGTCCTCGTGCTTGTGCGGCACTGACTGAGCCATCTCCACAGCCCCATATTTTGTTTATTTATTGATTGATTATGTATATGTGCATATGTTTGTATGTGTGCAGGTACACATGCGTATGTTGGTGTATGTGTGTAGGTCAGAGACAACATATAATGTTGTTTTAGTGTTGTTCCTCATGTGCCATTCACCTTTTTTTTTTTTTTTTGGAAACAGGGTCTCTTATTGGCCTGAAGCTCCCAGACAGGTTAGACTAGCTGTTCAGGGAGCCCCAGGGATCCTTCTCTCTTCACACCAACACTAGGATTCCAAGCACCAGACATTACACCTGGTTCCTTTCATACGGATTCTGGGAACCAACTCAGGTCCTTATGATTGCAAGGCAAACACTTTACTAACTGAACTAACAGAGCTCACAAATCTGAAAGAAAATCAGCAAGTGTGCAGGGGACCCGAACAATACTGTCAGCTAAAGCGCCCTGAATGGCACTCCACCTCACAACAGAATTCTCAAAGGAGGTCTTGGCTTATGTTTGCAATCTCAACTCTTGAGAAGCTGAAGCAGGAGGGTCTCCAGCTCAAGGCCAGCCTGGATACGCAGCGAGACTCTGCCTAATAAACAAAAACAAAAGGTAAAACAAAACAACTTGAACCACAAGCTAACTTCCTCCCTTCCTCCCTTCCTCCCTTCCTTCTTCCCTTCTCTCTTCCCTCCCCTCCCCTCCCTTTCCTTCTCCTCTCCTCCCCTTTCCTCTTGAGACAGGGTCTCACTACATAGCTGTGGCTGGCCTCAAACTTTCTGTGTAGACCAGGCTGGCCTTGAACTTACAGAGATCCACCTGCCTCTGTCTACCCAGTATGCACCACCACACCCGGCCCATTTAACACTATTTTCAAGCACACAAACATTTCATCAAGCTAGACTCCCTGCTGGTTGAGAAACTGAGTCTCATTAAATTGAAAAAGTTTGAGGTAATACAGAATGTACTATTTGACCATCACAAAATTAAATTGGCACATTGTAAAACTATTTGAAAAATCTTCAAGTATTTGCAAATTCAGCAATGTATTTCTTAACTCCTATGGCGTAAAAAAGAAATCACAGAGGGAAAAATACATTGTCTTGTCTTGTAATGTGCTCTGTTTAGTGTGTTGAAATGGGTCGACATTATAGTACTCAATGACAGTGCGGCACACAGGCGCCGTGGTTCACTTGGGTGACTCACCCAGGCTGCCTGTTTGGTCTGTTTCCAGGTTTCACTTTTGTAAACAATGTTACTATGAACTTGGTTGTTCAAGGGCCTGATGATGTATTGGAAAAAAAAAAAAAAAACAACTCTCAGAAGTCAAGCGATACATGTGTGTATGTTGTGTGTATATGGTACTCATGAGCTCACAAGATGGCTTCTCTATCACACTCTACTTTGAGACAGGGTCTCTCATTGAACCTGGAGCTAGACCAGAAAGCTCCAGCCATCCTCCTGTCCCTCCCTCCTACAGTTCTAGGGTTACACGTGCCCATACATCTTAAGAAGCCAATTTTCTTCCCCAACTGTCTTCGCCTGAGCATCTCTGATACACGTTGACAAGTTTTCTTCTGGAACGTGTACCAGTTTAGTATCTCACCAGTGGTTTATGAGACTTCTTTTTCCCCCACAAGCTGAATAATATAATATTAAACATTACCTTTTTAGATGTGAGGCACAAGGCAACCAACTAGTTAAGCCAAGAACATCATTTTTATCTGAAAGAATGATTGACAGGTTGACTATGGTCGGTACTTCTTAGGTATTTGGGAGATATGTTTTTTAAATTAATTTTTAAGTGAGTGTACAAAGTAATGATTTCATTATGACATTTTCATGCACATGTATCACTGTATCTTGCTTGTATCTGTTCCCCCACCATCCTCCTCCACTCCACCCCCTCCCTGTGGCCCCCTTTCCCTCCCCAGTAGACCATTCTGCTTTCATGTTAAATCTAGATTCTGCATATGAGAGAAACCTCCGTTTTCTAAGACTTGGTCTCACTACATAGTGAGACCATGTTGGCCTGGAATTTATAATTTTCCTGCTTTATCCTGCAGAGTGTTGACTTTACAGGCATGTACCACCAAGCCTGGGGCAGCTACAAGGACGTCATGAAAATGACAGTGAGAAGATCACTTCAAAGAAAATAACTGAAAGCATGTGTTAGCCACCATGTGGGTGCCGGGAATCGAACCCAGGTCCCTGGAAGAACAGCAAGTGTTCTTTACCACTGAGGCATCTCTCCAGCCCTCATGTGTATTTTTAAATGACCCACTGAATTTAATTAAGATTGCCTGCATGAGCATGAGTATCAAGTTATTTACTGGAGCATGAGTAATTATCAGGGTCCCTCACCACTGAGGAAAATGATTCCCCTTCCCCGAGCAGCCCTTAACTGCTAATAACTCCTCAACTAGGGGTGGGGCCTCATGAGCCCTTCTCCCATTGGTGCTGGGATGTTGGAGGGCTCAGTCTTGTGCAGGTAACCGCAGCCGCTGAGAGTTCACGAGTGCAATGTCATGTCATGTCCAGAACAGCATCTCACAGCACTCCTCCCTTTCCTCTGGCTCTCACATTCTTTCCACCCCCCTCCCCCCACTTTCTGTTTAGTTCCCTGAGCCTTGATGGAAGGATGTGATACAGATGTCCTGTTTTGGACTGAGCACTCAAAAGTCACTTATTTTCAACACTTTGACCAGTTAGTCTCTGCATTAATTGGCCAATGTCGAAAGCAGCACTAATCTACAAGTGTAAATATAACACCACCTTAATTCTTTACAGATAATAAACCCATACACGTTAATGTAAACAGCACATTTTTAAAACAATCATCAAATTTTCAAACAGAAAAGTATTTAGTGAAAAAGTAACCTCTTTTTACATTTTTGTAAATCTATTTCAGTTCTAGCTTATTAGATTACTAGAGCCTCATATCTGTTTTTGTGTTCAATATTTTGTTTTTGTTAATGTCTGAAGTCTAGAAAGAAAATGTGGCCTAAAATTTCATAATTTTAATTTATGATATTGAATCATTTTTAAGAGGGCAAAGAGAGTTCTTATACCAAAATCCTTTGAGAAGCTTTGCACCAAAGCTCTGCTGAGCAGTTGTCTCTCTCTGACCAGAGCCCATTATATGTCCTGGGTCAGGTGAAGTTCTATGACAATGTGATCAAGATCCCTGTGTGAGGGAAGAAGAGGTGCTGGAGTGGTGCTGTGGGTGTCTTCCCAAGACATAGGCTTGTGGGCATGTCACTAATGCTGCCTCCTGGTGGTGAAGCCATGGGACAAGCCCAGACTCAATGGATTTCATATTGGGAGTTTCAAGGTCCCTTGCAAAGGATGAGCCTCAGGGAGGGGTGGACAGCTAGGGCCAATTTAGTAGTTACCCATAGTGTACTCTCTAACAAGAATTATTTGTATTTTTCTCAATTTCCCCTAACTAAAATTCCCCAAAGTCTTGTCCAATCCCAGTTTCACATTCAAAAGTCAGGACCTTGTGATCAATATCAGTTCTTAACTCACTAGTTTCTTGGATGTAGCTCCTCTTGGCCTGAAGATCTTAGAACAAAGTGATGTTATCCTTCCCCTCACATTCAACTTACAATGGCCAAAGGGGTAGGATAGTTATAAAAAGCACCACCATTCCAAAAGAGGAGGCACACAGCAGCATGGCCCATCATACTCCTGAGATCCCCATGGGCAAAGGAAAGAGAAATGTACCTGTTCCCCTTCGACTCTTTGAGATGACTCCTGGATGTCCTCTCTGGGCCCTTTGCTCTGTTCAGATACTCCCTCCCTCCTCTACCCTACCCAGGAGGCTGCTTCTAATGAGGGCCTAGATTTACAAAGTTGAGCCAAAGGTTGTGTTTATTTATTTATTTATTTATTTTTCATTTTGAACAATTTCATCACCCTCCCCCTTTAAAGAATAACATTTACCATGCACCTGATAAAGTACTGACCAAGCATTTGGGTTTACCTGCGTTGGTTAAGTTATTATAGCAGTCACTGTTTAGATGTTTTTGCTTCTTGCTGTTTGTGTTTTTATAATAGATGGAATCCCAGTCAAACTGGCCAACAGCCCATGGAAAACAGATGATGCAGAGACCTGAAAGTTCAGTGCCTTGCCACAGTGGGAGGAAGATCATCCCTCACCTTACCACCCTCTCCAAGGCTCAGGGTCTTTTGCGGAAGAGGTTGGTGGAAAGAATGTAAGAGCTGGAGGAAGGGGTGGAGTGTCAACCGGAAGTGTCCTCCGACCACTATGCCGCAAGTTATAGTCACATCTCCTTCCCATGCTCATCAAGGAGTCGAGGGGGGAGTCAGTTACCCCTCCCACCCAATCAGTCAACCTCAGCTGCACGTGGGGAGAGGGCCTAAGGATATATAAGCTGAGAACACCAAGAGACACCTCTCTTACAATTTTGTGCCACTGTCAGGTCACAGGATCTATATTTGAGTGCGGACTTTACGGTGCGGTGGTAAATGTGGGGCTCCCACTCTTCTGTAAATAAACCCCCACCCTATGCTCTGTTAAAAAAATAAAAATAAATATCATTTACTTGTATATGCGCATTCATGTGCTACAGAGTGTGTGGGGCCACAGGACAACCTGTGCGAGTCAGTTCTCTCTCTCCTGTCCGTGGGTTCTGGGGATGGAACTCAGGTCAGCAGTCTTGGTGGCAAGTGTCTTTACCTGCTGAGTTATCTGCTGGCCCCCTTTTCTCTTTTGGTTCCACTTGGTGGCACTTTGTCAAACGCAGCCTCCTTAAGGAGCCCACGAGATGGCTCAGAGGGTGAAGGCAGAGACTTGCAGGACTGTCTCAGGGGCTTCAGCTCGGCTTGGATCCCACTGATGATGTGGCCCACTCCACTGCCATCTGTTTGCCTGTCTGGACCTGCCATCCATCCATCAACCCCTTCCGGCTCTTTGCCCAGCCCTGGCCTTTCGTCTCTACTACTAGACTGAACTCTGAATCTTTGCCCTCAATGCTGACTCCACAGCCATCTGACTCTAAAGTGGCAGCTTCTCTCAGCAGCTGGTTTGAGTTCCTTATCTTGTTAATCCAGACTATCTACATTTCTATCAGCCCACTTCTAAAAACTCTTGAAACTGCTGCAGTCTCCTTAACCCTTTGTATCTGTTTTGTAACCCACATAGAGGTATATTTACTGTGGAATGTGTGATGAGTTAATATTAGTAATTAAGATGAGAACAAAAGAACATATGTTGCCTTGGCCAGGTTACCCAGGAGAGCAGGACAGGAGAGCAGGACAGGAGAGCAGGGTCATTAGGCACATTGTTGCCATGTTTTTAAAAAAAATTTTGATTTTTATTTTATGTGTATGAGCGTATTGCCTGCATGTATGTGAGTGCACCCATGTCGTGCAATGCCGCAGACGTCAGAAGAGGGCTTTGGATTCCCCTGGAACTGGAGTTAAGGACAGTTGGTAGCTGCCATGTGTGTGCTGGGAATCGAACCCGGGTCCTCTGCAAAAGCAGTCAGTGCTCTCAACCACTGAGCCATCTCTCCAACCCACATTGTTGCCTTTGAAATCAGTACACCTTGTGAATTTATTGTTGTTCAATACATTCTGATACTGTGGAAAGACACAAGTAGGCTCATCTGTTTCTGACATAGCGCACTCACGACCAAAGAAAAATGTAGGGACATAGTTTATAAAGCACGATCTTGAGTCTGACCTTCTGGCATGGACACGCATGGAACGCTGCTCCAGCACCAGGTGTGCAGCTCTGAGGTGAACCAAGCTTGCCTGTCTGCACTGTGTCTGTATCCCGTGCCATTGTTTCCCCAGGACCTCTCCTCCTCTTGTCCTTTCTATTAACCACTCCTCTGCCACACTGCCCTGGGCTCAGAGCTGTTTGTGGCTCTCTGTTCCAAAAAGCAGAGCCTTCAGATTGCTTAAAGTCTCTATCCAATATTAAACTATAATGTGTCCACTGGGGAGATGGTTCAGTGGATAGGAGTGCTTGCTATGTAAGCATAAGGACCTGAGTTAGGACACCAGCACCCATGTAAAAAGCTGGGTATGGCCATGTACTAGCCTGAAACCCAGCACTGTGTGTGTCGGGGGCAGAAACGGGAGGATTGCTGGGGCTTTCTGGCTGCCAGCCTAGCATCAGGTCAGAGAGAGACCGTGTCACAGAAGACCAAGGCAGAGAATGGGGTGTGGACATTCATATCCTTTTCTGGCTGTTGCAAGCATGAACATGCACACATGTGCACATCCATTACACACATATACCATACCCACCCTCCACACACACACAGACCTTAGTGTGTCCCCTCAATTACCTACATTGCTGAGAACCTGCTTTCTGGTTTCAGAAATTCTGAGCTGGGCAACAATGGCAATTGCTTGCTTCTAGGTGGCCATTTGGCTCCTCCCTCCTCTGCTTAAACCACATGAATATAAAGTCAATTTTATTCCCTTGAACTAGAGGAAGTGGGATCAGAGGAAAAGCAAGATTGTTATAAGCACAATAAGGATTCTAACGGAAACTTTTTGAATACTTAACTACGTATGAGTTCTAGACCAAATTTAGTCACCACAGCTCTATGAAGTGGTTACCATTACTGTCCCTATTTATTTCTGAGATTAAGGCATGGCGAGGTTAGGAAAACATCCCATGGTCATACAGCTATGGCTTGTGAATGGTAGAACTGGAACATAGACCAGGCAATTTGAAACCAGAGCCTATGTTCTGTGTCTGAGTGTGTGTCAAAGGTTGATGCCTGGTATTTTTCTTAATCACTTTCCACCTAAATTTTTAAAATTTATTTGATAACCACATACTTAGAAGAAGCATTTCATTACAACAGCATTGACATATTCAAAAACAATTTTCTGAGCTAAGATGCATCTCTCATAATTGGCTGTAAATTTTTAGGTTTACAGTTGAATTACAGTTATACAATATTGTACTCAGTATAAACCCTATAAGACATAAAATTAAATGAGGTTTTAACCTTTAA
>NW_008331650.1:515346-516322 GCF_000622305.1 Nannospalax galili
ATTTTTAATAAGTACATGACTAGAAGTATTTCACTACAGCTTTAACATATTCAGTAATACACTCCAGAGCATGAGTACATCTCTTTCACAAGTGGGTGCAAGTTTCTAGGTTCACAGTTGAATTAATACAGTTCTATATTATTGAACTCAGTATAAGCCCTGTAAGACATAAAATTGGACGAGTTTTTAACCTTTAAAAAAGATCTCCATTTCATTTTAAAATGTGTTGTTCCTTGCAGAAAGACTCATTGTTTTTGCTACTAACATTGAGATGTTGGTTCCTGCATCTCTAATCTGTATGTATCTGATGATTACTAGTCATAATAGGTTGCACTTGGATCCTTGGCACCTGTGTATGTCTGTAACGTCATCGGGTATATTTCAATGGTAATATTTATCACCTCTACTAATTAGCATGTTGTAAATTTCCATGCTTCCTCCTCATATATAATACATTAAAATTTTTTGTTGATTTTTTTTTGTGTGTGTATATCACACAGAACATTCCAAACCATCTTATTCAACTATACACCCACTTCCCAGATGTAGCCTTTAGCTATGCATATGGACTCTTAAGAAATTATATTGGCCCCTTTAGTCTTTGGTTATACTTTCCTTTTGAGTGTTTAAGACCATAGAGTTGGCCCAGATAAACCAAGTTATTTTACTCATAGGGTCATTTGAGGATCTGTTCCTCGGGAGTCACATGGGCTTAGGGAGGGAGCCCCTAGCTCCTTTCTTTTACCAGTTCCGCCTATGTGAAGATAAGTCAAAGGTCCTGCTCAAGCATGCATGGCTTCGCTTGGAAGCATGGAGGTAATGATTCCTCTGTGGTGACCCTCCTCTTTGCAGACTGGACACTGGTTCAAGTCCATCTCGTGGGCTCTCTGCTAAGGAATACTTGTATGTTATGTCACTGATTAGTACATTGTTAACTGGTGTTATCAGTTTATAAAATTAATTGTGAATACTATTC
>NW_008331650.1:517800-518293 GCF_000622305.1 Nannospalax galili
ACTCTCTATCCAGCTCCTTAGCTCATCTTTTAATTGGGTTGCTTCTTGTCCTGATTCTCTGTTTTTTGAGTTCGTTATATATTCCGGATATTAACCCTCTGTGGGTTGTGTCACTGGTGAAGATTTTCTCCCATTCTGTGGGTTTTCTGTTCGCTTCCCTGGTTGCCTCCTTTGATGTGCACAAGTTTTTAGTTTAATGAGGTCCCATTTGTTAATTCTTGCCCTTGTTTCATGAGTGTAGATTTTTGCCAATGTTCCCTTCTAACAGTTTCAGAGTTTAAGGCTTTACACTGAGGTCTTTGATCCATTTGGAATTGACTTTTGTCCAATGTGAAAGACAGGTGGAGATCCAGGTTTGCCAGCACCATTTGCTGAACATGCTGTCTTTCCTCCAGTGAATGTTCTTGGCCCCTTCGTCAAATATCAGGTGGCTGAAATTGCATTTACTCATATTTGGGTCTTCAATTTTGTTCCATTGGTCTATGGGTCTACC
>NW_008331650.1:518507-518918 GCF_000622305.1 Nannospalax galili
GTCTTTCCATCTCCTGGTGTCTTCCTCAATCTCTTTCTTTAATTATTTAAAATTTTCATTGTAGAGCTCTTTAGTGTCTTTGGTCAGATTTATTCTGAGATACTTTATTTTTTTTTTTTGCAGCCATTGTGAAGGGGAGTGTTTCCATGTGCTCTTTCTCTGATTGCTTGTCATTGGTATATAGAAAGCCCACAGACTTTTGTAGGTTAATTTTGTACCCTGCCACTTTACTGAATGTGTTAATAATTTCTAGGAGTTTTTGGGTGGAATTTTTGGCCTCTCAGAAATAATATCACATCCTCTGCAAAAAGGGATAAATTGATCTCTTTTTTTCCAATTATTACTTCTTTAATTTCCTGCTCTTGTCTTATGGCTCTTCCAAGAGTTTCAAGCACTATGTTAAAGAGGAGT
>NW_008331650.1:520168-523454 GCF_000622305.1 Nannospalax galili
GTGGGGTTGGAATTACCGTGATAGAGCCTGACAGCCAGTTTGCCCAGCTCCGTTTCTTGAAGTAAAGAGAGTGAACCTGGATTCTGAGGTGGAGGGCAGGTAAAGGAGATGAAATTCCTGTGGCTGTCCTTTGCCTCAGTGACCCTCAAGTATTTCAGCAGCATTCTTTCGTGTAGGGATTCTGTCCACACAGAAATCCAGGTGCTAGTTGGCCCTGATACTCAAAGTGGGTGTTTCTCTTTATTTACTAAGGACTGGAGGAGTGCTGGCTGCAACCCAGACTTGCTCCTTGCCAGCACTGGGTCTGGGCACACTGTTGTTTGGGCGCATGTCCTCAGAGGGAGCATGGCTTCCTGGAGATCCCCTCAGTGACTCTGTAAACTGTCCACACAGAAATCCAGGTGCTAGTTGGCCCTGATACTCAAAGTGGGTGTTTCTCTTTATTTACTAAGGACTGGAGGAGTGCTGGCTGCAACCCAGACTTGCTCCTTGCCAGCACTGGGTCTGGGCACACTGTTGTTTGGGCGCATGTCCTCAGAGGGAGCATGGCTTCCTGGAGATCCCCTCAGTGACTCTGTAAACAAGTGGAAGGAGTGTAAAGCAGCGTGAATCCGAGGCCTCCTGTGTCCATGCGGGTGGCTTCTGGGGTTTCTAGAAAAAGAGAAGGTGCTCTTACTTCTGCTAAAGGCTAGAATAAAAATAGTTGAATCTTTCATAGCTATAGTTATATTGACATATTCAGATTAGTTTTTGGCTGAATTATGGAGAATTCTAAACTAATCAACTAATCAACCAAGCACCAGCCACCAGCCAACCCTCAAAAGGAAAAAGAAGCTTTTAAAAATCTTATATTTTTGTGATGTATTGTTGATTTACAGAGATTATAACCAAACAGAAGAGTTTTGTGTTCTCTCTCTCTCACTCTCGTGCTCTGTGCACATATACTGAGCACACATGTGGCAGTCTGAGGCTAGCCTTGGGTGTCAATCCTTACCTTATACCTTGCTTGAGACAACCTAACTTGCCAATGAGTTTTTGGAATTCTGTCTCTGCCTCCTATCTTGCCATAGGAAAATTGAGATTGCAGATGTGTGCTAGTATGTCTGGCTTTAAGTGGTGTTTTGGGGATTCAGATTTGTGTCCTCAAGCTTATGAGGCAAGTGCTTTGTACCCACTGAACCATCTCTCCAGCCCCAAACAGCAGAAGCGTTGTCCCAGGTCATGTGATCTGAACAGTCTGTTGTGAGTCTCCAGCCTCACTGGCTGCCCTGAGTCCTCCTCTGTTGGTTAGCCGTTCCCATTGCTGTGGCCAAATACCTGATGGAAACAACTCGATGGAGGAAAGGTTTATTTTGGCTCATGATTCATTGGATACAGTCCATCATGGAGGGGAAGGCACAGTGGCTGGGCTGCTGGGAGCTTGAAGCATGGCTTACTCACATCTTGGTTACTGGGAAGCAGAGAGCTTCAATGCAGGGCTGGGCTATAGCTTTGAGATCTGTCTTCTATCCCTCAGTCCTGCAACCCAACTCTTCCAGTTAGGCCTCACCTCCTAAAGGTGCTACAGTGTTCCCAAAAAACACCACCAGCTGGGGACTGGTGTTCACAGAGAGGAGCCTGTGTGGCATCTCCCATTCCTGTGTAACATCCTGTCTATTGAGAAACCTTTCTTTCTTTCTTTCTTTCTTTCTTTCTTTCTTTCTTTCTTTCTTTCTTTCTTTCTTTCTTTCTTTTTTTTTTTGGTCTTTTTGAGACAGGGTCTCCCTGTAGCCCCAGCTGTCCTGGAACTCACTATGTAGACCAGGCTGGCCTTGAACACACAGATCCACCTGCCTCTGACTCCCGAGTGCTGGGACTGAAGGCTTGCACCACCATGCCCGGCTCTCTTTTCTTTCTTTACAGAAGGAATGCCCACTTCTGCATTTTGGGCTTTAAAACTTTTTTCTTGAGCTTTTAGACATTTCATACAACAGTTTTAAATAAAATTTAAGACTCTCCCCCCGCCCTCTCCCCACCACACCTCATACATCCCACCATACATATTAAGTCCTATCCAGGCAAGCACTTGTACCCAGGTATCCTTTGGTGCAAATTCATCCACTGGAGTCTAGTCAGTAAGGAAGGTCTACTCTCCCTCACCCGATAGTAATCAGTCTCCAACAGTTCCCCAGTTAGGGCTGGCGCCCATTGCCCTTGCTCCGCTCTGGGCCCTTGTCTGATTGAGTTGGCATGGGTCTTGTGCGCAATGCCACCATCGTGACAAGTTCACATGTGCAGGTTTCCAGTGGTCCAAAAGCCTGTTTCCCTATCATTTTTGGATTTTAAAAAATAGACTAGAATATATATATATACATATATGTGTGTGTGTGTGTGTGTGTGAGAGAGAGAGAGAGAGAGAGAGAGAGAGAGATCTGAAATAGTAAACAAAAGAAGTGGATACAAAAATTAGCAGCTCAAGAAGAACATACATATTGGTAATTATTCACCTTCAATTCCATTCAAAATTTATTTAAAGGACCACATACAGCATTGATTTAAAGAAATAGATTTGGGCTGGGGGCTGGAGAGATAGCTCAGAGGTTAAGAGCACTGGCTGCTCTTGCAGAGGACCTGGGTTCTATTCCCAGCACCCACATGGTGGCTGACAACCATCCATAATTTCAGTTCCAGGGGATCCGACACCCTCTTCTGACCTTCACAGGCATTGCACGACATGGGTGCACCTGTACACATGCAGGCAATACATTAGGACACATAAAATAAAAATAGTAAATTAAAAAAGAAATAGATTAAAACGTCATTGTAGACAGTCTCAAAGATCTTTGTCAAACTGCATTCTCTAGTTACCTAGTAAATCATGCTATTTGTCTTTGAAATACGGAAAATCTAAAATAAATGATATTTAAAATTGTGAGTGTGTGTGTGTGTGTGTGTGGGTGGGTGGGTGTGTATGTGTGTGGCGTGTGAGTTTGGGTGTGCATGCCACGGTGAACATGTGCAGGCAGAGAATAACTTTGTGGAGTTGGTCCTCTCCTTCCACATTTACATGGGTGTTGCGGATCAAATGTAGATTGCCAGGCTTATGCAGTAAGCACCTTTACCCCCTGAGCCATTTTGCTGGCCCCTATAAATGATGTTTTCATATGCTGATATCCCATTCATTTTAAAGGAGACTGTCGAGAGATTTCTGTTTTTTGAAATCATTATTTTAGCAGTTTTTATTTTCTAATACCTTAAAATAAGTTCATACGAATATATATTCATCTTCATTCTTATAGAATTGCAA
>NW_008331650.1:523479-524095 GCF_000622305.1 Nannospalax galili
ATTTCAATTCTTTATAATTTCACATTTTTGATTCACATATAGTAATTACTTGTAATTATGGGGTACGATGTGATTTTTTTTTCCTGTGTGTGATGTATGGAAGTGTGTTAATGCACGTGTGGAGGGCAGACGTCGATGTCAGGTGTCTTCCTCTGTGACTCTCCACCTTGTTTTCGAGACAGGGTCTCTCACTGAACCCAGAGCTTGTTGTTTTGGCTGGACTGACTGAAGGTCAGGTCCCTGGGATCCACTGATCCCCTCACTCCCCAGAGCTGGGGTTATAGATGTGTGCTGCCATGGGTTATAGATGTGTGGATGCTGGGACTCTGAAGGCACATTCTCATGCCTGTGCAGCACGGGCCTTGCCCACTGAGTCATCTCCCCAGCTTATGATGTGATGTTTTGATACATGTGCACATGTGAAAGATCAAATTGGCATGACTGGCATGTCCATTGCCTTAAACAACTATCATTTATTTGCAGTGCAACATTCAAAACTTTTTAAAGCTATGTTGTGGACCATAGTTTCCTACCATGCAGAAGCAGCCAGAACTCACTCCTCCTCATGTCCAAGTGGACCCAATGGCCAGCGCCTTCATCTCCCTTCATCCCCGCT
>NW_008331650.1:524373-529446 GCF_000622305.1 Nannospalax galili
TCTATCTATCTATCTATCTATCTATCTATCTATCTATCTATCTATCTATCAATCATCTATCTATCATTTATCAATCATCTATCTATCTATCTATCTATCCAATCATCTATCTATCATCTATCAATCAATCATCTATCTATCATCTATCTATCTATCTATCTATCTATCTATCTATCTATCTATCTATCTATCTATCTATCTATCTATCTATCTATCTATCTATCTATCTATCTATATCATCTATCTATCATCTATCTATCTATCTATCTATCTATCCAATCATCTATCTATCATCTATCAATCAATCATCTATCATCTATCTATCTATCTATATATCTATCTATATCTATCTATCTATCTCTCAATCAATCATCTATCTATCCAATCATCTATCTATCATCTATCTATTTCACATTTTCTTTATCCAGTCACCTATTAATGAACGTTTAGGTTGATTCTCTTTCATTTCTATTTTTCACAACATTGCAGTGACCTTGGGAACAAATCTGTCTTTTCCACAGAGTGATTTTTTTTCTTTCTTTATTTTTTTGGACACACACCTAGTAGTTGGGAGCGCTAGATACTGTGGTAGTTCTTTTTAGTTTTTTTTTTTTGGTAGGGGGGAGCATCTGTGATGGTTTGAATGAGAATGTCCCCCACAGGCTCCAAGTATTTGGCATTTTGTTCCCAGTTGGTGGTGATGTTTTGGGAAGTCTTAGACGGTGTGACTATGCTGGAGGAAGCGTCACTGGGAGTGGTCTTAGAGAGTTCTTAAGCGTTGCTGGATCTTGATTTGCTCTCTTGCTTCCTGTGCCTGCTTGGAGATGTGAAAACTTAGCTTCTGCTCCTCTTCCAGCCATCTCTGCCACCATGCCTCCCTGCCATGATGGACTTTTGCCCCTTTGGAACCGTAAGCTCAAATAAACTCTTCCTTCTATAAATTGCTTTGGTCAGTGTTTCTGTCACAGCAACAGAAAAGTAACTAATACAACATCCATATGATTTTCTATAATGATTATATTAATTTGTATTTCTTTTTAAAATATTCTATTATTTTTATTTTATGTGTATGAGTGTATTGCCTGCATGTATGTGAGTGCACCCATGTTATGCAATGCCATGGAGGTCAGAAGAGGCTTTGATTCCCCTGGAACTGGAGTTAAGAACAGTTTGTAGCTGCCATGTGGGTGCTGGGAATTGAACCTGTGTCCTCTGCAAGAGCAGTCATTGCTCTTAACCACTGAACCATCTCTCTAGCCCCTCCATAATGGTTATATTAATTTGTATTTCTACTAACAGTACGAAGCATTCTTTTTCTCCATATCTTGACCTTAATATTTTTTTCTTGTTACATAGCCCTGGATGGACTGGGTTGTGTCCATTTAACATTTTGGTTTTGCTCTCTCCTTTTTCTATTGGGTTTTAAAAAATTCCACGGATATTCAGCTATCAGACGTGTTTGTCAATATGTCCTCCCACATTGAAGGCTGTCTTTTTGCTCTGTGGGGCTTTAGCTGATAGAGTTCTGTTGGTCCATTTTTATGTGCGCTCTTGTTGAGAGAAAAAAAAAAAATCTCTGCCCAGACCAATGATATGAAAATTCCTCCCTAGGGTTTTCCAAAGTTTTTTTACTTATTTATTTTTTTATGTGTATTAGTGTTTTGCCTGCATGTATGTTAAGTGCACTCATGTGTACAATGCCCTTGGAAGCTGGAAGAGAGCATTGGATCCCCTGGAACTGGAGTTACAGACAGTTATTAGCCATCATATAGGTGATGGGAACCAAACCCTGGTCCTCTGCAAGAGCAATCAGTGCTCTTAATTCTGAGCTATCTCTCTAGCCCTGGCCTAGGTTTTCATTTCCTTTTAAAAAAACTAAAGTTTTAAAATAGTTTAAAAGTGCACCCCTGTTGTGCAATGCCTGAAGAGGTCAGAAGAGGGTGTCAGATTCCCTGGAACTGGAGTTAGGATGGTTGTTAGCTGCCATGTGGGTGCGGGGACTCCAGCCCAGGTCCTCTGGAAGAGCAGCCAGTGCTCTTAACCGCTGAGTCACCTCACCAGTCCCCTGGATTTTCTTATGGTGGTTTCTCGTACAGGGTTAAGCCTTACATTTCATCTTTGGCCCATTTTAATTTGATTTTTGTTTATAGCAAGAGACAGGAGCAGTAAGGGTCGGTCTCCGTTCTTCTGCATTTGAATGCCTGGTTTCACCTGTAGCATTTATTGAAGAGACTGTTCTTTGCCTAATGTGTGTTTTTGACACCTGTGGAACACCCACTTATTTAACTTTTTTTCCATCACTTCTTTCTTTTGAATTTTCCACACTCAACATTATTTTTCCTATCCCATCAACACCTCAGAGATATGTAACTTAAAAAAATGCATTACTTACTAGTATGAACATCTCTGGTCTACTTCCGAAAATGTGGAGAAAAAAATTACATTGCTCCTAAAGAAATTGTTCAAAGGTCTTGGTATGAATTTTGAAGCAGTGAATGTATTTTGCTTTATTGAGATCTGGGCAACTTTGGTGTTGCTATGCTTTGAATGTGAAATGTCCTCCTTTGGCTCATGCGTCTGAATACTTAGTCCCAGGTGATGGCACTGTTTCAGGAGGTTGTGGAACCTTTGGGACCTGGGGTCTAACTGGAAGAAGTGGATCACTAGGAGCTGACCTTGAGGTTTAATGCATGGTTCCTTTCCTCTTTCAGCTTCCTGGTCCAATGAGATGTGAGCAAGCTGTGGAGGTGCCCCTTCCAATACCTTCTTTGCTATTGGGGGACTGTGTCCTCTCAAAATGTGAGCCAGAATAATTCCATTCTCCCTTAAGTTGCTTCTTGTGGGGTGTTTAGTCACAGTGGAGAAAAGAGGTAGCTGACACAGGCACAGAAGTATTTCAGGTAATGGCATCATGTTTAAGATGCATCTAGTACTATAGCTGTAAACTCTGTTTCTATTCACAACAGAAATTTGGGTGCGGGTGGGAAAGTCAGATCGACCAAACAAATGATCAAACACAGTTCAAGACGGGAGTCAGAAGACTGGGGTGGAAACCCATCTGTATGAATATGGGAAATCCATAAATTAGTAGAATTAATATATGCTATTTATCAAGAGTAGACTAACAAAGCAAGCCCAGGGTTGCCATATCAGAACGACAGCGGCAGCACCCATTCTTTGGGTACCTGGCGCTTTTGTCTTGGTCTCTGACAGACTTACTCTGTGTGGCTCTGGGGGAATCTCATGAGCTTTTTAAAATTTAGTTGTAAATGAAAAATAAAATACGGTGCACTCAAGTTTGTTAGGTGACTCAAATTGGATATTAAGGAACATGATTAGAATTTTTTGTGGTGTTGGGAATGGAACTCAGGGCCTGCCATATGCTAGGCAGGTCCTCTGTGACTGAGCTGCATCCTTAGCCCCTTAGAGCAAAAATTTATTGCTCCTATTATTCGTTTGGCCTAATTCTAACTGCTAAACACACGTTGATTCCCTTATTTTTGACTACAGCAAGGAGGCATTGCTACTACACAGACAAGGACATGGAGACAGAGATGGTAAGCATCTTTGTTCAGGTGGTACGGCCAGCAAAAAGCAGAGCGGAGTGAAGGGACGACTCGTGTGTCTCTCCTACATATCACATTATGCTTATTATTTTCCAACACAAAACTCTCTTAGTCAGAAGGCTGGGCAGGCTAGAAGCCTCAGGGCCTAGGGTTAGGAATATGCACGTGACTCAGTGGTGCTGAGGGAACATCTCTTGGGAACTGGGACTCAAGATCACAAGCTTCCTGTCTTGTCTTATGTGGGCAGCTCAGGGGCAGCACGATCTGTGAGTGGAAGCCTTTCCTGCTCTTTAGGCGGCTGCAGAGCCCGTTCCACAGTGCTTACCAATGTAAGAGCACCAGAGAGCCCAGACAACAAAGTTGATGAGGTGTGTGTGTGTGTGTGTGTGCATACGTGCATACACATGTGCCTGTGGAGGCCAGACGGCAATCTTGGGTGTCTTTTTTGCTGTTGTTTTGGAGACAGGGTCTCTCCTCCTGGAATTTACTTAATAGGCTAGTCTGGCTGCCCAGTGAGTCCCAGGGACTTATTTTTGACTCTACCTTTCCCTTCCCAGTACATGCTGTCATACTTGACTTCTCTTTCTTTAAAAAAATTTTTTTTTTATTTGCCTCTCTCCAGCCCACAGGCTTCTCTCTGGGGTAAGCTGATTGAGCACTCTGTGCCTTGACTCCCCCAGCCTCACTCACCCTCCCATCTCC
This sequence comes from Nannospalax galili, assembly GCF_000622305.1. Classification (NCBI taxonomy): domain Eukaryota; kingdom Metazoa; phylum Chordata; class Mammalia; order Rodentia; family Spalacidae; genus Nannospalax; species Nannospalax galili. The sequence continues at coordinate 528,642 of NW_008331650.1, forward strand.
CCCTAACGGTCTCTCCTCCTAGCCTGGGCCATGTCCCATTCCTTGTCTTGGCACCCCAGACACCTGGGGAACCACCACTACTTCTTCCTGATCCTTTGCATCCAGACCAAGTCAGTTCCTTCTTGGGTCCCCAGGGGTGCTCTGGGCCTGGTCCCACCCTCACCTCCCTCTGCCTCCCTGGGTCTTCACAACCTGCCAGCCTCTTTCCTGGAAGCTGGGGTTGACCTTTCTTCTTCCTGGTTCTTTACATCCAGACAAACCCAGCTCCTCAGTGCAGTCCCCAGGGGCCGTTGGAGCTGCCTCCCACCCCCATCTTCCTTTGCATCTCTGGGTGGCATGGTCACCAGCTGCCCTAGACCAGTATCTTTCCTGGGCCTGGATCCCAGGCCAGCCCAACCACCAAATTCCTGAGGCCAAGGTCTATCCTGGAGGGATCCAGACCTTATGAGAAAGCCTGAGAGCATCTGATCCTCATCTGACTTGGGCCTCTGTGGGAACTCCTGAAGACAAAAACAATCTGGCCACTCCAATATAAAATCAAAAGAGAGAACTGGAAGCTTAGAGGAACCAGTCTTGCATACCCCAAAATTAGACCACAAAGACACATAAAATTCACAAAAAGAAGCAGACCTAAACTTGAAGGCAGCATCTGATTGACTTGGGCCTCTGTGGGAACTCCTGAAGACAAAAACAATCTGGCCACTCCAATATAAAATCAAAAGAGAGAACTGGAAGCTTAGAGGAACCAGTCTTGCATACCCCAAAATTAGACCATAGACCACCATAAAATTCACAAAAAGAAGCA
>NW_008331650.1:530844-531281 GCF_000622305.1 Nannospalax galili
TCAGCAAACTCTGGTGCACCCAACTTCATAAAAACAATACTACAGGACTTTAAGACCCAGATTAACCTCAACTCATTAATAGTAGGGAACTTCAATACCCCACTGTCTCCATTAGATAGGTCAAGAGGGCAGAGAGTTAACAGAGAGACATCTGAATTAAACAATACCATATATCAAATGGACTTAACAAATATCTACTGAGTATTACACCCAAGCACCAAAAGACATACTTTCTACTCAGTACCTCATGGAACCTTCTCCAAAATCGACCATATACCGAGGCACAAAACAAACCTCAACAAATACAAAAAGATTGAAATAATTCCATGCGTTCTATCAGAACACAATGCAATAAAGCCTACAGCAACACTGGAAGAAGCACTAACCACCACATGAACACATGGAGATTAAACAACACACTCCTGAATGATGAATGG
>NW_008331650.1:532447-532773 GCF_000622305.1 Nannospalax galili
AATTATCACTATTTGCAGGTGATATATTATACATAAGAGATCCCAAAAAATCCACCAGAAAACTGTTAGAAATGATTAACACTTTCAGTAAACTGGCAGGTTACAAGATTAACAACAAAATATCTGGGCCTTTCTATATACCAATAACAGGTAATCAGAGAAACAGTACATGGAAACACTCCCTTTCACAATAGCCGCAAAGTAGCTGCAAAGAAATAAAATATCTCTGAATAAACCTGACCAAAGACATTAAAGAGCACTACAATGAAAATTTTAAATTTTTTAAAAAAAAAAAAAAAAAAATAAAAAAAAATTCAAATTAAAAT
>NW_008331650.1:534051-534678 GCF_000622305.1 Nannospalax galili
ACATAGCTAAAGGCTACACAATAATCAGCAATGCCAGATAGGAGACACCTTATTTTGAGTTGTTGGCCAGGGTAAACAAAGGGATTCCCAAATAGTAACCCAGCATAGAACTGGGAAAATGAACAGCAGACCCTAATCTTATCTAAAGGAGTAGTGACAACTGTTTGCTGCTAGAAGAGGAACAGCTGACCTTCCCCAAACAAAGACCTCTAGATAGGCTGACTAGATTCAACATAAGGGCAAGTAGTGGGGAATGGCTGGGGTGCCGACAACACAGCAGACAGTAGCAGGGATATCAGAGCATAAGGGCTCTAGTTGGGGGAGGGAGGCGATGGGAGGGTGCCAACTGGGAAGTGGGTGTATAGTCGAATAAGACAGTTTGGGATGTTCTGTGTGATATACACACACACACACATACACAAATCAACAAATTTTTAAAAAATGTATTATATTTGAGGAGGAAGCATGAAAGTTTACATCATGCTAATTAGCAGAGGTGGTAAACATTACCATTGAAATCTACCCAATGACTTTATAGACATACACAGGCGCCAAGGGTCCAAGTGCAACCGATTATGACTAGTAATAATCAGATGCATACAGATTAAAGATGCATGTGCCAACATT
>NW_008331650.1:534796-544483 GCF_000622305.1 Nannospalax galili
TTTACTTCTTACAGGGCTTATACTGAGTTCAATATTGTATAACTGCATTAACTCAACTGTGAACCTAGAAACTTGCACCCACTTGTGAAAGAGATGTACTCTTGCTCTGGAGTGTGTTACTGAATATGTTAAAGCTGTAGTGAAATGCTTCCTCTAATCATGTAGTTATTAGAAATTTTAAAAAATGATTAAAATAGTAATAATAATTAGTAGATTTGAAAAACATTACCATTGAAATCTACCTGATGACTTTATATCCATGCTCAGATGCCAAGGAGCTCAGAAAGTAACTGACTGTGACTGGTAATAATCAGATATATAGAGATTAGAAACACATGTGCAAACATCTTAATGTCAATTGCATTAAAAATGAATTTTTCTGTATGAAACTGTATTTTAATAATGAAATGGAGATCTTTTTTAAAGGTTAAACCTCATTTAATTTTATGTCTTATAGGGTTTATACCGAGTTCAATATTGTATAACTGTAACAATTCAACTGTAAACCTAAAAATTTATAGCCAATTTAGAAAAAGATGCATCTTAGCTCAGAAAAGTGTTAGTGAATATGTCAATGTTGTTGTAATGAAATGCTTCTTCTAAGTATGTGGTTATTAAATAAATAACTGGAAAAATATATTATTCCTTTTATTTTATGTGTATGAGTGTCTTTTGCCTGTATGTAGATAGGTGCACCTATGTCATGCAATGCCCATGAAGGTCAGAAGAGGGCATCAGATCCCCTGGAACTGGTGTTAGTGATGGTTGTTAGCCACCATGTGGCTTCTGGGAACTGAACCCAGGTTCTCTGCAAGAGCAGCCAGTGCTCTTACTATTGATTTATCTCTCCAGCCCCTCTTTTTCTTTCTTTTTTGCATGGGATCTGGGGATCAAATTCTGGTCCTCATGCTTGCAAGGCAAGTACTTACAAAGCTCACTATATATATGTCTTTTTGAGGCAGGATTTCTGTAGCCCCAGCTAGTTGGTCTTGAACTCACAGAGAATCACCTGCCCCTGCCTCCTCCTGAGTGCTGGGATTAAAGGCACAAATTATATTTTTATATAGACAATAATTCCCATGCCTTAGAATAGACTTTGCTCCCTCCTTGCTCTGTTTTGCCCTTGTTTCTACAAGAAATTAAGATGTGTCTGGGATAAAGAGGATAGGTGGGGAACAGAGACAGGGCCACACTCAGCAAGGAAGTAGTGAAGCAAACTTTCACCCTTCATTCTAATGAACAATGAACACTTTGGTCATGAGGAAGAGATGTAGCCGTAGGCAAAGATGACCTTCTCTTCTGGTTTTGAGTTTACAATGGGCGCTCAGAAAAGCTGTATAAGCGATTCCCGTGTTGAGTCAGACAGTGAATGAGCATGTGACCACAGGAGTTTGAGTGATGGATGCCTTACCCTCACCTTCCGCTCAGTGTGAGGCACCAGCTGAGAATCTTCTTTTCCAGCCATCTTTCACCCTTACCCACTCCGTGGAGAACATGAAGACCTCTTTCTGCAGGTGTTCAGAGCACATGCTCTGAGACTGGACCACTTGGATTTAAATCTTCGCATCACCTGATGGAGGACTGTAGACAAGTTACTCAACCTCAGTTTGCTCCTCCCAGAAATGGAAATACTAATTGTTGTGATTAGATACGTGCTCCCCCAGGCCCATGTGTTAGAAGCTCAGTTCTCAGTTTGGTGCTCTGGGAAGGTGGTGGACCCTTGAGAGGCTCAGCTCCTCCCTCTTGCTTTTGTGCCTAGCCACCAGTGCATTCCCTCTGTGGTATGCTGCCATACCAGAGGCCCCAAAGCAATGTGGCCAACTGATCACAGATTGAAACCTGTAAACTATGAGCTAAATAAAACTTTCCTCTTTATAAACTTATTGTCTTGGGTATTTTGTTACAGTAATGGAAAGGTGATGAACACAGTAATGATCCCTCTTCCACTGCTTTGTTGAGGGATCAAATAGCACATATTATGCTGAGAAAACTATCAGAGTAAAAAGGGTTCCTATCAAATTACTAAACAAGGGGGCTGGAGAGAAGACTCAGCTTTAAGAACACTCACTGTTCTTCCAGAGTACCCGGGTTCGGTTCCCAATGCCCCAATGACAGCTAACAACTGTCCAACTGTCCATAACTCTAGTTCCAGGGGATCTGACACCCTATTCTGGCCTTTGCATAACTGCTGCACACACGTAATGCACTTATGTACACGCAAGCAAAACACTCATACACATAAAATAAAAGTAATAAGTAAAATGTTGAAATTACTAAATAATCAAACATTCTGTAAATTGTTATTACTTTTCACTTTGCTGTAGATGTAGAAAGCTCAAGGATCTCTGTTTTTCCTCTTCAACGAGTCACTGACCACAACCAACCCTTTGGCTTTCTACCAAATTAGCTTTCTGACAGACACCTGCCTTCATTCCTTTATAGGTGATAAACCCAGACTTCTCTGACTTTTTTGATTGTTTTGAGAAGTCTTATATATAGCCCAGGCTGGTCTTATGGACTTCTGATGGTTTTGCCTCTACCTTCTGAGTGTTGACATTCCCAGTTTTGTGGGGCTCTGAAGATTTAACCCAGGGCTTCCTGCATGCTAAGCAAGCGTTCTTCCAACTGAGCCACAGTCCCCAGCCCTCTAAGACTGAATTTTAACGATTTTTACGGCATTCTGTAAGGTCCTCACTTCCGTTTCAGGGAGAACAGCACCACCTACTGGACACTATCTAAACAACACCCCAGGTGTTGCATTAGCATTTTCAACTTTTAGAACTTACTAAAATGTTCTATATCCACAGATTGCAAATTCAACCTCACGTCCAAATAACATTAAAAAACGTAAAAACCATATTTTTGTTGCTAAAAAGAAATTATGGAATTATATACATGTATACATATATATTAGGTGCAATCATTCTTTTAAATCTTCATTTTGTGTGTGTCTGTGTGTGTATACCACGTATGCTCAGGTGCCTGAAGAGGCCAGAGAGAGCATCAGATCCCCTGGAACTGGAGTTTCATACAGGTGGTTGTGAACTACTTGACATGGGTGCTGGGAACTAAACTTGGGTCTTCTGGAAGAGCAAGCACGTGCTCTTAACCACTGAGCCATCTCTCCAACCCAGGTATGCTAATTTTTATATTATTATTATTATGTCTTTTTTTGAGACAGGGTCTCCCTGTAGCCACAGATGTCCTGGAACTCACTATGTAGACCAGCCTGGCCTTTAACTCACAGAGATCCACCTGCCTCTGTCTCCCAAGTGCTGGGATTAAAGGCATGCGCCACCATGTCTGACTAGTATGCTAATTTTTAAAATGAAGTTTAATTTTTATTTTGTACATGATAACTACGTGTTTGCTAATCTATGTAATATGATGCTGTAATATGTGAGTATACATTGGAACGATTAAATCACACTAAGGTATCACTGTGAGAACATTTGAAATCTACTCTTTTGGCAATGTGAAAATATTGAGTAAGTTATTAACTGCAGTCATCATGCTGTCAGGAAATCACCCAGAGAGTCAGCCCAGATTCCTGGCCCTCCTCAGACTCCCCTAATAAAGCCAGATGAGGGTTAGTGGTGACCCACATAGAAGGCTGGCCTCTTGGCTCCCAATTCTTCTAGTCTGCTTCTCTGATGCTGTTATAAACACTGACCAAAAGCAACTTGGGGAAGAAAGGGTTTATCTCATTTTACAAGTTACAATCCATCATGGAGGGAAGTCAGGGCACGAGCTCGAGGCAGAAACCTAGAGGCAGAGACTGTGGAGGAACACTGTTTATTAGCTTGCTCCCAGGCTCATGTTCAGCTCCTTTACTTTTCCTTCCCCTCCCCTCCCTCCCCTCCCTCCTCTCCCCTTCCTTCCTTCCTTCCTTCCTTCCTTCCTTCCTTCCTTCTTTCTTTCTCTCTCTCTCTCTCTCTCTCTCTCTCTTTCTTTCTTTCACAGGGTCTGTAGTTCTGGGTAACCTAGAACTCACTATGTAGACCAGGCTGGTATCAAACTCAGAAAGCTCTATGTGCTGCTGCCTCCTGAGTGGTGGGATTACAAGCGCACTTTTAAATATTGGACTGTGTTTTATTGTGATACTAACATGGGATCTCGAGGCAAGAAATGAAAAGGGTCTGGCTTAAAGTGATGTCTTTGCATGTTGAAGGTGACCAGGAGTGAACTGTTATAGTTAATTGTCAACGTACCTGGGAAGAGGGAATCTTAACTGAGGAACATCCTCTATCAGATTGACCTGTGGGCATATCCGTGGGGCATTTCCTTGATTCCTACTTGATGTAGGCCGGCCCAGCCCACTGTGGGTGGTGCCACTCCTGTGCAGCTGGGCGTGGACTGTAAAAGAAAGGTAGCCGAGCAAGCCAATGAGCAGTGCTCCTCCGTGGATTCTGCTTTTAGGTCCTGCCTCCAGCGGAGCCTTGAGTTCCTGCCTTGTCTACCTCAGTGACGAACTATGACCTGTAACTGAAATAAACACTTTCCTTCCCAAGTTGCTTTTGGTCTGTGTTTTAGCGCAGCAACGGAAAGCAAACTAGGCCCCTAGCATTGGTACAATCAGCCTAAAGCAGTCAGAATGGCACTCTCGCCAGGACTGCTCTGACTGCAAAGCCAGGCCTGGTAGATCACATTTTGTCACTGTAAATTCATGAGGAAGCAGCTTAAGGGAAGAAGGATTTATTTTGGTTCATAATTTGAGGGCACAGTCATGATTGGGAGGCATGGCAGGGGCCGTGGCACAGTCTTAATGGGGAGGCATAGTGGGTGTTGTGGCACATTCTTAATGGGAAGGCATGGTGGGTGTTGTGGCACATTCTTGATGGGGAGGCGTGGTGGGTGTTGTGGCACAGTCATGATGGGGAGGCATGGTGGGTGTTGTGGCACATTCTTGATGGGGAGGCGTGGTGGGTGTTGTGGCACAGTCATGATGGGGAGGCATGGTGGGTGTTGTGGCACATTCTTGATGGGGAGGCGTGGTGGGTGTTGTGGCACAGTCATGATGGGGAGGCATGGTGGGTGTTGTGGCACATTCTTAATGGGGAGACATGGTGGAGGTTGTGGCACAGTCATGATGGGGAGGCGTGGTGGGTGTTGTGGCACATTCTTGATGGGAAGGCATGGTGGGTGTTGTGGCACAGTCATGATGGGGAGGCGTGGTGGGTGTTGTGGCAGTAGGAGTGTGAAGGTGCTTGTCACATCTTAGTGGACCAAGAAGCAGAGAGCTTAATCAAAAGTGGGTCAAGTTGTAACTCTTAAGGTTGACTCCTTGAGAACCAATTCCTCCAGCTGGGCTCCACCTCCTAAAGGTTATACAACCTTCCCAAACTGTACCATCATCTGGGGACCAAGTGTTCAAATACATGAGCCTTTGGGGGAGATTTCACATTCTCACCATAATACACATGGAGCAGAGAAAGGCTTCTCAGTGACTTCCTGTTTGTACCAGTTCCAAGGTGGGGCCTGGCCCAAAGGCAGATGGAAAAGATGGTGGGAGGGGGGACATGATTTGAAACCTCAGACTCCACAAGTTTCCCCTGGTTTAGCTGTGCTCTGTAGCCTTGGGATGACAGGCAGGAGGGGGCTGCTCCAGAAGGTCTGCTCCCACACCTGTCTTCTGGCCTCCTGTCATCAGGATGTGGGGGGGTATTGCTTAGAGGCTGTGGATTTGCACACCACACCCTCTGCCACCCCTGAGACCTATTTTCCAAGCAGCTCTTACGATCTGAGCTTTGTTGCTAAACACAATAGTAGAGTGGGAACGTTTTATTTTCTGGTTTCAATTCTCACTTCGGAGAGTTCTAATGAATATTTGATCATTCTCTAAGGCCGAAATCTGGCATCAAAGTTTCCTGGGGATATAAACATGTCACCTGGGCTTGGTTTGCACTTAGGTAACCCTCCTTGGAACAACTTGGTTTGAAAGAAACCAGAGGCTCGTCTATTTCAAATATTTGAAGCCATTTAATTATCAAAGATTCACAAAGCTGGAGTGGTTTTTAAAACTTTTTTTTTTATGCAATCAAATAGCTTTTCTAGGACTATGCCTAGCCTTGCTTCATAAAACCTGTGTGTGTGTGTGTGTGCGTGTGTACAAGTGTGCTTGTCCAAACATGTGCATGTGGAGGTCAGAGGTTGACACTGAGTGTCTTCTCTCTCCATTTTATTTTTTGAGTCAGGATTGCTCACTGAACTTGGACCTTGCTGCTTAGGCTAGGCTGTCTCTCTTTATCCCCAGAACTTTTCTTATCTGAGTGTTGGAGATTCAAACTCAGGTCCTCATGTTTGTGATGCAACTACTTTATCCACTGAGTTATCTCTCCAACCCAACAAAACAAACCTAAGTTGGGTGTGGTGGCACACATCTTTAATCCCAGCTCTCTGGAGGCAGAAGCAGGCAGATCTCTGTGAGTTCAAGGGCAGCCTGGTCTACATAGTGAGTTCCAGGCCAGCAGGGGCTTCAGGGAGACCCTGTTTCAAAACAAAACAAAAGGAACAAAAACAACCTAAAAGTGAATATTCATCTAGATTCTAGACCAGCACTTTTTCCATCACGTTATGCTATTGCTAGGGAATACTGGGGGTAACTAGGGTTATCAAAGTACATTGTATACTTTGTTTTGCATTTTTAATCTGAAAAGTAAACTTTTGGGGGCTGCATTCATAACTGTTCCAAATGTTAAGATATGAATGATAAACAGCTGTGTACATTTATGTCTCATGCTTCATATTGTCCTTAAGAGCTGTGAAAACACACAGTGAGTTAGGTGTGGTGGAGTAGGTCTGTGATCCTCTTCACTTTGGAAGCTGAGGCTGTTGAGGCTGGATCGCCAGTTCAAAGGTAACCTGGGCTAACAGCAAGATCCTGTCTCAAAACCAACCAACTAGCCTGCCAGTCAGCTAGCCAACCAACCACCCCTAGTGGCCTACATGTGCAAGCTGGGCTCAATATCCCAAGGCTTCCTTCTGTATCTTCTCTCAACAGCAGTTGGGGACCAAGTACTCAAACACATGAGCCTTTTGGGGACATTTGACTTTCAACTTACAACACATGGGAAGCCATGTTGTCTCTGTTTTGGAGTGGGGACACAGGGAACTTGTTGCTGTTTTTCATCTCCAGCCTCCCAAACTGAGTCAACTGTGGCATGACAAATTGGACCCTAGAACAAAGACAGGACATTAGCAGAAAAACTGGCAACCCACAAAAGACCTGCAATTGAGTTAGTAGCAATGCACAAGTTGCCTCTTTTCTTTCCTTTTCTTTTCTTTTCTTTTCTTTTCTTTTCTTTTCTTTTCTTTTCTTTTCTTTTGAGACAGAAGCTCACTGAGTAGTCCTGGCTGGAACTCACTATGCAGACCAGGCTGGCCTCAAATTCACAGAGATCCACCTGTTTCTGCCTCCCAAGTGCTGATATTAAAGGTGCGTACTACCACACCTGATACTTCTTCTCTTAATTGAAAAATATTTATTTTTATTTTGTGTGTATGAGTGTGTGTATACATGTGTACCATGTACCTGCCTGGTGCCTGAGGAGGCCACAAGAGGGCACTGGATCTCCTGGAACCAGGGCTACAAGTGACTGTGAGCCACCATGTGCATGCTGGGGACCCATCCTGGAGCCTCTGCAAGATCAGCAAGTGCTTTTAACCACTGAGCTATTTCTCCAGCCCCTTGTGACAAAGTTTTTCAGTTAGGAGCTTTAGGTAGAATAGATGTGCAAACATGAGGATCTGAATTTAGGCCCCTAGCACCCACATAAGAATGTAAAAAGCTAGGTATGGGCTCACTAGTGTCTGTAATCTGTTTTGTGTGTGTGTGTGTGTGTGTGTGTGTGTGTGTGTGTGTGTAGTGTGTGTGAGAGAGAGAGAGAGAGAGAGAGAGAGAGAGAGAGAGAGAGAGAGTTGAGTTGCTGGAGCTTGTTGGTTAGGCAGCCGAGCCAAAAAGTGGTGAGCTCCAGGTTGAGAGAGAAAACTTGTCTCAAGAAATAAAGCAAAGGGTTGTAGAACAGAACACCCCGTATCCTTCTCTGGCCTCCTCGAGGGCATGTGTCCACTTGTGTGTCCCACATACATGTGTACCTATACCGCACACAAACACAGACACAGACACACAGACACACAGATACACACGCACGCACACGCACGCACGCACACACACATGCACGCGCGCGCACACACACACACACACACACACACAGAGAAGGACTAAGGAGATACAACAACTAAATGTTTCTATGACATAGGATTGTGTCCTGTCCTGGGGAAAACCAAGTTGCTGTGAGAGGCCATTATGGGACAGCTGATGTGGATGTGGATTGTGGACTAGATTTCAGCTTCTTAAACTGTGAACTGTGACCCCTCTCCCCACATGGGATTGTGCAACTGAATGTGTGGATCACAGAAAATGGGCAGCAGTAAAAGATTTCTGAATGCAAAATGACAAAAATTTAATTAACTATCAAATGCAATAGGAGCCTGAGGTGTTTCTGGCAGCACAAGCCCGTGTGACTTCGTGTGACTTCTTCGTGGTCTTGGTTCTGAGTATACGACATGCGCACTTTATACCGCGCACACCACCGCACCACGCAAGGCCGGTAAACGCTGCCTGTAAGGTCTCAGTTCGGATTCAAGACTATTATTTGTTATGAGCTGCAGTGAATTTATCCTGCATCCAAAGTTTTCTGTTCGTGTAGGAACAGAATGACTTAATTATGGAAAACAAAGCCTTTTGATATTTTCTGACCATCATTCTTCAGCATGTATCAATGAATATATCTTTGGATGGCTTTGTGTTGGAATGTTTGATTTTGTTAAAATATTTTATTTATTATTTTTATTTTCCGTGTATGAGTGCATTGTCTCCATGTGTGTAAGTGCACCCACGTCATGCAATGCCTGTGGAGGTCAGAAGAGGGCATTGGATCCCCAGGAACTGGAGTTACAGACAGTTGTTAGCTGCCATGTGGGTGCTGGGAACTGAACCCAGGTCTTCTGCAAAAGCAGCCAGTGCTCTTAACCACTGAGCCATCTCTCCAACCCTAAAATGTTTGATTTTAAAAACTGCTGTTTCAGTTGCTGACTTGAGTTTCCTAAAAAAATTGCTCATTGAATTTTGACCTGGGAATAATTTCTGAAATGGCCCTCCTGGACAGTCTGTTATTTTGTGCTATGTAACCATGCAAGATGATGTTCTCAGCATTGACTATAAAACTGAATGTTGATTAACTGAAAAATGTTGACTATGATCCATGCCCCACAGTATCAAATAGTCAACTAAGATTTTTTAATTTTTTAAGTAAAAATAAAGCTTATCCATCTCATTAGTATGCAAGTCTGCTTTTACCATTAATAAATGGTAAAATTATATAAATCAAAGAATTGTTTTTTTTTATTTTTAAAAATGATTTATTTAATAACAACATACTTAGAAGAAGCATATCATTACAACACAATTGACATATTCAATAACGTTTTCCTGAGGTAGGATGCATCTCTTTCAAAAGTGGCTGTAAATTTTTAAGTTCACAGTTGAATTAATAGTTATATAATATTGAACTCAGTATATAAGCCCTGTGAGACATAAAATTGAATGAGCTTTTAGCCTTTAAAAAAGATTTCCATTTCATTTTAAAATATACTATTTCTTACAAAAAGACTCAGTTTTTGCTACTA
>NW_008331650.1:550865-551267 GCF_000622305.1 Nannospalax galili
GTGAGAAGGATCAGGAAACAGTATTGGTTCCCCAGGTGTCTGGGGCCCCAAGACTAGGAATGGCACAGGGTCCAAGCTAGAGTATAGAATGCCAGGCGGGGGGGCAGGGGGGTGGGGGGTGGGGTGGAAGGGTGAATGAGGCTTAGGGAGTCCCGGCGCGGAGAGCTGCGCTATAGACTTACCCCAAGAGGCCTGAGGATAGTAGTACCAAAGAATTGTTTTAAAATAAATTTGTTATTTATTGTCAGTAACAGTTGGATTTGTATAGTTTTTTATGTATTTACGTGTCTGGGGCCTCATAAAAATTTCTCAGATGTGCCAGGCACAGTAGTGTACACCTTTAATCCCAGTACTCAGGAGGCAGAGGCAGGCGTATCTCTGTGAGTTCAAGGCCAGCCTGGT
>NW_008331650.1:551381-569635 GCF_000622305.1 Nannospalax galili
ATAAGAACAAACCCTGAAATATTTAATTAAAAAAAATAGATGCCCTTTGCTTCTTTGTGGAGGGAAAAACTTTGGGGGATGAAGGAGAAAGTAGAAAGCCATTGGGAGATGATTTTAAAAAATCTATGTGATAGAGGGTTCTGGCTGCATAGCGCTTGTGGAAATGCTGAGAAATGGCTGAATTTATGGAGCCAAATGGAACCAAAGACTTTGCTGATGAATGGGTTGTGGATAAAAGGGAGCGAGAGCCAAGGGTTTCTGTCTGAGCAGTGGGGAGAAGGAGGTGCTGATGTCACTTAATCAAAAAGGAAATCTGTGAGAGGAGGAGACTTGAGGGCTGGGGATGAGGTTTTATTTAGTGAATAAACTTCAAAGCCTGATGTTTGCTTTTTCTGAACTCTGAGAATCCAGTTTCCCTGGCTGGCAATTCTATTTCTTCCATTTGCTACTGCTGAGCTCTAGACTGACCTGTGAGGCACTATCTTGATTGCTAACTAATGTAGGAGGACCCAGTCCATTCTGGACGGCACCTTCCTAGGAAGCTAGCTGAGCAAATCAGAGAATGGCAGTAAGCAGTGTTCTTCCGTGGTTTCTGTCTTAGTTCTTGCTTGTAGTTCTGCCCTGGTGTCCCTCACCAATGAATTATGATCTGGAAGTGCAAGGTGAAATAAACCCTTTCCTCCCCTAAGTTGGTTTTGGTCAGAGTGTTTTAATTACAGCAACGGAAGCAAACTAGAACCCAGCCTCTGATCTCATGAGTGTTAAGACGTTACCAAAATGAAGCTTAGGAAATTTTGTATAGTACACCATTAGACTTTAATTAAAGATACTTTTATTATCTAAAATGATAAACACCAAAATAGAGAGAGACTGTATTCATCCATCTCGAACCTGCCTCAGGTCCAGGGTGAAGGTCCCCTAGCCCACCATAGTCTACATTAGCTTAGCGATTCAGAAGACCTCAGAGGAATCTTGGTCATAGGTCCCCGTTTAAAGTTGAACAACTTAAATACCCGCCGCGGAACCCGCCGCAGACTCTGAACTTGAGAATTTAAAAACAGGAAAATGGTAAAATAATTTGAATAGATTTAATGCTGTGAAAAGATTATATTTCAGCATCAAAGGTTTATTTAGGTAGCCAGAAAGAGGCCTCATAAGGTTACACTGACTGAGATGATGATCACAGTGCTTTTACTATCATTAGTTATTAAGAACTGTGCTCTGCCAGGCCTGGTGGCACATGCCTTTAATCATAGCACCCAGGAGGCAGAGGCAGGAGGATATCTGAGGCCAGCCTGGTCTACATAGCAAGTTCTACTTTCCTCTCTACATACCGAGGCTCTATATCTTTAATAATAATAATGATAAAAAAGAACCATGTTCTACACCTCTACTCTCAGATCTCAATAGGGAAATACTTACCTCTTCACTACTATGGAAGAATGCTAGATGTGGAGTCAGGCAGCTCAAGACCATAAGACTCTTGATTGGTGCTTTGCTATTTCTAGCTTTATGGTCTTGAATAAATTACTTTAACATTTTTTATTACATGTATTTGTTTGTTTATTGTGTGTGTATGTTGTGTGTGTGCATGTATGTATGTACGTGGACATGTGTGTACCACAGCATGGAGTCAGAGGACCACCTGCAGAATTCTGACCTACTATGTGGGTCAGATCCTCAGGTTCGGAGGCAAGTGCCTTTACTCACTTAGCCATCTCATCTGGCTTGAATGAATTATTTTAGCCCTTTGAACCTTCATTTGGTTTCTAAGCATGGAGTTGCTGTGTCTATAAAATGGGATCATAAGTCTTATGATTATTATAATGTTGTGGTGACATGCTGCCCTTTTAGATACCTGTGTAGCTGTGCCTACTTCTTTTTCTTTTATTATGCTTCCCACCCAGAAGGCATCAGGAGCCCTGTGGAAGCGGACCTTATCACAGATGAAGGATGGGATGAACTGCAGGAATGTAACATGTTGACCTGCAAGCCTCTTGCTTCTGGATACCCAGCAGATGGTTGACTGCCGTTGACCCCTGCTGTGAATTGAGAAGTAAGTAAATCTGGGCTGAGGGAGGGCTGATGCTGGTGAAGTTCCTCCCATCAGCTGGCAGGGAAGGACATCCTGGAACATATAGCAATAATTCTTCTGGCATGATTCTCACAGAGAAGTGGTGGATCCTGTTGGGAACAGTTACGCCTTTGGAAGGGGAGCCGTCCGTCAATTAGAGGGTGTAATGGGAAAGAGCATTTTGTAAATTCAGGAAATTAGCTTCAGTTTAGGAATCCCGAAAGGGAGCTTGTTTTTTTGGGTAAGGAGAGGCTTTCCAGGACTGACCTTCACTAAAGGAAACTTCTGATTTGAAGTTTAAATGCTCCCAAGGACTAATTCAAAGTGGAGAAAGGGGAAGGTTTTCCACAGGGCCTGGCGCTAACACATGTGTGTGCTGTGAAACAATGGCCTGCTGGTTCTGGGCTTGGAAGTTTTGGAACTGCACTTAAAACCCAAAATTCTATGATTGAGTAAAATTATTCCTTAAATCAATTCTTATGGAATATAATGAAATAAATGTAAGCTAGATTGAACTTTCTGGATTAAATCATTCTGTGGTGTGTGTGTGTGTGTGTGTGTGTGTGTGTGTGTGGTGTGTATGCGTGTGTGCATGCGTGTGTGCTAAAGCATGCACATGGCAGTCAAAAACAACTGGTAGAAGTCTGTTCTCTCCTTTTACCATATGTGTTCCTGGTATCGAACCCAGATTATTAGGCTCAGCAGCAAGTGTCTCTACCAGCTGAATATCTTGCTGGCCTCGTTGTATATTTTTCTTTTATTATTAACACATGAGTTGCCCTAGTTAAAGGGATTCACTCTGACATTTACATACATCATGCTCCGATCATGCCCTCCACACTTTTGCCCTAGTCCACCTCTGCCAAGCCTCCTTGGTTCCCCTTCCCATTCTCTGGCGATCCTCCTGTTCTTTCAGGTGAACATAAAAAAAAAAAAAAAAAAAAGAGAGTTCTCAGGGCTGGAGAGATGGCTCAGCAGTTAAGAGCACTAGCTGCTCTTGCAGAGAACCTGGGTTCAGTTCCCAGTACCCACATGGCAGCTCACAACCATTTGTAGCTCCAGGTCCAGGGGAATCTAACACCCTCTTCTGCTTCCACAAGCATTGCACAACATGGGTGCACTTACACACATGCAGGCAATGTATTCATACACATAAAGTAAAAATGATAAAAATATTTTAAAAAAGTTTACAGCTGGGCGTGGTGGTGCACGCTTTTAATCCCAGAACTCGGGAGGCAGAGGCAGGTGGGTCTCTGTGAGTTGGAGACCAGCCTGGTCTCCATAGCGAATCCAGGCCAGCTGGGGCTACAGGGAGACCCTGTTTCAAAAAGACCAAAAAAAAAAAGTATTTTGAAAAAGTTTTCATAACTAGGTGTGGTGGCACATGCCTTTAATGTCAGCACTCAGGAGGCAGAGGTAGGTGGATGTCTGTGAGTTTAAGGCCAGCCTGGTCTACATAGCAATCCAGGAGTTAGCACATGAGTTACATAAAATGCTGCTTTATGTAATTATGTAAACTAGGGTTACATAAAACCCTATTTAAAAAAAAAACCTCAAAACAATAAAAGAGCTCACTATAAAAAAGTTTCACACATGGGAAAGAACATGTGGAACTTGTCCAATTTATTTTGCTTAACGTGCTGTCTTCCAGTTCCATCCATTTTCTTACGAATGACAGGAATTCATTTTCTATATGATTGAATAAAGCTCCATCTTGTATAAGCCAAATTTTCTTTATCCATTCATTTTACCCATTGTGGATATTCCTGCTCGGTCCGTATCTTAGCTGCTCATCACATTTTAAAAAAGAAGATAGCAGAGTTAGCAAGTAATTAAAACAGCTTTTTATTCCATGAAAAACAGCACAGGGGCTGGTGAGATGACTCAGTTGGTAAATAAAGGCACTTGCTGCCAAGTCGGATGGCCTGAGTTCAGTTTGTGTATGTACACATGCACAAATAAATAAATGCAGTGAAAAAAAGCACACAAAAAATCTACCATACTCTAAACTCAGTGATGAGTTTGCCTTCTTAGCTCTGTTCAGTGTATAACACTCAGTAAGGGTAATCCCAGTGCAGGAAACATCTCTTGGTAACTAACTGGCCTGATACATCAAAGACTATTTTTATACCTAAGTGCAGTTGTCTTGGGAAATAAAATCTTATTTTAAAGATTTTTATTTTATATATTCGAGTGTTTACCTGCTTAGATGTGTGTGCACCATGTGAGTGTCTGCTGCCCACAGAACCTAGAAGAGGGCATTGGATTCCCTGGAGTTATAGATGGTTATGAGTCACCACGTGGGTGATAGGACTGGGTCCTTTGCAAGAGCAGTAAGTGCTTTTAACCACCGAGCCATCTCTCCAGCCCTTTAAATAACATCTTTTATTCTTTGAATGTTTCATACATTTATACAGTGCATACTGATAATATCCATCCACGACGACCTCCTTTCAACTTCCTCTAGTGCTCCCCACCTGTCTCCTACCCAACTTCATGTCCTCTCTTTAAAGTGTTATTAATAACCCCCTGAGTCCAATGAGTGCTGCTCAAATGTGCATAGGTGCGTTCCCATCCGGTGGGGCATAAAGAATCCCGAAGGAGAGTGACTGTCCCTCCTTCAGCAACCATCAACTACCAACAGCGCCTCAAGAAGTGGTGGAGTCTTGGGCGCTTCTCCTCCATCCACCCAGGAATGCTCACTGACCTGATCTTTTTATGCAGGTAACCACAGCTGCTGTGAGTTTATACATGCACTAGCCATGTGTGATGGCTAATCCAGGTTGTCAATTTGACACACTTGGGACAAGGAAACGTCATTTAAAGAATTCTCTCCATCATGTTGGCCTATGGGCATGTCTGTGGGGGCATTTTCTTGATTGCTAACTGATGTTGGAGGGCCCAGCCCACTGTGAGTGGTGCCATCCCGAGGCATGTGAGCCTGGGCTGTAGAGGAAAGGTATCTGAAGATGAGCCTTGGAGGCAAGCCAGTGAGAAGCCTTTGTCTGTGGTTCCCGCCCCTGCTCCTGCTTCGGTTCTGTCCTGATTCCCTCAACAATGGTCCTGTGAGATGAAATGAACCCTTTACTCCTCAAGTTTCTTTTGCTCATGGTGTTTATCACAGCAACGGAAAGCAGACTAAAACACCATGCCGTGCCCAGAAACCAGCATTTCCCAGCTTTCCTTTTCCTCTACCAGCTTTACATTCTTTCCTCCCCGTCTTCTGTGAAGTCCGGGGTGGGGTGGGGAAGCATTTTCATTTTAGGCCGTGGCTCTACTGTTTAAACATCAGCTTCACGACTGCTAAAAGGAGATAATGAACTTGGGGGAATTAAGAGGGATATTTGTTAAAGGGCCATAAGAATGCCTCCTGCACGGGGGCTACTGTTACATCACTTGCATCTGGTGGCACCTCCCCACCTCTCTGCCTTTCTACCTCATGTAGATCGAGATCCCCCTGCCCCAATTGGGTATTTTTCAAGTAAGTATGGTGTGGAGATTGTCTTTATGGTTAGATGCTTTCAAAAGGGAAGACTTGTAGAAAAAGACTTAAAAAGTATACTAGAGTTGTGCATGACATCATCCTTAATAAAAGAGCTTAGGCTTCCAGCTGGAGAAGGCTAATGTCTTTGCAGTAACTTGATGAGTGTGTGTATGTGTGTTGACTACCCCAGTGAGATTAGGGTGTGTCCAAGACATTTATGTTTTGCAGGAGGGAGTGATTTTTATTTCTCCTTTTTGTGTGATGTTCATGGAATTAATTACAGCTGGGATTTGTAACTGTGGCTCCATTTAGTGAAATGGAAAGATGCTTAAAATACTGTGAGAATGGCAGTGTGACCTGGCACGCTTTGGTCAGATGGTGTCTACCTGGCCTGACTGATTTGACGTGTGGGGACTGGGTTTCCTAGAGGTGGTGCAGAGCCCTGGAAGACCGCTCTTCTTTTCTGTTCTCTAATATGAGTCATGAAAATCTTGCCTCTCCAACAGTGCACTTCTTGCAGCTTCAGCATGAGGACTGTTGTTTCCACATTTGTTATATTTTTAATATTTAATGATGAGTAGATTAACGACTACTCATTTTCCTTTGTTTTGTGACTTGAATAATCAAGCTTGTGACACAGTGTTAATCCTTTCCCACATGTTCTTTGAACACAAGTCCTTGGAAATTGGCAATTGGTGTATTTCTTAACTGGAATGGCTCTTTCTCAAAACTTGCCATGTAGCTGGAATTCCCTGCCTTTTTATCATTCTGGCCTGGGGTGGGTCTGATGAGGAAGTGGGGTCCATCCTCAGACACCTCTCTGCATTTGGATTCCCATTGATTTTTGAAATGCGGACGTCATACTTCATTTTAAATTCCAATATGGAAGCACGTGCCCACTGAGAATTGTGTTGGGCTTGTTTTTAGAAAATAAATATTAATTTTGTTAAATGGAATGCATTTGCATTTGTTTTCCTACATTGCCAACAGCTTGTTTAATGAGAGGCAAAAACTCCTGTTAGAGAATTCTGTTTTTCTCAGGGATGCTTTTCTATTTGTACCCAAGACCAGCCTTGAACTTCTTGCCTCCACCTCCCAGTCCTGGGATTGCAGATGTGTATCCATGTGGGGTTTATGTAGTGCTGGTGGTAAACCCGGGGCTTCATGCATGCTATGCAAATACTCTACCAACGGAGCTCTATCCCTAGCCATATTCTTTTGCTATAACCTTATGTTACACACACACACACACACTCACACACACACACACACACACACTCACTTCTTTTGATCTCAGTTTACATTGTCAGTTGAAATGAGAGAGTTGTTCTTGAAGCACTCTTTTGGCTGATTTTCATTGCATTGCCTGAGTAGACAATCATCTCCACAGGACAGTTTGTCAAACACACACAAGGCACAGTGTAAGGCCAAAACTTGACTAATTCAACTGGTAAAATGGAACGAGCCACTTTTAGATTCAGACTATTTATCACTTACACTGACAGCCGGAGGAAAACCATCTGAGAGCACTCAAATCCCTGTAGTCTGTAGCCCGTACAACCAGAGAGAACAACATAGAAACACAGAAGGCTGGATGGCTGCAACGCCAGCCATGGGATTCCCCATTGCCGAGGACCCAGCTCTAAGCTGCAGCTTACTGGATTTATAGTCTGCATCTCTACTTTGAGAAGGGCAGGCCAAAAGCCTCATCCCTCAGCAGAACCTGGGAGGCCCAGAGACACTGCCTCATGACTGTCGCCCAGGGGAGAGGGGGAGATGAGTGGGCCACGGCCTCACAGCAGCTCTTGAGCTCCGATGCTGTTCTCATCTTCAGGGAAGGTCCTGAGACATCCTCTGAAGACTCAGATGACCTTGATTGAATCTTTTGCCTGCATGGCCTATGTGCAAACCTGTAAGTCAGCTGGGTGCCATCGTGGAGCAAATCCCCTATGTTGTCCTTTTGAAGTAGCCATCTTCTCTGATGGTCCAGTAAGACAGATTGTATCAGGAACTCTTTCTTTCCATCCCTCTCATTTGGAAGGCTCTGGCTTGGCTTGTCAGAATTTCTCAGGGCTGTTGGGGATCAGTAGTGATGAAGTTTTCTTATGGGGAGATTTCAGGTACTGGCCAGGATGGCATAGGGCTTGTTTCTCTTGATTCCACAGGCTTCCTAAGACAGCACTTTTCAGAGTGCTTTGTATAGACTGCTGGGTACAGCAGTAGCATCTGAGCTCAGCCCAATGCTCAAGAGCTTAGATGCTTGGTTGGACATTTCTATCCTTCACTAACAGGGTGAACTTGAGCAAGTTCTTTAACATCTGTAGATTTCCATTCTTTCAGCTATAGAATGGACACTGGTTTGAATGTGAAATGTCCCCCAGAGGCTCATGTGTGTTTGAACTCTTGATCTCAAACGGATTGGTCTTATTTCTGAAGGTGGTGGAACCTTTAGGAGCTGGAGATTTGGTGGAAGAAGTGACTCGCTGAGAGTGGGTCTTGAGCTCCCCCATTGCTGTGTGCCCTTTCCTCCCGACTGCAGATACGATGGAGCACCTGCCTTGTGCTCTAGTTGCCCCGCCTTCTTGGCCATGACGGACTGTACTCTCAAACTGTCAGTAGAAGCAAACTCTTTCTTCCTTAAGTTGCTTTTGTTGGGTGTTTTATCACAGCAACCAATGGTTTAACATAGGAATGAGTTTGTGAGAAAGTTCATTTATGATAGTGCCTGAT
This sequence comes from Nannospalax galili, assembly GCF_000622305.1. Taxonomy (NCBI): domain Eukaryota; kingdom Metazoa; phylum Chordata; class Mammalia; order Rodentia; family Spalacidae; genus Nannospalax; species Nannospalax galili. Next base: position 559,670 of record NW_008331650.1, read on the forward strand.
ACATGGTAATAGCCAACAAAGCAGCCCTGTGTCTTATGGAGGACACAGTGTAGTACTGAGCTCTCCTGTTGATCATTTGGTAGAGGGGAGAAAGGAAAAGCCTTGAACATGGTTCATTTACCATACAATTGAACCATTTGAACATGGACACATGGTCATAAAGTAACATGCTAAGGAACATTGACAATGGTCTTTACAAAAGAAAGACAGCAGTCATAAGCTTTAACCCTTGGTTGGACTCTATTATAGCTCAGGGTTGGCCCCCTGACTTGTCACTAAAGGTAGGACTGCTGTCACTGGGTATACACCATGCCCAAGGAGTGTTGTTACAAAGTCCCTTTGTGTAAGTGTGCTGGCTAATGACCATGCAATACCTTCTTACAGGCCTGCTCTAGGAGTGGCTGCATAACTGGCTTGATCCTTTTGACTGAAACAACTGGTCATTTCATGCCCCATGGGATGCTCGCGGAGGACATTAAACACAGGTGTGTGGGGAAAGAGGGTGAGAGTGCAGCTATTTCCCAATTAGCAGCCCCTTGGTTTTCTGAAACCCAGTCGTATGGAGTGAACCAGACGCCCTTGTCTGGAGCTTTGTATTCAACTCAGGATCCAACTCTCAGTGGAAAATTAAAAACAAAGTCATTATTATATATTAGATTTATTAAAAATGCAACTATTACCAAGAGCCTGTGGGCATGTGTGGAAAAGGCTGTAATTAAATTAAATTAAATTAAATCCAGCAGTTAGAAGTAACATTTTCCACTAAGGAGAAGGACAATGAAAAAAAAAAAAAAAAGCCCATCAGAGAACTCCAAACCAGAAAAGTGTAAGAAGTGGCCAGGATTCTTCTAGAAGGAAGATGTTATAACTGTTATTGTTATTATTATTGCTGTCCTGAGATAATGGAAAAGTAATATATAAATTTGGAACAAGGTTGGAACTTTCCAGGCATTGGGAAATAATATTTATTTGGAAGAAGGTGAGTAACATTAAAACCAGAAATGGAAGAGCTTCTATTAAAGAACAAAGGTTTATTTGTAGTGATTATCTAGGGTAATTATTCAAATAGTGGTGATCAGATGCCTGGGAAAACAAAGCCTTTCCCAGGTTGCCAAGGACAGCGAGGGTAAAATGGCCTTTTGGGAGAGTCAACCATTGTACTTTATTGCTAGGGGAATCTGGGCCGTGGGAACCTGACAGATCGTGGGGTAAGGCTGGAATGGTAGTCTTGTCTTTTATGAAAGGTGGCATTGCCTGTTTTCATCCACATGTCATCTGACCATGGTGGAGCACAGAAGTTCCAGAGTTTGTAGGATGAACTCTGTTGCTACACAGCAGTTGGATGGTTCCCCACCAAAGCCTGTAAGCATGTCCCCAAATCCCTTAGGAGGCAGAAGTCTCCTTGGTTAGCTGGGTTGCTGGACTGGAGTCTGTGTTGCCTGATTTGTTGGCTGCTTCTGTGACATCAACGTTGGCTGCAACTGTGCTGCTGTTTCAGACAGTTCTGGGTATTTTTAACAGATGAAGTGGCCCAGGCTGATTAAGGGTGAGGTCAGAGCACAGCGAGTACTTTGAGGGGTGACAGTTCCCTGAAATGTGTGGTCTGAGGAATCCCCTGGCAGTGGTAGTTGAAACTATGACTTTTCTTATGACTCTTACTGAGGTTGGTAGTTATGGAGTCTGAGTCCTAGAAGCATTCCATTAGTGTGTGTTAACATGTATGCTCATATGTGTGCACATATGTGAGTGTAGATGCCAGAGATCAACATTGGGTGTCTTCTTCAATTGCTCTCCACCTTAATTTTTGAGTCAGGGTCTCTAACTGAACCTGCAGCTCATTGACTTGGCTAGAATGACTGGCCAGTGAGCTCCATGGAACTTTCTGTCTCTATCTCCCTAGTGCTGGGACTGCAGGTGTGCATGGCTGCACTTGGCTTTTACCTGGCTTCTGGGGATGAAACACAGGTCCTTATGCTTGCATGGCAAGCGCTTAACCGACTGAGCTTTCTTCCCAGCCTCTGATTTTGTAGCAGCATCTTTTCTTCTGACTTGTATCTGGAAAACCGATTATCCTTATCCTGAATTCTACCAAGGCTGTGTCTTCACTGCCAACTGGCATGTTATTGTTGAACCCACTGATCAAACTGAGCATCAGATTTGGTTGATTCCTACTTGGCCAAAGGATCTAGTTTGTGTGAGCCAAAGTGACGGAAACTTTAAAGTGGAAGGTGACCTTGGGTTGTTACTAAGCCATTCAGGGATTTCGATTGACAGCTCAGGGGCCTAGAAAGGATCCGGTCCTCCCAGGGTGGCACTCTTTGGGCATGAGTTCACTATGCTCAGGAGGGAAGCCTGCTGGGGACTTCGAATGACTTTAGGATGCTTTAATCCAGTGAACTATACAGTTCTGAAACGCTTGCATCCTCTCCAACTGGCTCTGCAATAAGTGAAGCTCAGTGGCTGTGCAGTGGGGTGCAGTCTGTTTCTGGATATGATAAAAGTCAGTTTATATGAAAGGGGTTTGCTTGTTGTTTTGGTTTGGTTTCTGTCGCTGTGATAAACCATTGATCAAAACCAACTTTGTTGGAGAGAAAAGGGTTTAATTTAATCTTGCAGCTTATCGTCAGTCATTGAGGGAAACTAAGGCAAGAACCTGGAGACAGGACCAAGCAGAGACCATGGAGGAATGCTGCTTACTGGCTTGCTCTCCCTGCCTACCTTTCTTATACAGCCCAGGGCCACCTGCCCAGGGATGACACCACCTATAGTGGTCTGGGCCCTCCCGCATCAATTAGCAATCAAGAAAATCCCTCGCAGAAATGCCCACAGGTCAGTGTGATGGAGGAGTTTCCTCTCAATTGAGGTTCCCTCTTCCTGCCTGACTTAAAATATAGGTTCTGTGGAGCAGACTCAGATCCTTTTGTTTGCATGGCAAGGCCTTTACTGAACGAGCCATCTCCCCAGCCTCTACTTACATTTCTAACACAGTAGAACAGATGGGGATGAAACAAACATGACTTGGTGATTCATCCCATGTGTAGGGCTTTACTCTCTGATGTTCTCTCATAAGTCAGATTGCTGGAAACAAATTTGGGGTCAGACACTGACATGACATGGAGGAGAATAAAGAATTCCATGCTGTTTCTAAGATTGTATGCAACCCCCTAATAAAACCAACCAAAACCCAGGCCAAAACAAAGTACTGGCCAGGCTCTTGGTATCTGTTTCTACTGCTGTGTGTGTGGTTGAGCCGGATAGAGTCTGTCAACACTGGGACTGACCACTGGGAGATGGTGTGGCTAGCCACAGACCAGTGAGTTGTGGGGATAAGAGGGGCCTGAGGAAATCCGTGTGGCAGTGATGAAATGTTGAACTGTTTAGTGAGGGAGAAGCCCAATTAACAGACACTATAGACATTAACTTTATGACAAACACTGAGCACTGATGGAAATCTATACTGGTTTTGGTATTGTTTCTGAACATGTAGTTTATACAGTTTCAGTCAAAAGCTTTTATTTTTTTGGAGACAGAGTCTCATGTAGCCCAGACTAGCCTTGAATTTACTATGTAGTCAAGGAAGACCTTGGACTTCTCCTCCCCCTGCCTCCTCTTCCCTGGGGATGGGATTACAGGTGTGCACCACCATGCCCAGTGTATGTGATACTGAGGATTGAACCTAGGGCTTTGTGCATGCTAAGCAAGCACTCTACCAACTAAGCCACATCCCCAGTCACCCTCCCTCAACGCTGTCAAGGCTTTGAATGCAAAGGACAACAGAGAGAGCAACGTTACCAACCGGCCTTCATCCTAATCGTGATTGTGTGTGTGATGGTTTGAACTAGGTGGCTGGCCAATGCAGGCATGAATGTAGGCCAGAAAATTCACACTTCCTTTGCATTAGATATTACTCAAAGCACGTGACCATGGTGTGAACATGGCCTCTTGTTTTGCTTCTCAGATCTGTGGAGGAGGAAAACCTTTTGTCTAAGTGAGGAACAGAAGACACTAGATTTAGATTTGAAACCCAACTCGACCATTGTTGGGGTGTTTGAGTCTGTGCCTATTTCTCAGACTATTTCAGTCTTACCAAGAATAAATGCAATAAAGCATCCTAAGCACCAGTTTTCGTTTTTAAACCATAATCTATAGTCAAAAATATATATTTCCATTAATGCTTGGTATACACACAGAGACATATAAGTTTAATGAAAATGTTATGAAACAATACTTTCCTCTGTGTGGTGTCCTCTGACAGTTTCTGTTCTATGCTATTTCACATTAAAAATGTTCTGGTCATGACCCATTGAATCAATTTCATTATTTACCAGTGGGTCATGACCTAGAGTTTGAATAACGCTGGCCTGGCACTTAACGCTGTGTCCGATACTCAGTCATCCGTCTGTCAGGAACAAACACTGCTCTGGGGAGGGAATGAAGTCAGGTCATAGGTTTGCTGAGGCGTGATTCTTTGGCCACAGTAAGTTGTGGTAAAATGCTCAGTTTGCAATGAGAGAGGCCTGGAGTTTCCAGTGTGATGCAGGCATTTTTCTCTTCCTTTTCCCAATTAAGGCCCCAGATAGAGGAACAAGATGAGGCAGAGCCGGGAAGCATTGAGAACAAAATCAAGCACCGCTCCCTTTTTCTTAAAATAATTTAAATATAATTTATTGACCTACAGACTAATTTCAGAATGATACATAAATATATAAAGGGGGGAAATGCCAAACATACACCTTTTAAAGAAATTGGTTTATGTGTGCGTGTGTATGATGAACGGTGTGTGTGTGTGTGTGTGTGTGTGTGTGTGTGTGTGTGCTCATGTTTTTGAACATGGGTGCACAAATGCCACAGCATGTGCATGGAAGGCAACCTTGGGTGTTGGGCCTCACCTTGTTTGAGACAGGGCTTCTTCATCGGTCGTAGCTGCGTGTGCCAGGGCGAGCTGGCCTGTGAGCTTCCAGACATCTGAGGCCCTCCTGTCCCTACTTTCCATCTTACTGTAGAGACACTGGGATTACAGAGGTGCACGATCATGCCCGACTTTTACATGGGCTCTTGGGATTAGCTCTCAGATCTTCACACTTATGTGACAAGGGCTTTACCCACTGAACCAGCTCCCTGGTCCCTAATTATTGAATGTTTAACTTCAAGTGGAAATGCAGAGTCTACGGTTTCCGCCTCTGGATGATGGTGGAACATCGTTTCCTCCTCTTTGCTTTTTACAGAAACAAAAATTTCATTCAGGGTGAAATTGATGAAAAAGGTGTATTGGCGTATTGGTCTTTCTCTCTGTCTCTGTCTCTCCTAAGTTTTGGTAGACACCATTACATTCTTTTCATTCCCGTCCTTTATATATGCATGTAACTTTGTGTTACGCTTTTATAAAGTGTGTATGTGATACATGCATATTACAGGCATATACATATGTATATATATAAAGTGACTATATATGTGTATAAATATGTTTATAAAAATGTGAGGCAGTACACATGTATGATAAAACAAAACTTTACTAACAAAATGAGCAGTCATGATTTCTTTTTAAAGTTATTATTATTTGATTTTCTATTACTGTCATAATAAATTGTCACACATGCAGAAACTTAAGACATGTCTGCTGTCTCACAGTTTGGTGTGTCAGAAGTCTTGGCTCATCATGTGGTTGATGCCTTTATTCTGTGTGGTCTCACCAGCTTGAGGGCGACACGCTTTCCTGACGTCTCTGGGGTGGATGGGGTTCCAAGCTCATGCATGCCAATGGCCTGATTTCGTTCCTTGCAGTTGTGGGACCATGGCTCCCATTTTCTTGCTGAATGTCTTAGGGCTGGTTTCTGTCCCAGAGGCTGCCTGCACCTCTTCTCAAGCTTTCTTCATGACCATCCCTAACAGCTCTCTAACCTGCAAATTTCGAGCTTTCTCTGTGACCACCCCTAACATGGGTGGCCACAGGTCTCTAACCGGAAAATCTCGAACTTTCCCCATGGCCATCCCTAACAAGGGTGGCCACAGCTCTCTAACCTGCAAATTGATTTGACTTCTGCCTAGGCTGTCTTGCTTCAGCAGCAAGGAGTATTCTGCTTTTGATAGCTCATCTAAAGTAGACTGGACTCACTCAGATTAATTTCCCTGTTGGGTCTATAACCTGCAGTCTCTTCTACCACATAATGTAACTAACTATTCACCAGATTCAGGGACTAGGGTTTTTTTTTTTTTTGGTAGGGGATAGTAGGCATTATTTGGCTTACCACTTCTGTTTAGATTAAGTAGTTATTTTCTTTTGAGATAAGAGCTTTTATTATCATTAATTTTTTTTCATGGCTCTCAAATACCTATAGTTAGTGATTGAATATTAAAATTATAGAATTTTAGAGGAAGATGCTATCTTAATATTTGTGAAAGTTCACTTCCCTCATTTTACAGAAGAGGGACAGATGGAATTGTTTAGTGTCACAGGAAGTTAGTGGGAGTTTCTTGGTTTCTGATCTTCCTCATGGAACATACTCAGGAATGTAGATGGGTTATGTTTTCACTATGCTAAAGAGGAAATAAATGAAAAATCCTAGCAATTGGAAAGCCAGAATTTTTATTTTAATTAATTCTGTATCTACTTCTAGGAGGTATTTATGATCCAGATTTCTGGCAGTTATTTGAAGGGTCATTTTTTTAATACCATCCTAAAATGGCAAACTTAAAAACTGAATTTTTGTGAATTTCATGCTGTATACTTTGATCATATTTAGATCCCTTTCCCTATGTGTATCCCCTAACTACATTCTGCCAAATTTCATGTACTATATATATATAATTTGTATCCCCAAATGCCCTTCTGTGTAGGTACATCCACTGGTGCCTGGTTAACTTACCAAGAGTCACACCCTTAAAAGAGACTGACTCTCCTCTTCCCAGCAGTCATCAGTTGTAAATAATTCATAATGTAGGGCTGGGGCTTCTTACCAACTTCCCCATATATATACTGGGACTTTGTCTGAGCTTACATGGGACTTGTGCATGCTGTCACCATTGCTGTGAGTTCATGTGAGTAAGTGCTTAGCTGTCTGGAAACTCTACTTTCTTGTGGTCATCCAGCATCTCTGGCTCTTGTAACCTTTTGGCTCCACCTTTCACAACGACTCCTGAGCCTTTGGAAGCAGAAGTTTGATATAGATGTCCTATTCATGAATAAAGACTCTGTAGCCTCTTATTCTCTGCACATTGGCCAGTTGTGGGTCTCTGTGTTAATCACAATCTTCTGCATAAGGAAGATTCTCATTAATCTATGGGTATAATAATGAGTCATTAGGAATAGTTTACTATTATCTATGTAGCAGAATAATAGTATTAGGCTTTCCCATGTTGTCCATGACCTATTGAGCCACAAGTTCCTAGGCCTTATATCAATGTCAGGTTTGGACCATCTTATGAAGTGGACCTTAAATCCAGTTAGAAAGTGATTGGTTACACCTATAATATTCGTGCCACTATTGCACCAGGGGGCAAATCTTGCCAGGTCAGTTGTAGTTCTCAGGACTCACAGCTGGGTAAGGCTGATGATTAATTTTCTCTTCAGGTAGCATGCAGAGCACCTTCCAGCATTAGCTAGCCAGTAGAGATGAAGCTTTGAAGTCAGTACCAGCTTGAGTTTTCTTTGTTCTATAGTTCATGTAGTATCTTCAGCAACAGGATCTTACCATGAAGTTCTGGTGGGTAACCAAGAGCAGAGGCAATAGCCAATATTGTTTGAAGGTCTATGGAACTTCTGGCCAACAGCTTCAAAAGTGGGAGTGCATCCCTGGCATTGAGTTTTTACCTTGCTAGACTATGGTGTCTAGTGGGGACAATGTCCCCTTGTTACAAGGTAACTCCTTTTAGTATCTTTTAATAATATAGTGGTAGAACCACCATATGACTGTTTCTAAAAGCCTTTACTGTTAGTTTTCCCTCCTATACTCACCTCCTCTGCCTGCCCTCCTGTTCTTCACCCCATTTAACCTTCCTATGCAGTTATTCCTTTTTCTGCCTTTATAGCACCACATTCTATCTCCATCCCCCACAGGCCATTCATTATTTTCCTGATCTCTCTGGAATTGCCAATTGAAATATGCATATCTAAGAATTCAAAGCTGGCATCTAGCTATGAGAAAGAACACGTGATATTTGTCTTTCTCAGTCTGTTTCCAGTTCCATCCATTTACCTGTAAATTTCATAATTTCAGTTTTAGTCCATTCATAAGTTGATGGACATCTAGGTGGCTTCCATTTCCTGGCTATCATGAAAGGGACAGCAATGAACGTGGATGAACAGGTATCTTTGTAGTAGGATACAGAATCTTTTGGGTTATGCCTAAGAGTAGTTGGATCATATGGTAGGTCAATCTCCAGTTTATTGAGGACTCTCCACACTGATTTCCGTAGTGGCTACACTACTCCATTTTGCTCTTCCACCGGCAGTGGAAGAGTATGCAGTGTGCAGAATTCCACTTTCTCCACATCCCCACCAGCTTTGTCATTGTTTGGTTTTTGGGTGTTTGCTATTCTGAGAGGGGTAAGATGAAATCTCAAAGTGATTTTAATTTTCATTTCCCTGATGACTAAAGATAGTGAACATTTAAAAAAGTATTTCAATCATCTGAATTTCATCTTTCGAGGACTCCCTGTATAGCTCCTTGCCCCAGTTTGTAATTGGAGTATTCTTTTGATATATATATTCTCCAGTCTCCACCAACTTTTTTTGTTAATATTTACTGAATTTTTGTGTATTCCATACAGAACAGTTATAATCATCTTTGTAGCCCCTTCCCCACTAGCACCCACCCATAGCCCCCTAATGGATTTCATGCATTCTGTCATTAGTGTTAAGGCCTGTTAGTGTCCCCAGGTGTCCCTCAGTGCAAGTTCATCCACTGAGGTCTAGTCAGCCTATCTAGAGTCCCTTCCTTTAAGAAGATCAGATCTTCCCCACCTAGCAGTAATCAACTGCCAAGAGTTCTTCAGCTAAGATTGGGGCCTACTGCCCATTTCCAAAGTTCCATGCTGGGCTTTTGTCTGCTTGAGTTTGCATAGGTCTTGTGCATGCTGACACCATTGCTGTAAGTTCTTATGAGCAAGGTCCCAGGAGCCTGTAGGTCTCTATTTCCATATGGTCGTGCACCTCCTCCCCTCATGTTTGTTTTTTTTTTTTTTTAAAGCTCTTTGTATATTCTAGATACTAACACTTGGTCAGAGGTATAGCTGGAAAAGATTTTTTTCCTCATTCTGTAGACTGACTCTTCACGCTAATGATGTTATCTTTTGCTTACAAAAACCTTTTAGTTTCTTGAGGTTCCATTTGTCAAATGTTTGACTTAATGCCTATACTATAGGAGTCCTGTTCAGAAACTCCTTTTCTGTGCCTATAAATTTCAGTATATTCCCTACTTTCTCCTCTATCAGATTCAGAGTATCAGGCCTTATGTTGAGGTCTTTGATCCATTTGGAGTTGAGTTTTATGCATGGTGAGAAATAGGGATCTAGTTTCATTCTTCTACTTGCCCTTATCTAGTTTGACCAGCACCATTTGTTGACCTTGCTGTCTTTTCTGCAGTATATATTTGTGACACCTTTGTCAAAAATCAGGTGGCTTTAAGTGTATGGATTTAAATTTGTGTCCTCAATTTTATTCTGGTGATCAATGTGCCTGTTTTTATGACAGTACCATACTGTTTTTATTACTATAGCTCTGCAGTGTAATTTGAGATCAGGGATGGTAATGCCTTCAGCAGGTCTTAATAATCCATCCATGGATTATTCTTCTATCTATCTATCTATCTATCTATCTATCTATCTATCATCTATCAATCATCTATCTCTCTCTCTATCATCTATCTCTATCATCTATTTCTATCAATCATCTATCTATCTATCTATCTATCTATCTATCTATCACATCTTTCTATCTACTGTCTATCTATATATTTATCATCCATCATC
>NW_008331650.1:569818-584790 GCF_000622305.1 Nannospalax galili
CTATCTATCTCTCTATCATCTATCTATCTATCTATCTATCTATCATCTATCTATGTTCTATGTATCCATCCATCCATGGATTATTCTTTCATTTCCACTTCATTTAATCTATGCTCATTGAAGATTTGTTATATGGCTGGTGCTGTGACTGGAGCTGGGATGTATTGAAGGGTAAAGTATGTCCCCTATCTTCAAGGACACATAGTTTAGTTGGGGAGACAAATACTGGGAGAGATGCAACATGTTGCTCTACAAGGTATGATGCTGAAGGTAAGATGCTCAAAGAACCCTGCTGTAAGCAGAGGTTGAGGGGAGCCAGGCATCTCTCCTCAGGGCTTTATAAGAGAGGCAACCTTCCCCATCACCACTGCTACCACACAAACATGATATGGAAAGGCAGGAGGGAGAATAGTGGCAATTTATATCAGAAGTTTGAAAAATAAAAGATGAACACATGAGATATTTTGGGTCACTACCTTTGAGGAGGGATGAATGCATGGTGAGAGGAGCTTGCCCATGTCCCCAAAGGGTTGCACAGAGACAGCTGTTTCTTCCTCAACACCAAACAAAGGAATCTCCCAGAGGGTCATTTGTGAAGACTGGACATGTCTGCTACAGGGTAAGGAAACTGGCATCTTAGTCTCCAGGCACTGAACTCTCTGATTTCCCTCTGAGTATGTGAAGGGAGATGAATGGGAGGCGTGCCCCAGCACTCAAGAAAGGAACAGTAGCTTTACCAAGCCCAGCAAAGAACACCAGTTATCCTGGAGAGTCAGTGAGTTTCTAGTGAGCGTAACATAGAAAGTGACTGGGCTCCTGTCTTGTACTGATGCTCCATGTAGGAGAGCTGCCCACAGAGCATGCGGACTCTTATCAGCAAGGAGTTCTGAGGGATGCACCATACGTGGTAGGAATTGGGAGGACAGAGGAGCTAGAACCAGAGTAGGATCTGTTACATCAGCAAAAATCTACTGAGGGAGCCCCTATGTTAGGGACTCTCCATTCACCATGTTCATGAAACTTACCTAACAGTCGACTTTGAACACTGGCCACATGTCTAGGATTTGTGGTTAGTCACAGTTCACTACAAAGAGAACTTTAATGATTCCAGTTAAATAAGGAGATGTTTATTATTCGTCAATGCCTTTACCTCCTTTCTCTCCCAAAGAATCTGGAACCCAAGGTGAAGGGTGATGTTGTAATGAATTTGTGTCTTCCTTTCTGCTCCAAGTCCATTTAGCCATAGGACTTACTTATAGAGATAGAGTCAGACAAGCAGACAGGCAGACAGACATACAGACAGACAGACAGACAGATAGACAGAGTTGGTTAGTTTTGAATCTGATGTGAGGGGAGCCTGGAGTTATTAACAATGAACCCGAGTCTTAGTAAGTGAAACTAGCTGGAAATTTAGGGCATTTGCCTGGGGTGTTAAAGGATTTATTACTGAGCAGAGAAGGAATATTTGACGGGCTGTAAATGAAAACAATAATTTAAAAAGTTTGTTTCCCATTGATTTGAAATTCTAATCCCTTAATACAATGGTTACAAAACAGATGCAAACCAGAATGACTGGGCCTGGAGTGGTGGTGGATACAAGTGTTTTCCTTCCTTACACAATGTCTCGCTTTCTCTCGACTTAATGGAATTGTCTTAATGTTTGGTTTGCTTAAGTTCCTATTTAAGTCTTACTAATTCAACCATAGCTGCATTCCCTAATTTCCACAATCTTGTCTTTGTATGTTGGAAGAACTTTCTGGAGAAATCTCTTTTGAATCCCTCTAAATTGCTCCAATTTGAACTGCTTGCTTTCTGGGACTATTACACAGTTGTCACCTTATTTTTTATCCCAAACATTTTTCTATAAATTCCCTTTTGTGATGAATTTCCTGTTCTCTGGATTCTACATCTTATTTTTTTCCCCCTAATTTACTAGCTTGTTTTGGTGGGGCACTTTCTCCAGAGAGTTCTGGAAAATATTACAATGGGATGGTTATTTTGAAGAACATGGATATTAAATATGTTTTTGGTCTACTTGTGGCAGTTGGTTTGCAAAATGGCTGCAATAATTCCCTTTTCCTTAGGTGGCCCCCTACTACACTAACAGATTTTGGTCAATAGGAACACATCAAACACAAACAACTGAGAATGTTTGTCCATTGGGTGAACCCTCTCATGCTGCTCCTTGTAACCCCCTGACACCACAGGAAGAAGGTTAGTTTACTGGTGAATGAGAGACTATGTGGATCAGAAACAGGTGGCAGTAACTGCAAGACCCTTTTCCATTTTAGACTGACCAGCCTTCTAGGGTCATTCTATGCCATTCAGCCCCAGCAGAATTGTTACATTACTGTAAAGATTTACTGATCCAGACCAGATCAGCAGAACCACTTAGCTAATCTATGGAATGAAGATAAATTATAAATCCCTCTTTTTATTTTTTATTTTTCGGTCTTTTTGAGCCACTAAGTTTTAGGTTGACTTATGAAAATTCTTTTGGGGGAAATGTAAACAAGGTCCACCCCCTTTTCCCTTGGCTGTAATGACAAACAGAGGTACAATTCCACCAAGAGGCACTCTGGGAAACAAGTGAGTTTATTGGGCTTACTTACAGAGCAATGGGTGAGGGTTTTCTTACATGAGTGTGTGTGCTCCCTACCTAAGGCTATCTTGGAAAGTCTTCATCCAAGCCTGGATGATGGCTTCCCCATAGCCAGACAAAGCAGTGAGAGTGGCTCTCCCCAGTCTTCCCCAGCCTACTTTGGCTCTGTCCTATCTTGTGTACGATTAGGGCCAAATTGGGAGTTGTGGCTAGACTCCCAGGTGAGAGTCCCATGACTCTCCCAGCCTTTCCTCCTATGTAGGGTTGTGACCAGTTAACAAGCCCAGCTGTGCTGATCTTAGGCTGAGCTCAGTAAGATGATGTCTGTCCTTCCAAGGACAGTCCTCTACAACACTTACTTTATAGTGAAAGTCAACAAATACTCTGTCCAGTCAGTTGATAGTTTAGCTGGGTAGAGAATTCCACAATAAAATCACTTTTTCTTTAGAAACGTAAAGGCTTTGTTCTATGAACTTCTAGTCTCTACTGTGACTAATGGAAATCTTAAATCACAGGGTTCCTAGGATTTTACATGTACCTTTTTGCCTTTGAAAGTCCTAAGGACCCTTTTTAATCTTGTAATTTTTTTTTGTTTTTGTCTTTTTAAGACAGGGTCTCCCTGTAGCCCCTGCTGGCCTGGAACTCACTATGTAGACTGGGCTGGCCTTGTATATATAGAGATCTGCCTGCCTCTGCCTCCCAAATGCTGGGATTAAAGATGTGCACCATCATGCGCAGTGTTCCTTTTAATTTCCAGTATTTTGAAGCTTCACAATGATGTGCCTTGGTTTGGATCACTTGTCCTTTATTGTGCAGGACGCATGATAGAAATGGGCATTTTCAGTCTGAAATGGGTTTCTTCTAACTCTGAGGCTTTTTATTTTTCTTTTTTGGTGATTATGTGGTTGATTTCCATCTATCTGTTCGTGTGTTCCCTCTGGATTTACTCCTATTTGGATACTGAACCCTTCCAGCTGAACTTCAAAATTTCCTGTGCATTCTTTCCCTCTTTGGTGCTGGGTTTTCACTCCATTTCCTGGAAGTTTTCCAGCTTCTTTTAAAGAACATGCTTCTTCTTCCAGAGAGGGGTGATGCTTTTTATTTCTCTGAGAATATTAAGCATTGCTTTTGGAGTTTTGCTTCTTTGTGGAGTTTCTATTTTCTTCAATGTATTCCTCTCTGTTGACTAATCTTGAGTTGACTACTGACCAGAATGAAATGTAGGCTGTATAGGTGCCTTGGAACTGGGAGAGATGTCAATGTGTTGGATCATGGGGAATTCTAAGCCATCTTAACCAGTGGGAAGGGGATGCATCTGACTATGCAGTATATCAAGGTGCATATAATCTTGGGTTAACCCATTCAAGTGCATGAGAGAAGTAAGATAAATAAAAACAATTTAGAAGTTTTAGTTGTTCATTGATTTAATTGAAGGGAAGTTTATTGAGATTCCATTTCATGTTCCACAAGCCTCTATTTACATACACTCAAAAATAATTCTTAGTCTCATTAATAGACACGTAATACTTATAGATTAAGGGAGGTGATTGCCTTATTGTACTTTGTGAAACCATGTTATAGTAATACAAATGATAGCTATAATCTGATGAGCACTTTCAATGTGCTTGACAGCATTTTAATTATTAACTCAGCTAATCCACATTTTATGATGAGAAAAAGAAGACAGGAAAGTGTAAGTTCCTGTCCAAGGTGACAGAAATAGTATTTTGTCCAAAGTCATGCAAATTCTAACAAAGGGGATTCAAATTTGAATGGAAGTGTTCTGGCTTCAGAGTCTATACCCTTGACTGCAGACTGATTGTTTCTCTAATTACTGTGTTCAGACACACAAAGGAGGTCAGGACAGAAGAGAATTCCCAGGCTGGCAAGAGGCCTAAAATCAGACATGATAGCCAAAGGTGACTGTGGATACATAGGCTGATAAATGCCCTTAAATATTTGAAAAGCCTTCATGGGAAAAGGGCTTTAGATTTATTCTCTTTGACCCTGAGGACAAAACTGGGATCAATGAGCAGCAGCTATGGTGAGAGAGATGGTAATTAAATATGAAGACAGCTGTTCCATTGATCAGATTTTCAAAGATTGTGTGTGTTACCTTCAAAAGAGAGTTTCTGACATTGGAAGTATTTAAGAAGGAACAGGATCACTGGAGGAAAATCCAAACTTTGTTCTGGTACCTGAAAGAGAAGTTCATCTGAAGACATTGTTTTATTTCCCTCTTTCTAAGCAGATAGAAACAGTTTGAAATAGTTTGTCTTCAATAGTCTCTAAAAAGATACTTAGATTCACAGCTGTTCAAAATGTATGGATAAGTGACTGTGGGGTGCTCAGCCCCAGCTGATATACCTACAATGCAACCCTTACACCTTAGGCTCAGGGAACATCATGGAAGAAGGGGCAGAAAGCTTGTAAGAGCCAGAGGACCAGGACAGCTGCTGCTAGACAGTGTCTTGTAGATATGACAGGGGTGCTATCCCCATGAAGTCTCAATGGTATGGTTGCCTAAACAAGACCTTCATGACAACACAGTCAACATGCCAGCATGGATGGGGGACCTCTAAATAAGCTGCAGGCAATTGATGGCTGCTGAGGGAGGGAGAGTTGGTTTTGTATAGGGTTGAACTCCCTGACAGGTTATCCAATCCCAAGTGGTCATCCCTAAATACATGTACATAGAACAGCACTAAATGGCCTCAGTAGGTTTATTATCTATATATCTATATATGTTTATTATATATATAATTGTAAAAGGTCATGAATTTTTTCTTTTTTAATTGAATTTGTACAAATTTCATACAATGTATTTTTGGCATATTTAGATCTCCTCTACTATCTGCACCCCCTTAGTACCTCCTGCCCAATTTCATGTACTCTAATATACGTGTACATATATCAAGATATATAGTCAAATTTATGTCCCCAAATGTGCTTTGGTATGGATCTATCCACTGGAGACTGGTTAACCTACCAAGAATCACATCTTTAAAAGAGATTGACTATCTCCTTCCCAAGAGCCATTGGTTTCTAATAGCACCTCAGGTAGGTTTGGGACTTCTTACCTACTTCCCCATGTCTATGCTGGGATTTTGTCTGGCTTGCAGCTTACATGGGACTTGTGAATACTGTCACCATTGTTGTGAATTCCTGTGAATAACTGCCCAGCTGTCTGGAAACCTCTGTTTCCTGTGGTCATCCACCACCTCTGGCTCTTATAATTTTTCTACCCCCTCTTCTACAAGGATCCCTGAGCTTTTGGAGGGAGAATTTTGATCCAGGTGTCCTATTCATGGATAACCACTCTGCAGCCTTTGGCTTTCTGCATATTGGACAGTTTGGGTCTCTGTGTTAATCACCATCTACTGTACAAGGAAGCTTCTCTGGTGAGAGCTGAGAGGTGCATTAATCTATGAGTATAACAATAAATCATTAGGAGTCTATAGTACCTATTTATATATCTATTTAGCAGAACAATAGTATTAAGTGCTTCCTATTGTTTCCAAAGTAAAAGCTCAAAGCCAGGGATGGACTCTGTCCTTTGAAGCTGTTGACCAGAAATTCCATAGACCCTTAAACAATGCTGGCCATTGTTCTTGGTACCCACCAGAACTTGATGGTAAGATCCTGTTGCTGAAGACACTACATACATGAGCTGTAGAACAAAGAGAAATCAAGCTGGTGTTGACTTTAGAGCTTCATCTCTACTAGCTAGCTTTCATAGTGCTGGAAAGTGGCATGCACGCTACCCGAAGAGAAAAAATATCATTACGTTACCCAGCTGTGAATCCTGCATGTTTCAACAACAGCTGGTCTGGCAAGATATGCCCGCTCATATAATAGTGGCGCGAATATTATAGGAGTAACCAACCACTTTCTAACTGGACTTAAGGTCTGCATCGTAAGAGGGACCCTGTATTGACACTGAGATTGGGCCAAGGTCATGAATTTTAGAGGAGGGGAATGGGGAGAAGGAAGAGTGGAAATTCTGTAAATACAGAACTTTAGTAAGAATTTTTCAAACATGAAAGAATATTTACAACATTCAGGGCTGAGTGAACAGTCAGAATTTAGTGTGACACTCTGCAGTTTAGGGAATGGGGACCCTGCTGGTGACATGATCATCTCAAGGTCATAAAGATAGTTCAGGACAGAGCAGGACCTGAAATACAGTCTTAAGTTTAGTTTTCTTTACCACAATACTATTCATGCGCCCTGTGAAGTTCCTTACTTGCCTGTAAACTGCAATTATTCACTATGTGAGTCCCAATTTCCCACTCTGCTGCTAAGAGTGATGAGTGCTGGCCAGTTATCCTGGCAATGAGAAGTCTTTTCTTTCGCTTAGCTGTCCTCCTCTGCTGCAATGGGGCAATGTCCATTTCACGTCCACACTTGTCTGAAGTCAGGAAGAATTATGAAGAATGAAAGGCAGCGTTCATAGTTACCACTGTTTGTAGTCATCTCTCAAATACTTGCTTTGAGACCAAGGTCGAGGTCTGGCACCCACATGCCTGTAGCTGTCATGCAGACGTCTGCTCTCCGGAGACAGTCGAGTGCCAATTTTGTAGCTGGCAGAAGACATTGCTTCTATCCGCTAAACTGTAACTGGTGGGCAAGTCACAGAGGTCCAGAGCTAAGTGGCGGCTTTGTCCAGGGTAGCATTGTGGTCCATTCTGTACCTTAGGTTTTAAGATCTGTCTTGACATCCCACTCCCCTGAAGCTGGGCTTTCTAAACATGCGCAACTACCTCTGTGGATACAGCTAGAAGTTGACATACTCAAGCTTCCTTAGTCTTCTGTCTCTAGTTGGATGGATCTTTTACTAATATGTGGAGGATGAATGAATCCTATGAGTTACTCTTTTACAAGTATTTAAAATTGTTTTAGAGAAAATTTACATGTATGTGTCTGTGTGAATGTATGATGTATGTAGGCATGCCTGTAGATGCCAGAAGAGTGCACTGGGTTCCCTGGAGCTGGAGTTACAAGCAGTTGTGACCCACTAGGTATGGGGTCTGGGAACTGAACTCAGGTCCTCTGGAAGAGCAGCAAGTGCTCTTCAGAGATGAGCCATCTTTCCAGGCCTAGACAAGTACTTAAAAATTACTTATTATTTTTATTTTATGTTTATGAGTGTATTGTCTGAATGTAAGGTGATGCACCCATGTTGTGCAATGCCCAAGGAGGTCAGAAAAGAGCATCAAATTCCCCTGGAACTGGAGTTACAGATGGTTGTTAGCCACCATGTGGGTGCTGGGAATCAAATGCAGATCCTCTGTAAGAGCAGCCAATGCTCTTAACCACGGAACCATCTCTCCAGCCCCATAAGTACTTTTTATCTTCCTTCCCTCCCTCTGTCCCTCCCTCCCTCCCTCCCTCCCTCCTCCTTTCTCTCTTTTTGTGTGTTTTATTTTTATGGTCATACCAACCTTTAGAGCTTTATAGGAAATTTCTCAGGTGGTATAGCGCTACAAATCCACCAGAGGGCAGGATAGTCTAAAGAATAAAAAGATACCCAGCCAGGAACACAAACTCCTCTTTGTTCTAGTGACCAAGCCACCAGAATGATCTGCAAACCCTGTAGCTCTATAGAACAATAGAGGGGTGTGCTGTGCAGAAAGTGGCCCAAGCGAGTCAAACCATCAGTAGAAGGGCAGCGGACTTCTGAGCCCAAGATTTACAAACTGTGATCTTTGGCAAGTCCCTTCATGTCCCTGAATCTCAGTTTTTGGTCTGTAAAAGTGGGCCTCTTCACCCAAAAATCCTGGGGACTTAAAACAGCAGCCTGTGCTATGTCCCTCAGCCTTTCCCTATGACTGGTTCCAGCCCAGTATCACTCTTCCTTCACTGCCATCATGAGCCCCCTAGGTATCCTACCAGATTCCCTCCTCTGCCTTACACGGGGCTTCTCCTTTACCTCTCTGAGAACCTCCTCTCAATGTATTTGGTTCTATGTTTATTTCTCTCAGTTGACTGGAGCTCTTCAGGGATAGCTCCTGTGTATTTTTACCCCAGAGTCCAAGCAATAGAAGAATTTCAAGCATAACTTTTTATTTATTTGTAAAAGGTCATTGAGCCAAGCACCAGCATAGGCCTGAGGGAAGACAAGGTCCCTGCTTGCGGAGTCTACAGATTGAAGAGTATTTTGTTTAAAACTAGTAGCATGAACCAGACATGGTAGTGTGCCCCTAGAGGCCTGGCTACTTGCTTGAGCACTGGAGTTTGAGGCCAGTTCAGTAACAGAGTAAGGCTTTGTCTTAACCAGCCCACCAGCCAACCAACCAACCAACTGACCAACCAGGCAACCAGCCTACCAACCTGCCTGCCCATCCGTACTAGTGCATGACAGGGTCAACATAACAGCCAGTTAATAAAGAATTACACTTGCAGAATAAGCAAATGGTACATGGCATAAAAGGGCAAGAAAGGTATCTCAGGGGTTACATATTATAATTCAAGCAACTTTCGGCAATAACATTAGAGAATAATTTTTAAAGAAGTTGAGAAAATAGGTAAGGAGCCTTGCTGTTCACGTCATTGGGAACGGGAAGATGAAAGGGATTTTAAAGTTGTCATAACATCACAGAGAAGCTACAGAAAGGAGAAACTGTGTTAATCTAGTTCTGTGTGAAAGATGCAGCTGCTGCCAAGAGCCAGGCTGTGGGGTTACACAGAGTCGGTTTCCTGCTTATCTATGCGGGAGGAGGTTTGTTGTGGGTATGAAATGGGAAGCTGTTGTTTGAAGGTGGCATGCAAGGGAGCTCAGGGAGATGGCGGCTTCTACTGGAATCATGCCCAACCTCCTCTGTGCTGGATTCCACTGCATTCATTAATTTCCCACAGTGAAGCGAAGCCTTCGAGGAAGGGTCTTACAACCCCAGGAAAGGCAGCAGGTCCCCTAGAGAAACAGTCATCCTGTGGGTTTTGTTCTCTGAGCTCGAGTCCAGAGGCAGCCTCTCTGGCTTGAGAGTGAGAACAGTGTCCCAGGGGTCTCCTTGCCCCCAAGGTCTGGTGCTGCCCACCTTATACTCAAACTGTTGTTAAGACTCATAACAGGACAGCAGGCACTCCTGTAATCCCAGCACTTTGGAGACTAGGATTGGAGGATCAAGAGTTTGAGGCCAGCCTGAACTCCATAGCAAGACTCTGTCTTAAAAAAAAAAAAAAATAAAACACCCCTCCCAAATAAACAAATAAATGACAGTGTCAGACTTCATTATGAAGTGCAGCATCCTGTAATATATTGGAGTGATCAGATCAGTGGAGGAGCTGGTTAGGCCGCTTACTGCTTCCCCGGAGCTCATGGAGCCGCAGGAAACAAAAGCAGGAAAGCAGTTCAGACTTCAGAACAGACTGTAGCCACCTTCTATACACAGCAGATCAACCGGCCTGTACATAAACCGTGGTCACCGGGCATCGTGTGTCTGAGGCTTTACGAGTGCCCTTGCTTAGAAAGGCAGCCATTCAGAGGTGTGTGAAGGTCAAGTTCAGCTTCAGAGCACTAGTCCCGCAGTCCTTTGTGTTGCCCTTTGATGTGTGCTGGCTTTCTTGGGAGGCAGGAAGTCAGAGTGGAAGTGCTGAGGTTTTCCCTGCCACCGCAGGCTTTTTGGTGTGAGTGTGAAATTCACCATGGTGAGGCCTTCTAGACTGAAGACTGGAAACTGTGTGGTGGTAGCCTGTAGCTACTCTACGTTATTGTGCAGAGGCAGGGAAGGCGTGTTTCACTCTTTTGCTGGATTTTCAACACTCAGGAGTTGGGTGTGTTGTGCTCTCATCCCCACTAAAGAAATGGGCTCTTCTAGTCTGGTAGCTTTTGTGTGTGTGAGAGAGGCTGACTGCCTTGTTCCCGGACTTAGGTGAGGGGTTGAAGATCCCAGCTATGCCTGGATGGATGGGGTCTCCAGGAAGTATTTGAGGAAGAAGGAGGGAGTGGAGGACAAGACTTAGAAAAGTTAATATTGCCGTGCTTCCTAGGGTACCTGGGGTTTAAATTTATTACCTGTTTGCAGCAGGTGAGGGTCAAATGGCTCAGAAAGCTACAGAAAAGAGATAATCTGAATATAAAAAGGCCAGAAGTCTTTCTTCTTGTTTTCTTTAAAATTGACAAATGGGACTTCTATATATTTGCGAGATACAATGTGTTATTTTTGATATTAACTCCTCATGTGCCACTCAGTGGCTAAAGGAACCTGTGCTGTTTCTCCGTTTGTGGTATCACTTCAGCAAAATGACATCAACAGGCAATTAAATGAATGCAATTGACTTGAATCTCCTTGGCTTTTAGTTTCATTTATATTTAAATTTTATTTATGTTTAAACTCATAGTTACATATTGTTATAAGGTAAAAATTTGAGTTATCATAAAATTGCCAAGTGTTTTTTTTTTAAAGTTCATACATTACTCATTGGATTAGCTGCTTTTCTCATTTCTGTGATGAAACACCTGACAGAAGTTACTTAAGGGAGGAAGGGTTTATCTTGGCTCATGGTTTCTGAGGTTACAGCCCATCATGGCCTAGATGGCAGAGTGAATCAGAATGGTTCCTAATGGCAGGGGCCTGAGGCAGAAGGTTGTCCACATGGCAGCTGACTAGACAGCAGACGGAGTAGGGGATCAGAAGCAGGCGTAGCCTTCCAGGTCCCCCCCTTTGTGATCTGGGGAACAGAAGCAGGCATAGCCTTCCAGGTGCCCCCTTGTGATCTGTTTCTACCACCTCAGCACCATCTCCTAGGGAATCCATACCTTTCAACAAAATGCCACATGCTGGGGATAGCGCACCACAAATAGGAGCCTGTGGGGGCCAGCTTAGATTAAAATATCACACCCATATCACAGACATACTACATTCTAGGGTATTTAAGTCTCTCTCTCTCTCTCTCTCTCTCTCTCTCTCTCTCTCTCTGGTGATTTTAAACAGAGTCTTACTATGTAGCCCAGTTGGCCTTGAACTCATGGTCCTCTTAGTCTCCAGAGTGCTAGGATTACAGACCTCAGCTGCCATGCCTGACAAAGGGTGTCTTTTTGTATCAAGGTTCAGCCCAGGAGAGCCAACCACTACGAGTGATATGGAACAGGGGGTTTATTATAAGGACTGGATTGTTTGCAACTGTTGGAGTTGGCAAAGAGGTCAATGAAAGATGTTGTCTGTCTGGTCTGGTAATCGGAAAGTTGCTGCAGCTTTGCGGAACAGAGTTGGGGAGAAACACTGTGCAACAGCACAAAAGAGCAGGAGTAAACGCAACAGGAGAGGAGATCAGAGCCTCCGTTTGCTCCCCGCCCCCTTCAATCTTGACCTGCACAGCAGCAGGAGGAGGAGGCCTGCTGGGAGCTGGGAAAGTTGTAGGTCTGGCTGCTGCCTGATAGTGGGACTAGAAGTCAGGGTTGATTTGCACACGTGACATAAGCACTCTACGACTGAGCCCTAAATCCTTTCTTTAAACACTGCTCTTTTGTTTGTAAATGGGAAGATGCAATTTGCAGTGTTTAAGAGGGAAACAGGAAGGCTCTAACTGAAGCCATGTAAAGGATAAGAACCATGTAAACCCATTATTTTTTAGATGAAACAACCATTTTCCTGGCCGTGTCCTGCAACCTTAGAGGTAGGAAGTCCAACTGAGACTAAATCCTACAGTTTATGTACAATTTAAAGTCAACCTTTAAGTGTTCACTGAACATCTACTGTGTGGTTTGCTAAATAGCTGCTGGGAGAGTCCATTTCAGGACTCTATTATTTCAGTAATTAAGCATACTCATAAAGAATGGTTTTCTTGGAATATGAATAATTAGGACTAAGGTCCATAATAGGCTTCGATAAACTCAATAGGCTTTTAAGAAAGAGCTTTGCTAACCTATGTAATTTGTAGAAAAAAAATTTTCTTGTAGCAGTTAAGCACAGATGTGGTCTTTTAACAGCAACCAGGTTAAAGGAAACATTACAAAGAGATGTTAGTGACATAGGTGATTAAAACAAAAACATGAAGGGGAGGGAGGCAGATAGACAGAGAGACACAGAGACACAGAGAGAGGCAGAGAGACAGAAAGACAGCTACAGAGAAGAGACAGAGGCTCACAGAGAGAGACAGATGGAGAGACAGAGAGAGACAGACACAGAGACAGACAGACAGTGGGAGACACTGACAACCCACTGGGCTTTAACAGGGATGACAGAGAAAGAGACAGAGACATAGAGAGAGGCAGAGAGACAGATAGAGACACGGCAAGTGACAGAGATATACAGAGATAGAGACAGGGACAGAGACAGAGAGAGATACACAGATACAAAGAGAAAACATACAGAGAGGAGTAGAAAGAATATTGGACAGACACAGAGAAGGACTTGGATATTGTTTTAAAACTTAAAAATAATTATAGACCTTACTTTTTAGGACAGGCTTTTAGCAAATTGAATAGGAATTAGAGAGTCCTCTTCTACCCTGGTGCCCACATAGCCATGACTGCTGATGTGTCACACACCCACACCCACACACCCACACACCCACACCACACAGTGGCTTCTGCATACTTTGGGACTCATTTTTCCTTGATATTGCTAGAAGATCCTTTTTTATATATAAAGGAAATACTCTATTTATTTTTTGAACATCTCAGACAATCTTGACCATCTTTATACACCCCCATCCCTGGCACCCTCCCATAGATCCCCTCCCCGCCTGCCACTGGAGCCCATATGCTCTGTCATCCCTGTTAAGGCCCCCTGGGTTGTCAGTGTCCCCAGCTGTTCCCCAGTGCAAGTCTGTCCACTGAGTCTAGTCAGCCTATCTAGAGTCCCTTGTTTTAGAAGATTCTTTTATGCCAAATATTGGACTGGAGTTTTGGAGCTCTGTGGCACAATCTTGATCATGGTATATGAATACAGACAAGAATATTCTCTTAGCATTCCTGTCTGAGGGGCTGGGGTGATGGATCAGTTGGTAAAGCACTTGCCTTGCAAACATGAGGACATAAGTTTTATCCCCAGAATTCATATAGAAGATAAAGCAGGTGCAGTGCCTTGTCTTGTAATCCCAGCATTTGTAGGTAGAGACAGGTAGGTCCCTGGGGCTTGCTGGTCTGCGAGCCTGATGAATGAAGAATGATACCTAAGGTTGTCCCCTGGACTCCACACACACATACCACACATGTGCATCTACACACACACACACACACACACACACACACACACACACACACACACCCACCCACTTCCCCCTGCCCCAAAAGAATTCTTGTCTGAGATAACCACTTTAGATTTCTGGGCCTAGACCCACGTTCTCAGAGCCCTTCCTATTCTTTCAGTGCAGCACTCCCTCCCCGTCTCCTTCTCTTCTAGCAATTCCCTGTCTATCACCTGGGGGCTCTAAAAGCATTTTGCAGGTGACAGGACTTAAAAAAGTAATGCCCCCTTTTTTTTCTCCTATAAAAATCTGTCTTTAATTTGCACCTTTCTGTCATCTCATATCGTTTTCCAAAATATGAGACACACATAAAGGCAAAGTGCTCTCAATATGCTGGGTGGGCCGGGGAGATTGAGGTCTTGATCATTAACCAAGGCTCTGTGGAGGAATCGAGTTGTTTAACTCATAGCTCCAGGCTGCTGAAAATAGGTAGTATTTCATTTCGGTCCTTGGTGGGATTCAGGCTGCCAATGTCTTGGCTTTGAAGTGGTTTCCCCTCCTGTGATGTAACTGCATTCCCTTGTTGGGCCTGAAGAGGCATATCTCATACTCCCTACCCTCTCTACCAGTCATCCAGTTTGCCAGCTTGTAAGTCTAATCACACTGCCCCTCTGCCTTCCAGCCACTCTCCCCTCACAATTACAGTTCCTGCAGTAGATACTTTGAGAAATGAAGATCACATACATCCTTCTTGTTGATGTGTGCTTGCGTACATTTTGGGGAACAGTTGTTGGGATGCTATCAGTTTTGTCCGTGTGTGCAAATCTCTTTCTCTCTCTCTCTCTCTCTCTCTCTCTCTCTCTCTCTCTCCCCCCCCCTCCCGTGTGTGTGTGTGTGTGTGTGTGTGTGTGTGTGTAGGCCAGAGGTCAACCTTGGATATCAGGACAGTATCCACTTCGTTCTCAAAGGCAATGTCTCTCCCTATCCTGGAACTCACCAGCAAGCCCTAAGGGATCTGCTGTCTCTTCTTTCCCAGTCCTAGAATTACAAGTAGGGGCCACCACAAAACTCTGGGTTATATGGCTCTAACTTAGGTCTTTATGTGTGCACAGCAAACACTTTATTGACTGAGCTATCTCCCCAGCTCCTCTCTTTTCCTCTTTTTCATCTTCCTTCCTTCCTTCCTTCCTTCCTTCCTTCCTTCCTTCCTTCCTTCCTTCCTTCCTCCCTCCCTCCCTCC
>NW_008331650.1:584846-594440 GCF_000622305.1 Nannospalax galili
CCTTCCTTTCTTTTATTGTGAGTCTTCTGATCTAGTTCAGATTGATCTAGAACTTGGCAATCTTCCAGCCTCAATCTCTCAAGTGCTGGAATCACAGGCATTCACCATCACACTCTGCCTAATTTCATCTCTTTGAATTTATCTTTCTCAATTCAGCTTGTATATAAGAGTGACTCTGCTAACCACATGTATGCAATATATAGACTATATTCTATGCATGTAAGTATATACATAGATTCACAATAGCATAGGGCTTGTTTGACTAGAGAACATTCACCACCACACCCCTTTTCTGGTTGCTTGTTGAAGAAAATGTTTTGGTTTTAAAATTGGGAATTGTGGGATATCCTCAGTCTTTCCAGGAGTTGAAGACTTGAACTCTCTTCTCTCCATGCCTTGTGTTCCCTTTGAGTAAAGCCAGACCTCCTGAGACTGTGTGCTTGTGGTCTGCGTGGGCCTTTTGTATAAACCATTTCACGAGTGCCACCACAGCATTATAGCTCTCTCCTATAGTGAGGGACACTGTAGGGACAGTCATATGACACTTACATTGATTGTAAGAAAGTTCCTGAAAACATTATTGACATCAAACAATGCCCCATCACCAGGGCAACGACGACAGCAATAATAATCACAAAACAACGAAGAGGTAAATAAAGATTTTCCTCATGTCTCAGTTGTGCCTTTTCTGAGCTGAGGTCTCTTAGAAGCCCAGCTTCATAGCAGATATAAACAAAATCTCACTGGAGCAATCACACACTATTTTGAAATTTTTTCATCATTTATACATATGATTTTGATCTTAAAGCAAGTGTGGCATATCTTGGAACTTCTGCTGATGGTACATTCTCTCATCGAAATTCTTTGACTAGGTTCATAATCATGGCTTTAATTTACTGTACTTGACCTATGAATGTTCCATTGTTTTGTAGTTTATAAAATAGTTTGGTGTTTAATTGAAAATGGTCTGCAATTTGCAGGTTAACTTGTGTTTCTTTCATCAATTCAAATAATTCTGTCTGGGTCTCTTTATCCTAGGTGGCAGAAGGGGCCCGTGGAAGCAGCGAGCTCCTGACCTGGGACTTCGGTAGCCTCTGGGAGCAGGGCTTTAGGGGGAGTGCTGAGCGTTGACAGTGAACTCAGATAGTCTACTCTGCTGAGCTGAGTGACCTTGGGGCTCAGGGAGGGTCTATGGTGTTGAACCTGCCACACAATGTAGCTTTCTACCTTTTTCCTCGTTCCTGAGACAGAATGTGTGTGGGAAGATTGGTGGGAAGGCAGAAAGAGAGCGAGACACCTCGCTTTTCCTTTGTTGACTTAGTCGGAGTCACAGAAGAGAAGATGCTGTCAGACACCTTGCACTGACTACCTCTGCTAGCTGCAGAGGGCAGCTCTGGTCAGTGCCGTGGCTGCCAGGTGAGCAGTGTTTCTATTTTGAATTCTGCGGGTCTCCTGCTTTCAGCATCATGTCAGGTGTGTAGTCAGTAAGCAGGGCACCACAGGACTTAAGTGGGGCCTCTTTTGATTAGTTGTGGGCTGGATAAGTTATTTAATATAATTCATAGTCACTTTCTTTGTCTATAAGCTGGTGTTAACAATAGACTTTCATAATGTAGTATGATGATTGGTATTAATAGTCAACTTGATGGACTCTAGAATCAGCTCAGATGTAGGTGGGCCTCTTTCTGGGCATGCCTGTCGGTGATTATCTTGGTTGTGTTAATTGGTGTGGGATGATCCATTTTTTTTTAGTCTTTTTAAGACAGGGTCTCCCAGTAGCCCTAGCTGTCCTGGAATTCACTATGTAGACCAGGCTGGCCTCAAACTTGCAGAGATCCACCTGCCTCTGCCTCTCGAGTGCTGGGATTAAAGGTGAGAGCCACCACGCCTGGCGGAAGACCCATCTTAATTGTGGGTGGAAGCATTCCCTGGGTGGGGAGCCGACACTGTATGAAATGCGGAGAGCGAGCTGAAGCTAGCATGTGTGTACTCATTCCTCTCTGTTTGCTGTTGTGGATGTGACATGAGCTGCTGCTTCAAACTCCTGTTGTCCTGACTTGATGGACTGGACTGGGAGTCAGAATAAACTCTTTCTCCCTCAAGATGCCCTTATCAAAGAATGGTATTTAAAAGAAACTAAGCTGTAGTTTTGAAAATAAAAATATATAATACATGTAAAATATTTGATACAAAATAGGCGTACAGTACATGTCAAGTATTGTTTCCCGAGCAAGACAAGTTCTTAGGTTCTGTTTTTCCCGTTCTTTTCATTTTTAGCAGATGAGGTGTTGCTACATTGCCTAGGCTCCTGGATTCAAGCGAGTCCCTTGCCTCAGTCTATGAATCCCTGGGACTACAGGCATGTGCCATGCCTAGCTTTGACTTCAGTTTCATAATTTATAAAGTGACAAGTACAATTGTATAAGATGATTGCCAAAGTTTCTGGTAGCCTTCAAAACGTGAAAATTTGCATACTGTCTGCAATGTCTATGTGATATATATGCATGCTTAATATATAACCAAACATTTGTTTAGTCAATTGATTAACTAAATTGTGATGTTGGAAATTGAACCCCGGGCCTCACACGTGCTGAGCACACGGTCTACCACAGAACTAGCCCTGTGTTGTTCCCACTGCACTTACAGAGTCTCACACAAGGCTGTGCACATAATAGTTAATTATGTGCTTGTTAAATACTTGTTGAATTCTTCATGAATAGAAACCTTCAGGGGTTGTGCTTCTAACATGATTTATTTTACATATAAGAAGGTGATGAGGGCATAAGTAATATATTCTGGTTTTCCTCTCTTGTTCATTCATTTAAAAATTATTTTAAAAAATAACGAACATGTATGGATCCAAACCTTTACTACATCCCAGGAACTGAACCAGCACGGAGGGAAAGCTGAGGTAAAAAGTGGCTCATGTCCTCTATGATCTGACTCCTGAGCAAAGAGATGGATAAATGTAAAATGGCACAACATACTCAAGTTTGCATAATCTCATTAAAGCTGTCATGGAGGAGCTTGTCTATTGGTTACCTGCAAGTCATGTGATGCAGCTGGGCATGCAGAATGCTTGTGGGGAGTGGTGGGAGATAAACCTACTTAAACATGTTTTCTACCGTCTAAGGTCTGTATGGGGTGTGGTACAAACCGGAGCTAGTTGGGAGGCTGAGGCAGAAAGTTATATAGTAAGTTATATAGTGAGTTATATAGTAAGTTATATAGTGGGTTATATAGTAAGACCCTGTGTCAAAAACTGCAACCCAAACCAAAGCAAAAAGTGTGTGTATGCTGTCAGAATTTTAATGTGTGCAACATTCTGCATTTTTAATTAATGGAAAATATATACTGATTTTAAGAATTTCTCCAAAAATTCTCTATACCAGAATGGCAATAGCAACATTATTTATATTTTATAGTCTGTAGTACTTAACATTATCTCACTTGATTATTATAACAACAGCATCTTTTTATTCAGGTGTAGTGGCTCCCACCAGTAAATTATCCCAGCACTTGAGAAGTGGAGGCAGGAAGATCTCTGAGTTTTAGGACAGCCTGGGCTACTGAGACTGTTTCAAAACCAAACAACCAGCAACCAACCAACCACCAGCATCTTTCATTTAATAAACCCATATTATTTACCAGGTACTATGTTTGATGCCTGATATACAACATCTCATTCCTAATTAGAACCCCTTGTTTAAGGAGCCCATTTACCAATAAGGGGCATTAAGGCTGGGAAAGCCAGACTGGGGTCAATGAGAACAGAGACCCTACTGGATTTTCAGTGTTTGGCATGGTGCTCGGTATAGACTAGGGGTTTAGGTGATATTTATTAGATGGTAGTACTTGTTTAAAGTGACATGGCCAGTAGGCAGAGGAACCAAGATACTTGATTCTGACCATCTAGATTTGATATAATCAGGGCTGAAGGAATTCTATTTCTGTAATGTGAGAGAGAGTCAAGCTTGGCATATGCCTGATCCTTGCTGGGACAGAATTTTGGTGGTCAGCTGATTCTCTTTTATTAGCTTTATCGCTTCTAGTGAGACTGACGTTAGTTGAGGGCACATGACAGACAGGAATGCTACACTCCTAAGTCAAAATGATGGGGTGAGCAAAACAAACAGGACCACTGTTGCATGTGTCATTTTTGCCTGTCCTTTAGTGATTAGTGGCCCTTCATCTTCTGTGGTGGCTCAGAGGGATTCAGCAGAGAACTCATCATCTCATGCTCTATCTGTGAGTCATAAGGAGAGCTCATAGGTGAAAACATACATGCTCTGGAGACCTCTCCCTCCTCATTCTTAGTCAAAGGTAGTTTAGTATTGTTTTAGCTTCTGGTCTTGGAGGTCATTTTGATCAAAGGAAGCTCATCAAACATTTTGGAAATTAACCTTATTTCTAAAGAACTTTCGAAATCTTTGAATTTTAAAGAGGGTTTTTATTCCCTTGAGAAATGGGGGCTGATGTTTGTTGCTGCTCTTTTCACAATAGCTAGGAAATGGAAACAACCTAACTGTCCCTCAGCCAATGAATGGCTAATAAAAATGTGCTACATTTATACTTTGGACTTCTACTCAGCAGTAAAGAAAAATGAAATCAGGAAATTTGCAAGTAAATTTTCAGGTAAATGGATGGAACTAGAAACTGTTTAAATAAATGAGGTAATGCTTACCAGAAAAACAAATGACAGTGTTCTCTTCCGTTTGTGGATCCTAGCTTCGACTCTGTAGATACAAGTGCGTCTCTCACCACTCACCAAAGAAGCTTCCTTTTTGCAACAGATGGTGACTATTGCAAACTTCCAGAACTGGTCAAATGCAGAGAAGAAATCACACTGAGGAGACATGACAGGGAAGCCTCCCCAGTGAAATCTCCACAGTATGGTAGTCCAACAGATCTGCATAATGGCAAACCAGTTGACATGCCGAGGTGGATGAAGGAATGTCACAGGGTCCCACCTCAAGGTGAAGAGCTACAGGCAATCAATGGATGCTGAGGGAGGGAGAATCAGTTTTCTCCAGGGATGAGTTCCCTGAGAGGTTTAGTCCCAAACAGACAATCCTAAGCACCACTACATGAACTCAGTATATTATATACACACATATATGTATATTTATAAATGTATGTGTATATGTGTATACATGTAGCAATAGTATCAAAGAAGAGGAAAAGAAATTGAGAGGGGGGACATGTGAGAAGTTGGAGGGGCCCGGGAAGGGATAGAAATAATGTAAAGACAATATTCATATATGAAACTCCCATGAATGAAAGAAAATGGAAAAAAAAGAGGACCGGGGAGATAGCTCAGTGGGTAAAGTTCTTGATACACAAACACAAAGAGTTGAGGTCAGAGCCTCAGAACTCAGGTAAAAGCTGGGTGTAGTGGAACGTGCCTGTAACCCCAGCACTGATAGAGTGGACAGGGGGATCCCTAGAGCTCGCTGGCCAGACCCCAGTATAGTCAATTGCTATCTCACATATACATATATACACATGCACCAAACACACACACACACACACACACACACACACACACACACACACACACCAATGTTCTCCTTAATGAACGCAGCAGACTAATTTGGAAAATGTTTACAAATGGTTACTGATAATTACTAATAGGTCAAATCCTATGATGTATGCTGAGGACCCAAAAGTGGTAAAGCACAGCTCTTGCCTCCAGGGATGAGAGGTAGAGACAGATCTGTGAGAAAATCACCACTGTATTTGCTGTGTGTGAGACCCTTGGCAGGGGAACACAGAAAGTCCATGAATGGTCAAAAGAAGCATAAACCGAGGCCCAAGATGGTTCCCCAAGGCCGGTAACTTGAGTAAGTGATGGCCTTCAGGTAGGGGCAGAAACATCTGCTGGGTGGGGACAGATGAGTGTCAGCCCTATGGATGCCCTCTGAACTCTTCATACCATCACTTTGATCTCCCAGCAATTCCCCAGATTTACAGCCACATTTAGCACTGAGTGCAGTATTATGACCTGTTTCATATACACCAGCTGCAAGAACCCAAGTCCTAATTGGCTGAGATGGCTCGCAGGTGGAGAAGCTGCTGATGGTGCCAGTCTGCTGATCCATGCACCTCCCATGCTTGTCCTGGGTCTAGGCACTAGGGTCCTGAGTTCTCTTTGGTCAGGACCTTGAGTTTGAAATATGACTTATTCTTCCTGCAGTGATTTTTTTTTCACTCTTGATTTTCTCTTTGCTTCTATTCTATTGTTCAAGTCCAAACTGAGATTAACTCTTGTTTCTCTAAGGATGTGACACAAGGGTCAGTGGAAACTAAGGCAGAAGCTGATTATCGCCTCCTAGAGTGAAGAGTGAAGTATCCCATGGGATCCCACAACACATTTACTTATCTGACTACCCTTTCTCTCTGTTTCTCCGTCTCTCTCCCCCTCTCTTTCACACACACGACACACAGAGAGAGACATAAACATTCTCTCTGTGTACGCACGTGAGCATGTGTGTGGAGGCCAAAGGTTGATATCAGGTACCTTTCTCAATTGCTTGTCACCTTGTTTATCAAGACAGGATCTCCCACTGAATGTGGAGCTAACTGATTCAGATAGCTTGGCTGGCCAGCGAGCCCCAGGGATC
This sequence comes from Nannospalax galili, assembly GCF_000622305.1. Classification (NCBI taxonomy): domain Eukaryota; kingdom Metazoa; phylum Chordata; class Mammalia; order Rodentia; family Spalacidae; genus Nannospalax; species Nannospalax galili. Next base: position 591,470 of record NW_008331650.1, read on the forward strand.
CTCCTTTCTCTGCTTCCCCTGTGCTGAAATTATAGTTACGTGCTGCGTGCTGCGTATGGGTGTTGGGGATCTGAACTCAGTCAGGTCTTCATGCTCCTGGGGGAAGCACTTTCCTGACTGAGCCATTTCCCCAGTCCCCCACTCTCTGCTCCGGATTCCCAATATTAGTTCACTTTGCCAGATGGAATCTATGACCCGTCATCAGCACAGTGGACCTGTGTTAGGCCCGAGAATGTCAGCACTCTAGTTTGTCTCCTGATTTGAAGCAAGTGTCAGGTAGCAACCATTCAGAGACCCTGAAATGGCAGTTAGGGAAGAACTGAATCTTGAAAATGAGTCACGCAAACATTTTCTTTCCAAACATCTGCAGGTTGTTAGCTTGATTTATTTTGAATTAAAAAATCTTTTTGAGCTGGCTGACAGCTTATTTTAATTCCCAGCTGTTAAAATGTTTCAGAAATTGGAATGGGACCATGCCTGTGGCTTTTGATGTGGTGGGAAGCCGCTCGGCACTCAGGTACACCTGTGGGACCTGCCCCTGCTCAATGCACCCCTTCGCAGTTTTAGTGCTGCGTATGGGTGTTGGGGATCTGAACTCAGTCAGGTCTTCATGCTCCTGAGGGAAGCACTTTCCTGACTGAGCCATTTCCCCAGTCCCCCACTCTCTGCTCCGGATTCCCAATATTAGTTCACTTTGCCAGATGGAATCTATGACCCGTCATCAGCACAGTGGACCTGTGTTAGGCCCGAGAATGTCAGCACTCTAGTTTGTCTCCTGATTTGAAGCAAGTGTCAGGTAGCAACCATTCAGAGACCCTGAAATGGCAGTTAGGGAAGAACTGAATCTTGAAAATGAGTCACGCAAACATTTTCTTTCCAAACATCTGCAGGTTGTTAGCTTGATTTATTTTGAATTAAAAAATCTTTTTGAGCTGGCTGACAGCTTATTTTAATTCCCAGCTGTTAAAATGTTTCAGAAATTGGAATGGGACCATGCCTGTGGCTTTTGATGTGGTGGGAAGCCGCTCGGCACTCAGGTACACCTGTGGGACCTGCCCCTGCTCAATGCACCCCTTCGCAGTTTTAGTCCTTCTGTTTAAGAGCTCGGTGCTTTGAGCTTTTTGTTTATGATCTACGTTCTTGGGTCTTACAGAACTGGTGGCCAAGGGAGTTCAGCTCACAATCTATGATTGTGGTGGTTTTATCCAACCCATAATGCTTTGTGGCTGCTTGAGATTCTTTGTGGGACAAGTTGGGGGAACAAATACATAAGTAAGTTTATATTTAATTAATATTTCCTCCTTCTTTCCTGAAATATGCTGAAACAAGCCATCTATTCAAAGCTGTTGAATAGATGTTTGAAATGTTTCGAAAATTTCTGGCTTGTTAAAGGCCCTTAATTGGTCTTTCTTTCCTTGGTTCTGAATGAGTATCTTTCTTTTTTATTGTAGTTTTTGGATAGGGGACCTGAGGACTCAGTACCCTTTCACCCAGTCTCACATGGTGTACATAGTTATCACGACCACCACCATCTTCTGCTATTATCATCAAACACCTTCCTGGCCACACCCAACCCCCTGGAATGCCGTCTCCTCTTTCCTGCCTGGTTTCCTCAGAGAATTACCTACGCTGGCTACTTTTACTCCTTCGCTTCCCTTTATGCCTCAGCCTTTTTTGCAGACCCCTGTGGCTCACCCCACCACTCTGGTGACGTTGAACTCTCAAAGCTCATTCATGACTTTCAAATTGGTTGTAAATTGTTACTGCTGTCTTTGATTTTCTTGCAACTTCCATGGATCTACACTGAGGGGAAATGATGAAACCCAACACCGGAACGATAGGTTGGAACATTGGATATGAGGGCGAGGACTTAGCTGGCATTGCAGACTCACCCTGTGTTCTAAACTATGCTAAACCAAGCAGTAAATAGATTCCCTCAAGGGTAAAGAAGTGGGTACAGGGATCCTTTTGAAGGCTGCAGGAATGGAGGGAAGGATAGGGATCATGGTAGCGGTAAAAAGATATGAGTAGAAATAAAACACTGGAGAGATGCTGAAGGAGTTGGAAAAGTTCGACAGGAAAGAGATGACCATGGAGAGGAAACTAGAGGGATACACCTGTCTCAGAGTTCATCTTCATTTCTTTCTTTTCTTTTTTTTTTTTTTGGTCTTTTTGAGACAGGGTCTCCCTGTAGCCCCAGCTGGCCTGGAACTCACTACGTAGACCAGGCTGGCCTGGAACTCACAGAGATCCGCCTGCCTTTGTCTCCCAAGTCCTGGGATTGAAGGGGTGTGCCACCATGCCCAGCACATCTTCATTTCTTAACCTTTAATTTTATTCATGACTTTATTTTTGGAATATACTTTCTCGATCATTTATATTTATAGACTTCATACTTTTTATTAGGAATCTTTCAAAATATCATTATCCATGAAACCTTCCTTTTTTCCCTCCCTCCTTCTCTCCCTCTGTCCCTCCCTCCTCCCTCCCTTCCTCTTCCCTCTCTTTCCCTTCCTTCCTTCCTTCCTTCCTTCCTTCCTTCCTTCCTTCACTCCCTTCCTTCCTTCCTTCCTTTCTTTCTTTCTTTTTTTCTTTTTTTTTTTCTTTCTTTCTCTTTCTTTCTCTCTCTCTCTCTCTCTCTCTCTCTCTCTCTCTCTCTCTCTCTCTCTCTTTTCCTTGACTTGCATACTATGCATACTTAGGTTTTTGGAATACAGTTTTCTCCTTCTTGAATTTCACATCACAATATTCAGTGCTGAAATATTGTTTCTTACTATAATTCATATTCCTTCTGTTAAGAATTAAAATAATGTTCCATTGGAAAAGAACAAGAATATAAGTCTCCAACATGGCAAATGACTTGTCGAAGTCCAAATGATTGCAGACAAAATGATAGTTTGTGTCTTAATAAACACAGAAAAAAACCAGTATGGTTTCCATTTCAATAGCCTATAGCTCCCGTGTGGGATAA
>NW_008331650.1:594893-598880 GCF_000622305.1 Nannospalax galili
GTGATCTGCTCATTTAAGTCACTGAGAGACTGCAATCTCCCAAGTGTGAATTCAGATACTGCATTCTCCTGAACTACGTCAAATACTTTAAATCTATGCAATTATGGAAATTTCTAGAATTATTCACTTTGGCAACACCTCTATAACATGTCAGCATCTTGATGCTAGCTTCCCATGTGCATGCAATTATATTAAAGGTTTTAGCAGATGTGGCAGAAACCACAAAGCAAATTATTCAGTATCTCATACAATGATCTCGAATAAAATATAGACTGTTTTGGGGGCTGGAGAGATGGCTCCGGGGTTAAGAGCGCTGGTTGCTCTTGCAGAGGACCCGGGGGTTCCAATCCCAGCACCCACATGGCAGCTAACAAACGTTTATAACTCTAGGATTCAGGGGAATTCATCACCCTCTTCTGTACTCCTCGGGCCCTGCACAACACTGATGCCCTTACTTATATGCAGGCAATACACTCATACCCATAAAATAAAAATAATATTTTAAAAGAAAAGCACTCATTATGTATGATGTAGACCAGTAAGAGCTGTATCAAATACTACAAATCTCACCTGAATTCTGATCAAGTATTTTTAAATTTCTAAAGGTGGCTGTCGGCATAAAGTGAATGATACCTTTTTTTCTAAAGTAACACTCCAATACATTGCATTTCATATGTTTTAGTAGTTTTATTTGGCAAAGAGAAGCCTAAGAACTTTTTTAAAAAACATTTCCAGAGGGAACACTTTTTACCATAAAATAAACTGTGCGATTTGGGAGGACAAATCTCAAATGTATATTTTTTGACTCTGCCAATCTTAGAATTAGTACAAAAAAGATAATTTGTTCAAATGTTTTAAAAATGTAAAAACCAGTCCAGGCAACATAGCTCTACAATCTTGCTGTAAAAGTACTTATATCAAATTCTTCCCAAAATACGTTTGCATTACTAAATTTAGTTCCTCGAGTCTCTTCACTGATGGCTGGCTTTTCCATTCACCATGGTCTCCACCCCATTTTCCTCCTTAACGTGCTGGTATAACTCAGCTCTGTTACTGACAGAGCTCAATCGTCCTGCAAACTTCTGGTCTTTGCCACCCATTGGTATGTTATCTATTTTGTTTCTTTTCAGTGGTGGGTATAATACTTTGTTTCTTTTCCTTCTTCTTTTCACTTTATGATTCTGGTTTCACATTTATTTATTAAAGTGCATTTGTGTGTGTGTGTGTGTGTGTGTGAAAAATGCAATTGATTTTTACTTTAAAACCTTAGTTTTTTTATTTATTATTTTTACTTTATGTGTTTGTGTGTGTTGCCTGCATGGGTGTAAGTGCACCCCTGTCATGTAATGCCTGCGGAGGTCAGAAGAGGCCATTGGATCCCATGGAACTGGAGTTACAGACAGTTGTTAGCTGCCATGTGGGTGCTGGAATTTGAACTCGGGTCTTCTGCAAGAACATTCAATGTTCTTAACCACTGAGCCCTCTCTCCAGCCCCCTAAAACTTTAGTTTTTGAAGTTGGCATATGAAGTAATGGGCTTCATTATACTATTTTAATATGCACTGTATTCTTATTTTTCTTCCTCTCTCACACCTCTGCTCTACCCCGTTGTACCCTCTTACTGGTCCTCTTCCTGCCACCAAGTACCCCCCTCTGATTTCATATCACATGTATTCCATTACCCTTTCCTTCTTCTCTTTTTATGTGTGAGCATGTGTGATGTATACACATATGCATATGCAGGTGCACCCATGTGGAGGCCAGAGGAGGGCATCTGTTGTCTTCTATCACTCTCCGCCTTATGCCTTATGGATGTGGTGGTACCTGCCTATAATCCTAGCACTTGTGAGAGTGTGGCAAGATGATTGTGAGTTTGAGGGCAGCTTGGGCATACTGCAAGCTCGAGTCTAGCCTGCTGAGAACTTGTCTCAAAAGAAAGGAAAGAGTTCTAGGATGGAATCCAAGGCTCTTCATCTTCAGTATCTACCACTGCCTCCTTCTGTATGCTTTTAGATACAGTCGGGCTGTGGAACAGACCACACTTTAGAAATCCTGGGTTGGAGAAGCGGGCTGTACTTTGCTTTGATTACATACAGCATCATTCCCCTGTTGACTCAGTGTACTAGTGAGCAAGCATGGGTTTTGGGTTTTTAAGTTTCTTCTAACTCATCTCCTTTGAAGGGTTATTGGAGGATTGTAGGCCCCTTTAGAGACCTCTGTCAAGAATGGAGGGAACTAGCTGGTATTTACATACAATTTGGGGGGGATTCTCTAAGAGAAAGCTCCCTCCATTACCTCTAACCTATTCTTGGGGTGTGACCAACTTACCTCAGGGAATCCTCAAGCAGCTTTTTTTGTGCTCTATAGAGGAAATTAAAAGTAAAAGCCGAATTTAAAATGGTTTTAGATATCAGGCAAAGATTTGGACTTGATGCTGAAGTTCTATAACTCAATGTTTCTATAATGCTGTGTCTGTATTAAGATGACACATAATACCATGCACTTATTTTATAGTTCAATAATGTGCTTCTATAGTGTGCTGCTGTGTTAAGATGGCACGTGACGCCGTTACTCAGAGAATGCCCAGCTAAAGTTGAGGCTTCATTTCTCATTGCTTTCCAGGCTTTTTTTCGTCTACTTTGTGTGAAACACCTATATTTGTAATTGAATATACTACTGTTTTAGTGTTTGATGTTTAAATTTATAACTATTATGAGTAACCAGACTCAGTATTGGCATTATTTATCATGTATAAATAAAAAACCCAAGCTAGAGACTGGGGAGATGGCTCAGTCAGTAAAGTGCTTGGTGTGCAAGCATGAGGACCTGAATTTGATCCCCAGCACTCACACAGAAGCTGTGTGTGGTGGCAGCTGTTATCACAGGGCCGGGGAGGCAGAGACAGGAGGATTTGTAGTGGTCGCTGGCCAGCCAGTCTAGTGGAATCAGAGTGTTCCAGGTTCAGTGAGAGTCCCTGGCTTAAAAAATAAGGTGAGGAGCAGCTGTGGAAGACACCTGCTGTTGACCTTTGGCCTCCACATGCATCCAATCCATGCACATGGGCACACGCACATCTTCACCAAGATGAGTAATAATACCTTTACTAGCCTGTGATATTATTGAGCTTATGACTATATATACATATGCACATACATGTATATATAGCAAGGTATATATCAAGGGTTGGGGGAAGGAGGTAGTTTTTATTATGACAGATATTGTATCAACTATGTCAACTGGTGCCATTTCTTTTCTAAAACTGCTCATACTTGAATCATCTGAGGTAAGTATAATGATCCCAGCTTTACAGAAAAGAAAATGGAGACTCAGCAAGTAACTTGACCTAAGTACACTCACCTGTGGGGTATAGACAAGTTTCTAGCTGCCGACTCCACTGCATGGTACTGTTATGATGCTCAACTCAATATATTAGGTGCCAAATAAATCTCAATAGGTTTTAATTAGTGAAAATCCTGTAGGATGCAATGGTCTATACATGTCATACATTTATCAAAACTTATAGAATGAGGATGAGGATGTAGTTGAAGGGTAGAGAGTTTGCCTAGTATGTGCAAGGCTCTGAGTTCAATTCTCAGCTGGAAAAAGTAAAGCTTAGAAACCCCATAGACTATACAACACAAAGAGTGAACTGCAGTGTGGTCCATGGACTCTGGCTGATGATGAGGTACATTGTGGCTTCATCCATGAGCACTCTGGTAGGGTATGTTGACAGTGAGAGAGGCTCATGTTTAAGAGCCTGGGGTATATGGGATATCAGTATAATTTCTCAAATTTACTGTAAACCGAAAACCACAGAAATATATGAAATCTTAATAAAGAATTTTGCTCCATTTCTGATGAGAAATTGACTTTTCTAAAATTACCAGAAGAAGAACAGCTAGTGGCTAAGCATAGCTCAGAATTTTTAGGGTAGTGGGTATATTGAGAGAGAGAGAGAGAGAGAGAGAGAGAGAGAGAGAGAGAGAGA
>NW_008331650.1:598897-641027 GCF_000622305.1 Nannospalax galili
ACAGTAATAGTTACTTAAGATCTCAAAACTCTTGCCTGACACCTCCTGGGGCTGTTTAGACTTCTGGTCTAACCTCAGCTCGTTCTTCACTCACCCCGACTCTCACCCTTCCCGTTAGTGGTTCTGTATTTACAAGGTAGCCACCAGATGTGAGAAACTGAAAAACAAAGCATCATTGATTGTTCTTTTGAGTTCCATACCCAGACCTTTGGTGGTGGCAGGGTTCTGTCCTGAAAGCCTGTCTTCAAATCCACCGATTAAATCCCACGGCTGGAGGGCACACAGGAGACGGGTGTGGGAGTGGGCGACCAGGAGGGCTAATTTGTTCTTTAAGTTTATCTAATGGTTTGCAAGAGTAGAAATATCTGTCTGGGTGAATGTGATGGATTCTCCTAGGAAACTGAGCTCACCAGATAATTCTTTTGAAACTGCTTTCAGGAGCAGAGACAAACAGGCTGAATACATTTGCAAAGGGGATCACCTCTGAGTGTGAGACTGGTCAAAGACCTGAGAGAGGCGTTCCCACCATGATACAACTTGGATGTCTGTTCAGGGGGCCAGCGCACACACTGAGTGATTTTCAAAGGGGTCGGAGGGCATTTCTCAGACCTTTAATGTGATTTTTTTTTCCCACAGTGCAAAGGCAGAGAAGAGATTCTGGGCTCTCTTGCCTGACCCAGGACAGGAATTTAGAGGAAAAGGTCACCTATTCTATCCCACAAAAGAAAATTTATCCATCAGTTGTCAAGCAAAGGAGCTTTAGAATCTGAAATAAGGGAACTGCTAAGGGCTTGTCAGCAATACCCACCCACACCCCAACCTGGGGCTCCATCAGGGAGACATGGTCCTAGGTGAAAAGTGCGTGTGTGTGTGTGTCTTAAGGACTCCTGCGTAAACTCCTTCCAATTCCAGTAAACATATACACTCCAAAACTATCACTTTGTTTTCTTTTAAATAATAGCAGAGAGAGCGAGAGAGAGAGAGAGAGAGAGAGAGAGAGAGAAAGAGAGAGAGAAACAGTCCTCTCATTTCCTGTCCCCCATATCTGGGAAGGGGAGCTTTTTAACTTGGGTGGTGATAGTTTGGCATTTCTAACCCAGCCCCAGTCTAATCTCGCAATGAGTATGTGAGTTGTTGACTGTGCACTGGTGAAGTACTTGAGTGTCTGGGAGTCTCCAAGCAGTACCAGGGCAGACTGGGGCCTGAACGATGAACTACAGTCATTTACTCAAGTGAAACACTAGCAAGAGGGGCATGTGACCACAACACTCTTGAATTTCCCTTTTCTCCTGCTAATGGACATGATGCTTAGGTTAAGGTGTCTGGGGATCACAGGGACCAGTGTGCCTTAAGGCAGAAGGCTCTCCTGAACCTGCCAAGCAGTTTGCATTTCCAAAGGGAGCCGAGCTTTCCCTAGTAAGGTGGAAAAGTGACGGGAGTGCCCCAAGATTTTATGGACCACCTTTCACTTTCCCAGATGCAAAAAGAGGAGTCATAACGATCTTGTGCACTCATTTTGAGAACATCCCTTGGGTGGGAGGAAGGGGTAACTTATAACAGATAAGCTTTGTGTTTGTTCCAGCGTCTCCTTCATCTCAACGTGGGGGTGTTGAGTGATGTCACAGGCAGCTGGAAGGGTTCATTTATTTGACCTAATTATTCCCCATGTAGACCTGACTCATCCTAACAGGCTCTTCTTCAAAGGAAACGACAGCCAGATTGTCTCCTTGGCAGCAACGGAAAACAAATGCTATCCACAGAATGGCCGTTAGATTAAACAAAGGTGCAACCTGCCTTTGGGTCCAGCCAATGTTTAATGATGTTACCAAGAATAGAGGGCTGGAATGAGAGTAGTGTCAATTTCTGACATTCCAGCTTTCTAAAAATGTTCTTAATAAAATTAACTTGCCCTTGGATGCCGTGGACAAAAGTAACTCAGAACCCGGGAAAGATGGAAGCCTTAGGGGTGTTTTTGTTCTTTTCATTAATAATTGACTAAATCCTGATGGGTACCACAGGGGATTTTTCACATGGGGATCTTCTAAGTCTTCCTGGATGCTTTATTGAAGAATTAATATTGTCACTTTTTTAAGAGATGGGGGAATAGAGACATAACTGAAATGGCTCTCCTATTTCCAGTAAGCAAATCAAACACAGAACAGGACAGCGTGTCACATTCCTCTTGTGGAACCTCAAGATGAATGAACTATATTCACCCAAGGATGTGTTTGTGAACGCTGCAAGCTCATCTCAGATCATCTCACTAACTGTATTGAAACCTGGTATGGGCTGAGGTGATATCTTAGTCAGTAATGTAAGCATAGCACTAAGACCTGAGTTGGATCCCCAGGACCCATATAAAAAAGTTGGGTGTGGAGGTATGTACTTGTAATCCCAGAGCTGAGGAGGCAGAAGCCGGGAGCTTCTGGCTGGCCAGCCCTGTCTACTTGATGAGTGCCAGGCCAATATGAGACCTTATTTCAAAAACAAGGTGAATGACTCGTGAGGAAGGATGTCTGAGGTCAACCTCTGGCCATGTACATGCGCGTACATGTGCTTGTGTACCCATACAAGCACATGTGCATCCATGTACACATGAACATACATATACACACATGCACAAACATACACACACATGCACAAACATACACACACATGCACAAACATACACACACACACACACACACACACACAAAGAAGAAGAAGAAACAGGGATGAAAAAGAATCATTTACACTTTCCTGTCCCCACCTCCCTGTTTTACAGTTAAGAATGTCACAACTCTAAGATCATGGGATATCTCAACCACAGCAATTCCATGGGATCGCTCAAGCACAGCAATTCCATGGGATCTCTCAACCACAGCAATTCCATGGGATCGCTCAAGCACAGCAATTCCATGGACTCTCTCAAGCACAGCAATTCCATGGGATCTCTCAACCACAGCAATTCCATGCCTTCTCGTCAAAACCATTTAAAAGCCTGTCTGTTGTGACTGGACTCTTAGAGAACACCTTGTTTGATCTTGGCCTGGTTCCTATTTAGGGAATCCCATGGACCACTTGTAAACAAGATCTTGTAGTACAGTTGAACCCTCCACACCATAGCTGCCCAGAGCATGCTGCCATGGTTCGCATTCTGACACGCACACCGTATTTTCTTCTCTTCCCAGTGTTGAAGCTAGAGCCCGAGGTTCCTTTTGACACGACTTTGAAAATACCCTGGATTTGTGCTCCTCTGTGCTCTGCAATAACATAGCAGCTCTGTGGTGTGGCTAGTGTTTACTTAATTGGAGGGGGACTTTTTTAATATCAAAAGAAAACATTCCTTGTGCATGCCCATAGGTAAGATGTGGTTTGTTGTTCTATGATTTGGGGTTGGGAAAGGATGAAGAAAAGAAAAACAATCTAGATTTTTCTTTTGCTAAAGTGAAGGGTGGGTGAACAAGGAAGAAAATCAAGTGAGGGGCCGGGGGGAAGAGATAAAAGTTCAACAGATGTTATTTTAAAGACAGTCATGACTGAGCCTATGTTTTTTTTTTTTTTTTTTTTTGTTCAGTTAGCTCCAAAAATAGATGATTAGTAGTGAGAGGCAACTGGTTTCTGATGCTTATCTAAAGGTCAGTTAATACTTCTTCCAATTGTTGGGGTGAGGAATGGGGTAAACTATATATCTAGCAGAGAAGGATTGCTTTATTTCATGGTGTTAGATTTCATACAGCTACTTTCTGGACAAAGCTATTAGCTATGTAAAAGGAATTTGCCTAAGGATAAAAGGGGATCAGTTTAGATATTTTCTTATTTTATCTATACATGGTTTTAAAAGTTGTTATTTTTTAAATTTTTTTATGTGTATGAGTGTTTTGCTTGCGTGTTTTTAAGTGCGCCTATGACATGCATTGTCTGTGGAAACCAGAAGAGAGCGTCATCGGATCCCTTGCAACTGGAGTCACAACTGGTTGTTAGCTGCCATGTGGGTGCTGGGAACTGAACCTGGGTCCTCTGCAAGCAAGTGCTGGAATTACAGGCGTACACCTCCATACCTGGCTTGGCTAGCACCTATTTTAAATAGTACACATCCACTGGCTACTGTGGAAGCATCAAGGAATGGGTGTGGGGCAATGAGGGCAGGGATGGACAGCGGGATGCACTGGCGATCAATGGCTAGATGTATGGTCTACCTGGGAAAGTCAGAGCTCCATCTTCCCCATAGACCTCAGCATGGGTAACTCACAGGCCAGAGATTCCCTGAGCCGGCCGTGTTATCTAGGAAGTGAGAGTCTGAGGGTGCTCTGTGTGTAGGGAATTACAGCCTTGCCCTAAGCTGTACTGCTAAGTTATTTGTGATTTTGATTTCTTTCTTTCTTTTTTTTTTTTAGTTTCCCCAAAGTAAATTCTGAAAAAGATCTTCCCTAGGTTTTTCCCTGCCAGAAACCAAGAGAATCCCAGCAGAGAGGTAGCAGAAAGGCTACAATGGCACCCAGGGTGAAAAATGGCCACAAGGGACCTCCTCATGTAACAGATGTACAGATGTGACTTATCTTCCAGGTGCGTCTACTACAGCATCATCACTTCTATTTAAAATGAAGGCAGTGCTGGAGCCTTAGAGTTGCTCAAAATGCTCACAGGTCCTTGAAACATGCTGCGGGGACTTGTAGTGAACACTGTGCATGGGACGCACTTCAAATGGAAACTGCCAACTGCGTCTTGGTCCCCAGGGCTAACGCTACACCTTGTGCGCTATTCTATCCAGTAGCTGCTGGGCCTTTGATGCTCACATCCCCCGAGCACAGTCCTTTAGTTGTTGAGATTCCCATGGCAGGAAGTCGTAGACCAGGCACTGACAAGCTAAGGCTTGGTTGGCAAGGGTGAGGTCGAGTAGGATGTGGGCTGATTTGTTCCTTTTCTTGGCATATTGAGGATAGCAATATAGTGTAGTTTTTAGTATATTTTGTAGACATTTATTAAGCATATGCCCTAGGTCAAGCTGAGTTCAAAGTTTAACAAGACATAGAACAACCATCCAGGATTTTATTTCTGTTCACACTTCACTCCCTTTGCTTGGCTCAGGTGGTCCAACTTGGCATTATTTTTATTTATTTCCAGATCCCTAGGTCTAGTGTATACCCTGTCCCATAATGAGTGTATTGGTACTTTTCTCAAATACCTGACAAGAAGCACCTTAAGGGAGAAAGGGTTTATTTTAGCTCACAGTTTGAAGAGGTACAGTCCATCATGGTGGGGAAGGCAGCTGGAGTGTGAGGCAGCTGGTAACACTGTATCTGCAGATAAACTGATAGCAGACAGGAAATGGGACCAGGCTATAAAAACTTAAGCTTGAACCTGTGATACACTTCCTCTAGCGAGGCTCTGCCTCCTAAAGCTTCCACAACCTTCTAAAATAGTTCCCCTAGCTAGTGACCAGGTGTTCAGACACATGAGCCTTTTGGGAGACATTTCAGACTTAAACCACAATAATGGAAAGTCAGTAAATATTAGGAGTCAAGGGAAGGCTGCTTTTTCTCTATCTACTTGTGTGTTCTGCATATATGTGGGCATGTGTGTGGGTATGTGTACATATGTGTGTATACACATGTGGAGGCCTGAGGCTGATGTCAGAAATCATCCTCTGTCACTCCTCCACTTCACTCATTGAAGGCAGGGTCTCTCAGTCAAACCCAGAGCTCACAGATGTGGTTGGTCTTGCTGGCCAGCTTGCTCCGGGGATGCCCTGTCTCTGCCTCTTGAGGCTGGAATCCTAGGTGGACCACCAGGCATTTATATGGGTTTCTGGGGATCTGAACTCTAGTTCTCATGCTGGTGTGGCAAGAGTATTAACCACTGGGCTGGAAAGATGGCTCAGTGGTTAAGAACACTGGTTGTTCTTGCAGAAGACCCAGGTTCGAATCCCAGCACCCACATGGCAGCTAACAACTGTCTGTAACTCCAGTTCCAGGGGATCCAACAGCCTCTTCTGTCCTCCACGGGCATTGCATGACACGGGTGCGTGTACCTACATGCAGGCAATACATGTGTACACATAAAATAAAAATAATAAAATATTAAAAAAAGAATGTTAACCACTAAGACGTCTTCCCAGACCCCATGTTTGCCTTTTCTGTAGCACCTTTGCATCACATATACCACGTGACCTGCTTCTAGTGAAATTCTAGCCTCTCACAACCACTTTGAGGAGAAACAAACTTTTTCCTTTAAGGCAAAATGGCTGCCCACTAGTATGTATTATGTCCCATAGAAACAGGATTTTTGTTCCTTTTTTTCCACCGGTAAGTCTCCAGCATACAAAATATTGTCTGAATATAGTATTAGTAACTGTTTGTCAACTGAGTAGATAAAATTGGAATCAGGACAGATGTTGTTTATAAGAGTCAGGGTAGGTAAGGCTTTGCTGTAGTAGTATTATGTGACCCAGAAAAATCTCAGTTCCTAGCATACTTAGGTTACTCTCTTTTGTTCAAAACCAGCCCCTTTGCCAGTGGCAAGTTAAGGATCCAGTCTGATTGCATACTGCAGTGATCGTATCTGGAACATGCAGTTTTTGAGCCACATATGGTATGAGAGGACAGAAGAGCTATATACCAACTCATAAACACTCTGACCTGGGAATGAACCAGATCATCTCTTCTTTCTGTTTTTTTGCTGTCAAGTCTGGGAAACACAAATGAGCCATGGGTGCTTGTGAGCATGTTACACTAAATACATTTAAGCCAGTGCTTGCAAGGGGTGGGGGTATAATGCCCCAGAAAGTTATGGGTGCTATTTCATCTGCATTCTTACCACCTCAGTGCATACTGTCCACCTTCCAAAGGCCAACACCTACATTTTCTTTGTGCTTCAAATCTGTGCTGAGAAGCCAGAGACAGCCTTGGCCCCTACAGAGGAGGGCGCCACTGGCAACGGAACTGCCCCGTGTCAGGCTGGGGCTCAAGGTTTAAGAAGTTGAACTCCCTCAAGGAGTTTGTGCTCTTTGAAGTCCTGTCTCTTCATCATGTCCAAGGCAGCATTAACTCAATATTTGTTCGGACCTGGTGATAAGTCCCTTGACTCCCTTACTACTTGGGTGACATGATCTGGCTTCCAGAAAGCAGACAGATTAAACTTCAATTGTCCACAGTGGTCACTGGCTTGGTAACAAACCTATCACAAGGGGCTGGAGAGATGGGTCAGAGGTTGAGAGCACTGACTGCTCTTGCAGAGGACCCGGGTTCGATTCCCAGCACCCACATGGCAGCTACGAGCCATTCTTAACTCCAGTTCCAGGGGAATCCAAAGCCCTGTTCTGACCTCCGCAGCATTGCACGACATGGGTGCACTCACATACATGCAGGCAATACACTCATACACATAAAATAAAAAGAATAAATAAAAAAATATTAGAAAAACCTATCACGGCTAGATGCACCTTAATGTGTATCTAAATAATGCTTACTCCTGTGTGTGTGTGTGTGTGTGTGTGTGAGAGAGAGAGAGAGAGAGAGCGAGAGAGACAGACAGACAGACAGAGACAGAGAGAGACAGCGGAGAGACATTCATTTCATATGGGGTGGGAGGCCATCTTCATTCTTTGTGTTTTCTGCATTTGTGGAACCACTTACATAGCTCGAGCCAAGGTTGTGGGAATAGCTGAGAGGACAGGACACTTGAGACCCCAGAATGACTTTCTTCCACTCATGCACTTACTGCAGGTACTTCCTGGGCATGAACCTGAACCCAGGTGTATCCAGAGAATTGTGCTTGTTAGCACTCCCCTTGATACTGTAGAGAGTAACTGGACAGGTTAACAAGACATGCCTCCTACCAAGGACAACACAAGACTAAAAGTCCAGCCTGAGCAAAGTGCCCAAGGGTCAACCTCATCCTTGGTGGTTCCCATTCCTCCTTTCATTGGTGATCTAGTCTTTGGGGACGTGTAATGCTAAAGCATCCTTATAACTTGTCATCTAGACCAGGACATTTGAAAAAATGACTCCAATAAGCCAACGAGAAAACTAAAGACTCATATGAATGCTCGAGACTCTTAACCTGTGTGAGGTGGCTTCAAACTTAAGAACTGGGTACTTGCACTGTACCATCTGTGTTCTGTATAGACTCTGGCAAGTGGGCTTCGTGATAGAGAGGAAGTGCTGGGACCTGGGATTCAGGAGATGCTGGCATAGCATCAGGGCTGATGTTCACTCATCAGGGAATGTTGGCAAGTCCTTTGTTTTTATTCCAGGCCCAGCGTCAGTACCTGGAAGGACAGACTTAGAACTAGACACAGAAATTACAGCAGAAGCTACACTCTCCTCAAGTACTTGGCTTAGATAAACTGTGGACACTGGGGTCAGATGGCCTGGGTTCAAATCCTAGTGCCACAATTTCCTAGTGTGAGATACGGGGAAAATTTTTCCAAAAATGTTTTATAGTTTAAGGCTTTTTTAGTTTGAATATATGTATATATGCATAAAATCATGAAACAAACACCACATTAAGACGGAGTTGCTACACCTCACCCACAAACATTTCTGATGTTGTCTGTGATTCCTCTTCAAGGCCTTCATGGTTGCTGTCCACTTTCCTGCCTTACAAACAAGCACTAACATTCATCTTCCTGTCTCCATGGTTAGTGTGTATTTTCTGTAAATCTTGTACCAGGCAATCTGAACTCTTTTGGCTTGACTCCTTCACTATGGACCATTATTTTAAATTTAATTTGCTATATCTATTGTTGGTTCCTATTTCCTCATTTCTATTGTTAAGTCCTATTCAATTCCATGAATATATTGGAGCTTGTTTGCTCAGCACCCGTTGGGTCTCTCTAGGTTGTTTTCAGTGTTTTTGGCTCTCACAAAGTAGCTAGAAAGATTCATGTATAGCTATTTGCATGGACCTATGGTTTTATTTCTTTTGAGCAAAATACATTGGAGGAGAATGGCTAGAATATTTGGTGGATATATGTGTAACATGAATTATTTTCCAAAGTAACCATACTATTTTTCATTGCTATCAGAAGAGTATAAGAATTCTAGTTTCTCTACATCTTCGTTTAACATTTAGTACAGTCAGTATTTTAGTTAATCTATTGATGGATTGATCGTATGGTGTACGTGTGTGTCTGCATTCGTGTATGTGAATACGGACATGTGCATGCCACAGCATGTTGGTGTGTGTGTGTGTGTGTGTGTGTGTGTGTGTGTGTGTGTACACACCTGTGTGTGCAGGCCAAGGTCAAAGGACAACTCAGGTATTGGTCCTTACCCTCTACCTTTTGAGACAGGTCTCTCTGTTCCTCTATCCCTGTGTGCAGCAGGCTAGCTGTCCTGTGAATTTCAGGTTCCCCTTGTGTCTACACCCCCCCATCTCCCTGTTGGAGCTCTGGTTTATAGATGGTCTTGGATCCAGCCCTACATCAGTTCTAAGGATTCAAAGTCAGGTCCTCACTGTTGTGAGGCAAACATTTTTTACCCAGTCCTACCTAGTCAATGTTTTTAATATAAGGTGTGTAACTGTATCTCTCTGTGGTTTTAGGTTTTTGCTGATGGTGTTGAACATCTATGAGTTGAGCTGCCATTGTGAATCTGGGATGGAGCCTGTGCTCATGGCTTTTGTCCATCTAAGTCACTGCTTTATAGTCTTTGACTTTTGAGGGTTCTTGATAGGAGCTTCATGACAAGTCATTTACCAGATACATATTATGTAAATATTTTCCTTTAATCTATGGCTTATATTTTCATTTTTTAGCAGTGACTTTCAGAGAGCAAAAATTTTAATTAAAATTAAATAAAAATTCAAAATTAAATTGATTAATTTGTTCCATCATGCCTTCCCCAAAGTCAGGTTTTCTTCTAGATGGCTTTAAGTTTACTTTAAATTATATCATACATTTTGAATAAAATTTTTAGATATGGTTGGGTGTAAGGTGGGAATCAAGGCTAAGTTTTTTTCTTGCTCTTTCTCTCTCTCTCTCTCCCTTCCCCTCTCCCTATCCCCATCTCTCCTGCCCCCTCCTTCCTTCCTTCCTTCCTCCTTCCTTCCTTCCTCCTTCCTTCCTCCTTCCTTCCTTCCTTCCTCCTCTCTTTTTTTTTGTAAATGAATATCTAACTGTTCCAGTACCATTTATTTAAAAACCATGCTTTCTTTATTATCTTGCATTTACATTAATTTTTAAAAATCTAAGATAATGGGTCTCATTATGACACTTCCATACATGTATGCAGGGCACGCTGGTCACATCCACCCTTAACCTTACATGTACACCCTTAACCATACATGTATGCAGGGCATGCCGGTCACATCCACCCTTAACCTTACATGTACACCCTTAACCATACATGTATGCAGGGCATGCCGGTCACATCCACCCTTAACCTTACATGTACACCCTTAACCATACATGTATGCAGGGCATGCCGGTCACATCCACCCTTAACCTTACATGTACACCCTTACATGTACACCCTTAACCATATGTGTATGCAGGGCACACTGGTCACGTCTACCCACTCTTACCTCCCTTTGCTCCCTCCTCTGACCAGTTTCCTCTCTCTAACACCCCTTCACCTTTCCTGCCTTTGTTTGCTTTTTATTTCTAGGTTCTACACACAGTGAAGAAAAAGCAAGTGATATTTTTCCTGAGTCTGGCTTATTTTGCTTAACATGATGATCCTCATTTCCATTAATTTTCCTGCAAATGGCATGATTTCATTTTTCTTTATGGCTGGATAATGTTCCACTGTGTGATTGTGTATATCATATTTTCTTTATCCATCCATTCATTTATATGCAACCAAGCTGATTTCATAACAAAGTTCTTGTAAATAATGCAGCCGTAAATGTGCATGTGCTAGTGTCTCTGTTGTGCTCTGACTTGGTTTCCTCTGGGTATACATCTAGTGCTAGGATTGCTGGATCACATAACTGGGTCATGTGGTAGTTCTATATTTGTTTTTTGTGGTTCTAGGGGATGAACCAGGGTTTGGGATATCTTTTAAAAATATTTTATTTATTCTTTTTGTTTTATGTGTATGAGTGTATTGCCTGCATGTATGTGAGTGCACTCGTGTCGTGCAATGCTGCGGAGGTCAGAAGAGGGCTTCGGATTCCCCTGGAACTGGAGTTAAGGATGGTTTGTAGCCACCATGTAGGTGCTGGGAATCAAACCCGGGTCCTCTGCAAGAGCAGTCAGTGCCCTTAACCGTTGAGCCATCTCTCCAGCCCCCAGGGTTTGGCATATCTTAGGCAAGCACTTTAACACTGACAAGGTCTATGTAGCTTAGACTGGCTTGGAACTTGCTATGTAAGCCAGCTTGACTTCAAACTCATGATCCTACTCCCTCTGCCTCTTGAGTTTGGGGGGGTTATAAACATGTGTCACCACTTGTAGCTAATGGTGAAAATTCACTACTGAATTGTCAATCCTCCCAGTAGTTCTACTTTTAATTTTGACTGACTTTGAAATCCAAACTGATTTTCAAAGTTGCTGAGCTAATTTGCATTCTTGTCAAAACTATATAAGCATTAATTATACTTTTCCTGTATCCTAGGCAGGATTTATTTGAAAATATTACATTATTTATTTATTTGTTTGTGTGTGTGTGTGTGTGTGTGCGCGCGTGTGTGTGCTACAGTGCATGTGCGGAGGTCAGAGGACAACTTGAGGGAGCTGGTTCTCTCCTTCCACTGTGTGGGAGTTTCGGGGATTGAACTCACTCAGGTCATTAGGCTTGGCATCAAGGACATTTACCCATTGAGCTATCTCTCTGGTTCCATTTTTTGTTTGATGATAGTCCTTCTGCCATGTGAGATGAATGGAATCTCCATTCAGTTTTAAGTTGCAGCCCTGTTATTTTATTGTTTTTCTAATGTTGGATTCTTTCTTAGTTCTGCGTACGTCCTCTTGTAGTGAACTTCCCTCTTTCCTGTGTCCCTGTGGCCGTGCTTACCCTTCTCTTCTGGTATAGGATTCCTTGGAGTACCTTGTACAATGATGACACAGTCATGGATTTCTTTAGTTTATGCTTATCTTGGGAATTTTTTACTTTGCCCTCAATTCAGAAGGATAAGTCTGCTGGATATAGTAATCTGGGTTGCATTTTTTTCATTCAGGGGTGGAAATGCATCATTACACAGCCCCATGGTCTTTGGATTTTCTGTTGAGAAACCTGCTGCTATTCTGTTGGTTTTGCCTCATAAGTGAACGGCTCTTCTCTCTCAGCCTCTGATGTTTTCTCTGTGTTTCACGCTCTCAGCATCTTTGCCACACTACTTCAGGGGAGGATCTCTTTGGCCACGCCTCCTTGGAGTTCTCAATGCCTCCTGTGCCTCCTGTCACTATCTTTCCCAAGGTTTGGGAAGATTTCTGCCATTATTTCACGGAATAGGTTCTGTACGCTGCTACTCTCTGTAAGAGCCATTTCTGCAGAAAACGCTTATGTTTGGTTTTTTGAGTTGTGCTCCAGAGATCTTGCATTTTCTAGTCATAATTTCTTTATTGTTTTCTGAATGTTCTAACCCATCAGCCTTGTCTTAAACCTTGAAATTCTCTCTTTTGCTGATATATCCCATTGGTAAGACTTTTCACTGAGCTTAAAAGAAATTTGACTTACGTAATGTTTCCTTTCCAAGATTTGGTTTGTTTTTTATATCTCCATCTCTTTTTATTGAACTTCTTATTCATTTTTTTGGTGTTTTTGGAGGTAGGGTCTCCCTGTAGCCACAGCTGGTCTGGAACTTGCTATGTAGATAAGGTTGGCTTAGAACTCATAGAGAGCCACCTGCCTCTGCCTCCTGAGTGCTGGGATTAAAGGCATGCGCCACCATGTCCAGTTTAAACTTCTTATTCATATCCTGTATTGTTTCCCTTAATTCCTTCAGTTGTTTCGCTATATTTTCTTGGAATTCACTATCTTTTTAAAAAACGTTCTTTGAATTCTGTGTCCACTTTTCACCCATTTCAGTATCTTTGAAACTGCGAACTTTTGGAGAAGCTATGGTCCTGTGTTTTCCTTTCACCCTTACGTCTCTCTATGTTGAGATTCATGCATTTCTTAGGATGGATATCCTGTCCACTTTTATGTGAGCGACTTCTTGGGAAACAGCTTTCTCCCAATGATGTATCTCAGGATATTGGATTATTACAAAGAGCTAAAAATATTTCCAATTGAATCTTGTACCATAATTTCCTTCTTACCTCCTTGGGCAGGAGGTTTGGGGGGTATTTTGATTCCATGCATACTGTCTCAAAGCCTGAATATCTTGCTTTTTCAGTAGTTATTGTGAGAGTGGAGTACTCTTAGTAGATCAGGCAGATGTTTTATAGACAGTGGAGCACATGGCAATGTCTCTGTAATTATTCCTTGAGTCCTGTCAACTGCACCTTCTGAAGGGGCATGGGCCCACCCCTGCTGTAGCACCTTGTAGGTGCAGTGTTCATAATCTCTTGTTGTTTCTTTCTTTTGTTGCTGCAGGGTGGGTGACCAGGAGCAGGTCTTCAGGCCCGCCTTAGCGACTTGGAACCTGGCCATTGGCTTGGAGTTTTTAATCCCCCCCTTTGGGTTTCTGACAACAACAGAAATTTTGGAGGTAGAAATACTATAAACCAGAAAGTTATAAAAGATGATTAAAAAAGGTGGCAAAAATGAGGAAAGGAAATCAAAAGACAAATGAGAATATTCAAAAAAGGAAAGGGGATGAATCAGGAGCAAGGTTAAAAGCTGAGGCCATAATTTCAAAAAAAAAAAAAAAAAAGAGAAATAAAAAAACAAGAGAAAAAAACCCTGAACTTGACTGTCAGAAGAAGAAAGAAGAGCAAGAAAACTTAGAAGAAACAGTAAAAAAAAAGAAAAAAGAAAAAAAGGAAGTTGAGAGGGTGGCACATGCCTGTAATTCCAGGACACAGAAACTTGAGTCAGGGGGCTGTAGTGATGGCTCGGTGGTCAAGAGCACTTGCTGCTCTTCCCGAGGACCCCAGTTCAGTTCCCAGCACCCACATCCTGCAGCTCACAACCACCTGTAACTCCAGTTCCAGGGGAGCTAATGTCCTCTTCTGGTCTCTGAAGGCACTGCACTCATGCAACATACACTCACATAGACACACAAATATACATAAAAATAAATCTTAAAAATAGAAGCTGATATCTAAATATCGATCCAATGAAATTCTATACACATCTCTACAAAACACTGTTCAAATTACACGCAGGTGCCACCAACAAAGGTGTTGAGATGGTGCTCCAGTGCCTTGATGTCATGCTAACCAAGTACAGAAAGCAGGTTTCTCATCAGCGAGCCCTGGCCTTCATCAAGCCCCTTTGTACACTTGCTCTGCAGGCTCTTTCAAATTCAAGCATTGGCATTTCAGCAACCACCAGGGTATTAATGCATACTTTTCCAAAAACAGATCTGTTGCTTGATAATGAGTCTCAGGGCAGTGGGGTTTTCCTCCCTGAACCCGACGAACCTGAGCACTGCAACACGCAGAACACTGCTCTCTGGGAGTTGCATGCACTGCGGAGACAGGAGACATTACCACCCCACAGTGCAGAGATTTGCAGCTCACCTGATTGCCGGAGCACCTTCTGAAGGCTCTGAAGCTCTCAAACCCGAGTCGAGCCAAAGGTCTACAGGGGAACTTTTTGAGAACTACAGCATGGCAACAACGACATTCAATCCTCCTGTTGAGCCTTCAAACTCCAAAAAGAAGGATAAAGTTTTACAAGGGGACTCATTTTTCATTTTTGAATGAAGATTTAAATCAACTAATCAAAAAATACTGCAATGAAGTTGCTACTGAGACATCCTTAGATGTTACTCAGTATTTGAAAACATCTCTACGGTAGTGTAAAGATGAAGAAGAAATGGACCATCTTACGTGTGTGCGCATGTGCGCACAGATACACATTAAAAAAAAAAAAGAAGCCGAGGCAGGAGGATTATGAGTTGAGGGTGCGATTCATGTTAGAGATCTTGCTTAGCACATGCAGGGCTCTAGGTTCCACCCTCAGGACTGAGGAGAACAAAATAATCCTTAAAAACATAAAGCAAAGAAAAAGAGAAACTCCTACTGACGAATGGTTAGCTGGAGTCAATGCCCTCTCCCTTCATCTCCCTCCCCCAGCTGGACTGGTACCAGATTTGGGTGTCTGGGTCTCTGGAGCCCTGTGAAGCTAAATGGAGAGGGAGGGAACTGTGTGTGCTGGAGGATCCACAGAAGGCCCCTGGCTGTTCACCACCCACCGCTATGATTTTCCCAGGCCTCATCCTTGCCTGTAATCACCTGTGTCTGCTCAGTCTCCCAACCCTCTTTAGCTTGCTTTACAAGGAAAATGAGTTCTACTCTCCTCTGCTTCTCCCACCCCAGGCCCAATTCCATTGTCCATTTCCTTCAGTGGGCTCATTAGTGACATTCCTCTGAGGCCACACTGGGTCCTGATGTAGATACTGGCCAAGACAGCATGACAGTATGTGTTGCGTGTTCCAAAGAAAAAGGGGATGGAGGGACTTGCTCCCTAAAGCAGCAAACTTGGTCTCATCCTTCTCACGATGGACCCCAGGTTATACCACAATGCTCTTAAAACATAGGGTGCTTCTCAAAAGCTGACTATGCAGCTCCTGGGGCTGCTGAGTCCTGACTGACTTCCTGCATGCTTCTCTGTCAGCTGTTCCCTACTATGTCTCTCTCTACTCATCCTTTCTGTGACTCCTCCTTTCTGATGCCCTGCCATGGGC
Source organism: Nannospalax galili (assembly GCF_000622305.1). Lineage (NCBI taxonomy): Eukaryota > Metazoa > Chordata > Mammalia > Rodentia > Spalacidae > Nannospalax > Nannospalax galili. Next base: position 614,621 of record NW_008331650.1, read on the forward strand.
TTAGAGTTTTGCTGTACTGGCTCCTGCCATATATACCAATAACCAGAGTCTCTTGGTCTGTCCAAGGCCCTCTGTCCAATATTAAACCTCAGTGTGTCTCCTCAGTCACCTGCCTCTGTGAGGACCTGTTTTCTGGTTTGTTTTGATTCTGAGTCAATGAATGAGAAGCTGGAAAGTGATGGTTGCCTTTAATCTACCATTTTGGCTCCTGACTTTAGATTTTTGTCAAAAATCAATTGTCCAGGGTTGGAGAGATGGCTCAATGGTTAAGAGCACTAGCTGTTCTTGCAGGGGACCTGGGTTTGGCTCCCAGAATCTACATGGCAGCTAACAATCATTTATAAATCCAGTTCCAGGGAATTTGATGCCTTCTTTTAGCCTCCGTGGGCATTGTACTTGCATGGTACATCTACATACATACATATCCTCATACACATAGCATAAAAATGAATAAAATAAAATAAAAACTAAGGAATCATTTGCACACATTTTTATGGTATGGTAGTTTGAATGAGAAACGTTCCCCCCAGGCTCAAGTGTGAACTGTTGGCCCCCAGTTGGTGGTACTGTTTTGGGAGGTCATGGAGCCACCTTCAGGATTGGCTTTGCTAGAGGAATCATGTCCGGGTCAGCTTTGGGAGTTCATAGACTTGCCCCACTTGCAGTTTGCGCTCTCTCTGCTTGAGCTCTAAGCTTCCTGCCATGCCTCCCCACCATGATGGACTCATTCCTCTGGAATCATAAACCCATCAACTTTTTTTTTCTGTACGTTTCCTTGGTCATGGTATTTTATCACAGCAACAGAAAAGTAACTAACACATCCGGGACCCCTTCTACACTTTGTATTCTGTTCCACTGATTTTTTGGTGTAATATGTATTTCAGTGTCATGCTATGCTGGTCATTATAGGTTTACAATGTTTTGAATCAGCATGATGCTAGTTTTCCAAGTTTGCTTACTTTTCAAAGGTGTTTTGGCTCTTCCTGGTCTTGTGCAGTGCCACATGGATTTTATAGTCAGTTCAGTAGTTTCTACCAGTGTTTTTTTTTAAAAAAACCCTGTTGAATCTGATTGGTGCTGTCACTATACTCTTGGGTGCAGGGTTCCTACAAGGGACCGTAAAGAAAACTGACTCTCTCTCTCCCAGCACCAATCAATTGCTAATAGTGTCTCGGTTAGTGCTAATAGTTGAGACTTTGTGTCCATACCTCTACTTCAACGCTGGGATTTTGTCTGGCTTGAGCTTGTGGAGGTCTTGTGCATGCTGTCACAACACTGTGAGTTCATATGAGCAACTGCCCTTTTGTGGTCTGAAAGCATTATTTTCTTGTGGTCATCAATCTCCCCAGGCCCTTACTGTCTTTCTGTCCCCTCTTCTGCGATGATCCCTGAGCCTTGGGAGGACAAGGTGTGATATAGTGTCCCATTTATGACTGGGCACTCTGGAGTCAAAATACATTCTATGAAATTCTCAAAGAAAAAAATAAGTTTCTGGGACTTTAGTGGGTGGGTATTCCATAAGTGCTACTGAGCACTACATGGAGAATTTTGAGAAACATGGAATAATGAGTTTTCTGACATGCAGCTGTATGAACTGGAGCATATTTGGGAACTCAAAGGAATCTGTGTGTAAACCAGACAGTTCTGGGCCAGACAGGGTGATCCTCCTCGTGATTCCTTGCCACTTCATGTGAGGACATCTCACTGGTGGCAGGATTCCCAGGGTCTCATTCACTCCTGTCAACTTCAGAATTTATTATGTTCCCAGCAATATTAAGTACATTCTTGGCATAAATATATCAATAAATAAAACCCTAAAATCACAGTATCCCATCGACTATTTTTTCTGCATGTCAAAAGTGGCAATAGATTAGTCTAATAAATTAGCTCTGAGTAAGAGTAACATGCTTTCCTATGAATTTCATTTTCTTTACTCATAAATGCATTCAACATGTACATGATAGACATGCAATAGTGGGCATTGCTTGTAAGTAGTCTTCAACTTAAAAAAATGGTTCTAAGCCAGATGTGGGAGTGGATGGCTTTAATCATAGCAGAGGCAGGTGGATCTTTTTGATATTGAAGCCAGCCTGGTCTACATAGTGAGTTCCCAGGCCAGCTGGGGCTGCTTGGAGACTCTGTCTCACAAAACAAAAAGAATTTATTTTTATTTTAGGTGCATGAATGTTTTTCCAGCATGTATGTAAGGGCATCACAGGTGTGCAGTGTCTCCTGAGGCCCAAAGAAGATGTCGGATCCCTTGCAACTGGAGTTATATAGATGGTTGTTAGCTACCATGTGGGTGCTGGGAGCCGAACTGCCAGTAAGGGCTCTTAACTGCTAAGCCATCTCTCCAGCCTCTGTATTCTTTAACTTATGAGGGTTAATTCTGAGGCTAGGTTAGAACGAAGTTGATTAAAGTTGTTGAATATCCATCTAAGTTTCATTGAATAGCAGATATGAAATGCTCTGTACAGTTGATTGTGCGTGCTTAGTCCTCATTCCTTCCTCTCCCTTGGAGCACATCAGAGCCTGGACAGTCCCCGAGGCCAGTCAGGAAGGGTTTTCCTGAGGAGGGAGAAGAGGATGTGAACCTCTCCTTCCTATATTCTTCTGGGTGGATCAAAAGCAGAGCTCATATGAAGTTGGCAAAAGAAAACTCAAAATATATTGTAGCAAAAAAAATTATCTGGATTAGTTCTTCACATGCTCTGGCAATCTCACAAGATGTCCGAGGACGTGACCTTCCTTGTTCTTTGCTGTTGTGCGCTATGGGGTCAGGGCTTCTCGGGTGGAGTAAGGAAGGAGGTGGTAACTTTGAAGCCCTCTGCCGTTATTAGGAGCAGGAAGTGAAGCATCTAGAATGTTATTCAAGAATTCTCCCTCTGCTTAGTTCTGGGCACTATGGCTTCCTGTCTTTTCCTTCTGTCCTCTGCCTTTCTTCCATTTCTGGGGGGCTCTTTATCTATTTGGGTGGCCAGTTGGGTAGTTTGGAGCTAAGGAAAGCAAGCCCACAGCTGGCATTTACGTATGAGCCAGGGAACTTGGCACACAGAATCATCTACCCAAGTCCTCACATTGCCTCACTGATCCTCAACAGCTGGTTTGTGAATATATGCTGTGCAGAGTCTGGAATGTGGATGGTTAAATACCAGGCTGGTCCCCAGTCCTGCAGAACTCCCCAGATGACTGCTTAGATTCCAGAATTGTTCATTAGTGGCATTTACGTATGAGCCAGGGAACTTGGCACACAGAGTCATCTACCCAAGTCCTCAGTCCTGCAGAACTCCCCAGATGACTGCTTAGATTCCAGAATTGTTCATTAATCTGGAAGCTCTTCACTTCAAGGCTTTGTGTTTATCTTGAAGCAATTTATGAGTGACTGCAGATTTTTGCATTGTTGTAAAAATTGGTTGTTGATAGTGTACCAGCCTACTTGATAAATGATTCCTTGCTTTAGTCTGCTGGAATGTGAAGTCAACTTGATACAATTTGAAGGATGAGGCTATGGGCCAGCAAGTGGGAACTTCAGTAGTCAAGTTATTTCTCTAAAACTTCCATGGAGTGCCTTCCCATGGCCAGACACATTTTAGAGGCTGGGGATTTAAACACCCATCCCCTCCTCCCCCACAAATGTATTCACACCTCTTGCATGCTGGGTATTGTAATGGACCCTCACTGCTGAGCAGTGGATGGGACACAATCCACACCCTCATGAGTCCGGGCTCAAGGCAGGAGGTCTCACTCTTTTGTGTCATGGAGCCGTTCAGCGATCCGAGGAAACGTGCAGAAGCCTCATTAGACAGAAGATCGAGTGTCATCCACTCAAGCCCGTGAGATGATGGAGGCACCAGTTATAATACAACACAGTTGTCAAAATATTAAACAAATACATCAGTGCTAAGTATTGAACATAAGTCCCAGTGCCTCCTGCTCACAGCTCTTCAGGGAAACTCCCCATCCCAGGTCTTGCTGTTGGGGTGGTCTTTGATCCATTCTTTTAACTTCCCAGGAACAGCTGAATAGAAGTCAGGAAGAACAAAGCCTGAAGGCTGTCCTTAAGCAACTGAGATGTTCTTGCCAAGCAGAAAATGGCTGACAGTGGCAGGGAACTGAAGACGTACAACGTGGTTACTTTACATCAGACAGACAAGGAAGATCTACTTTTATGAGGAGATAACATTTGAGCTGAGCTCTGAAACCGATGAGCCAACTGTGGGCCAGGCCCAGGCAGGGCGTTTCAGGCAGAGGGGATGTGAGGGCACCTGGGAGGGATGAATGAGGGGTGAGTGAGGCTGGAGAGAAGTGAAAACTGTGGGTGAAGCAATGTGTGCTGGGTGCCCATGATGGACTAGACTCTGCACCAGTGCCGTAAAGATAGAAACGGACACCTCTACGTTCACAGAGCTTATCCTCTAGAGTAGAATGAGCCTTGGAGGACACAGTGAAGAGTTAAATTTTAATCTGAAGGTGAAGAACCTTTGAGGTGCTCAAAGCTGGCAGGGGACACACACAGATTTGCATTTTAGAGAGAGCTCTCTGGTAGCAGTGTGGGACCAAGTAGGGGCAGTCAGAAACCAAGGAGTTGTGTAGGAAAGAGTTCTGTAGGAAAGATGTTGCTGTTCAGAATTCCGAGTGGGCTGGAAGTGGAGAAATTCCAGAGGTACAAAGAGGGTACGGCAGATAAGGCTAGACCATTACTGTGAAAGATCTAGAAGGATGCAGAGTGTGATCAGGTGTCTGACTACAGGAATTAAGGTGGTCTCTCTCTCTCTCTCTGTGTGTGTGTGTGTGTGTGTGTGTGTGTGTGTGTGTGTGTGTGTGTGTGTGATATAGATTCCCAGCACTGACTGGGGGAAAAATGAAAGAAAGAGAAGGAATTGTGTGGAGGTTGTTGTTATCTGTTGAGGGAAAAAAAAGAAAGAAAGAGAAGGAATTGTGTGGAGGTCGTTGTTATCTGTTGAGGAAGGCAGTAGGAAGAACAGATTTTTGGAAAATCTGTCCTTGATGAAGTTTACGTATTGAGGAGACAAATGAGGTAATAAAATCAGTCTATCAGCCAACAAGCCAGCCAGGATAACTGAACAATGCCACATGAATCCATCAGCCATCAGGACAATGGATTAACACGACAAGGATTTATTTTTCTGTGGAGCCACCTGTCAAAAGCAGACTGTAGACTTGGGGCTTAACTTGCTTCAGTCAACAGGCTAAGGCCACATAGGATCCATGGTGGCTCATGCTTCAATGGGTGCAGGAAGAACTCCTTCCCCACTAGAAAACAGACAGAATAAACAAAACCAACCAACTGAAACCCTGAAGGAGAATCCCATATCTGGATTTTAAATAGGAAATGCAAACCATGAAAGATTTCTGGGGTTCCTCGTTTTAATTTTCAGCTTCAAATGGATTTACTTTGAAAAGTAAGTATAATCCGTTTACTCAAATCAGAATTCTCTAAAGGAAAAATGATTTGTGTCAATTCTGCTTACAATTCATTGGCTAAGGCAGGGCCAGTGAGATGACTCAGTAGGGAAGAGCACTTGCTGCCAAGTCTAATAACTTGAGTTCAGTCCCTGGGATCCACAAAATGGAAGGAGAGAAACAATATCTGCAAGTTCTCCTCTGACCTCCACATATGCACTGTGGCACACACACACCCACACACCCACACACACCCACACATACCCACATACACCCATACACACACACAGTAAATAAATAAAGGTAATAAAAAACAGCAGCAAGAAAATCAGCTTAATGACTAAAACAAGTCACAGGATCATCATGTTCAAAAACATGAGGGGATTGCAATTATTCCATATTATAAGAAGGAAGAACATTTTCTGTTCTGGTTGTCATGCCCTATCAGGTGGTACACAATTTCAATTGGTCCTTCAACAATAACAGGCTTTTTTTTTTAAAACTTTTACAATTTTATTAGAATTTTAAAGAAAAAGAAATCCTCAGGGCAGGTGAGCTGGTAATCTTGGCAGCTGCCTTGAGGGGGTGAATGGTGAGGAAGAAAGAAAGCCATAGAGTCTGCCTGGGAAGTCAGACAGGTGGCTGACTGGCAGCCACGCGGCTGGGAGAAGGAAGCGTTAGAGAAAAAATAAAGAAATGCAACATGCTAGGAGAACCCCAAAGCCTTAAAGAAAGCATGTTTAATAAGAAAGGAACGAAGAAGAAAAGGGAAATTACGCTTCCCTGAAGAATTCAGGGACACGGGCAATTCCCAGACTACACGGCTGTAGCTAGGAAGTTCTTTGCCTGTAGGCGGGATTACAGGCAGGAAAAACTCACTATCTCATTAATGCACTAAGCGTTCCATTCATCTATGTAGCATAACCCTCCTTCCTGATAACAGGCCTTTTGATGTCTTGTGCTCCTCATACTTCACTATAAAATTCTTTTCCCCTTTGGGATGAACACACACATTGTAGTGAGCTATTTTGAAGTAATGGAAACCTGCCGTTTCTCATCAACATTTTAATTAATTGTTATCTGAACAGATTCCTGGTTACCCCAAAGCCTTAAAGAAAGCATGTTTAGTAAGAAAGGAATGAAGAAGAAAAGGGAAATTATGCTTCCCTGAAGAATTCAGGGACACGGGCAATTCCCAGACTACACAGCTGTAGCTAGGAAGTTCTTTGCATGTAGGCGGGATTACAGGCAGGAAAAACTCACTATCTCATTAATGCACTAAGCGTTCCATTCATCTATGTAGCATAACCCTCCTTCCTGATAACAGGCCTTTTGATGTCTTGTGCTCCTCATACTTCTTCACTATAAAATTCTTTTCCCCTTTGGAATGAACACACACATTGTAGTGAGCTATTTTGAAGTAATGGCAACCTGCCGTTTCTCATCAGCATTTTAATTAATTGTTATCTGAACAGATTCCTGGTTTCTTACATGTACAGTGGGTTTCCATTCATTATTATCACTGTTGACTTTTGTGATGGTTCATCTTCGTTGCTGACTTGACTGGATTTAGAATCCCCTAGGAGACACACTTCTGGGAATATCTGTGAAGCTGTTTCCAGGATCAACTGAGGAGGGAGAACCCACCCTGAATGTGGATGGCACCACCCAATGGGCTTGAGGCCCAGAGTGAATTAAAAGAGAAAAAGGAAGAATCACATGAATGCCAGTGTTCATTGCTTCTTGCTTCATGTTCTGCCCGGGTACGAGGAGGCAACCTCACGCTTCTGCTAGCGCAGCCAACGGCTGCTCCTAACACCATACCTTCCCTATCATCCACCACGATGGACCGTATCTTCAAACTGTGAGCCAGAATAAACCCTTCCTCCCTTAAGTCGCTTCGTTCTAGGTGTTTGGTCACAGCAATGAGAAAAGTAATCGACACAACTTTGATGCTTGAATTGGTCCAGTAGGCAGGGTGTGTGTGTGTGTCCCATCTGATTTTTGCCCTTTGCCATGGCCCCAGCATTCTTTAAATTCTTCTGTATCTTATTATTTTCACATTCAGTTTTAGCTATGAAACAGCCATTACTCCAAGGAGCTCTGTTTAGTAGAGAATGGTATTTAATCATGAACTTTGGAGAGATGGATGTGCTGATTGTTTTTGGAGCACTCTGTTCCTAGGGCCATAACATAACTCTGCACCCTGGGCAAGTTATTAACAAAAGAAGTTATTTTTTTTTGGTCAAAGGAGATGGCAGTTTCAGTGGCAGAGTCAAAGACGATGCAGAGTATCCCATGGCAGATGACAAAATGGACAGCGTCTTTCTCTTTCTCTCCCTCTTCTTATAAAGATACCAATAGTCAACTATAGAAGCTGCATCTTGGTGACCCCACCCAGTTTTAATCATGTCACACAAACCTCACCTCCACACACTAGATTAATATTGTTGCTAACATTCATACCCCAGACTAGGAATTATGCAAAAACCAGGGACTATGGTTTCTTACCTGGTTCCAGTAGGTCTTGTGAAGGTAGTTTGCTTTTTGGCTAAAGTTGGTGTGTTTGTGGGAGATGAGCCCTGGGGAGGGGAGTGTCTTACTTAGCTCTTACCTGTTCTCTTTCCCACCTGTATGTAACTGAGCTCCCAGGATCGCTGTTACTCCTGTCCTTACATCATAGTCTTTTTCACCCTTAACCTGCTAGGCTAGCTGCTCCTCCCATTATACCCTTCTCACTCTGCTTTGTCTCTGACACCCAGCTCCTGCATGGACCTGGCTGTGTGACTGCCCCTTGGGGAGGAACCCCCGTTAACGTGCTTGGGCTCCAATGTCTCGCTCCAGGTTATCAGGGTCTCTGCAGCGGCAAAGACCTCATTCAGCATGGCAACGTTCTCATACCTGTGTTTCTGCTTGGGGCTCAGGTTTAGCTGGGACCATGTGCTACTGAGAATGGATTTTAACCAACTAAGAGCTAGAAACCCATGTTTTCTGACTCCCAGTTCTTTTTTTTCCCAAAGCCCTGGCATCAAGAGTCATTAATGGAATCAATGCAGGATTTCTGTGGCCTCTCTCAGTTTCAGCTTCAAATGGATTTATTTTGGAAAGTAAATGTAAGTCCATTTACCCATTTCAGAGTTATCTAAAGGCAAAAAAAAGCCTTACAATTTTTCCAACAGCTCAGAAATTTTTCAAATACCTTTTTGTCTTCAGATTACTCAAAAGCAGCTTTGTTTGGATATTTCAAACTTGGCATCGTGGGTATGTAACCCTGAGTGAGGAATGTGTGCTTTGCCTTGTTTGAGGCATTTGGTTTTGAAATAACCAAGTTTTGGTTATTTAAAAATACTGCACTGAGCAGATACAGTGGCTGTTTTTCTCCGCTTTCCAAACCTCCACATTGTAAAGCTGGTCACTTTCAGGTATGGGGGAGCATCATGACATGTACTTACCTGATGCAAATGTGGGATCCTTTTATAAGTGATATGAGAATGTAGGGGAAGGGTCTTTTCAGTTTTTACTCAGTAAATTCATCTGATCTCAGAACAACTCAGAATCCATGGGCATCATGCCTGTGTACATACCAGGTGCTCAGGAATTGAGTTGATGGGAAATGAATATGTTCTTATTTGCTGAACATTTTCCCTCCAGCTCCAAGTCCCTCCTTCCCTCCCTCGTTCTCTCTCTCCCTCCCTCATTCCACCCTACCCTTCCTTCTCCCCTTCTCTTTTTTCTTCCTCCCTCCCTCCCTCCCTCCCCTTTTGAAAGACAAGGTCTCATGCATCCCATGTTGGCCTTGAGGATATAGCCAAGAATGACCTTGAACTCCTCATCCTCACACCTCCAGATGTGCACCACTATACCTGGTTCATGCAGCTCAGGGATTGAGCCCAGTGCCTGGTGCATGCTGGGTAAGCGCTCTACCAACTGAGCTACCTCCTCAGCCTTTTAGTTTCAAGTTTATACACGTGCTCTGTCCATGAACTGAGTGGAATTTGCCATCAAGTTTTTGTTGTTTGTATTTTTGATCTACAGGCTGGGAATGAGTTTTAAAATTTTATTTCGATTATTTTAACTAATTTTTTTGCTAGCACAATTTTATTACATATTTATTTGTGTATAGGTGGGTGGGTGCATGCATACCACAGCACCTGTTTTATATCTGTCCTCCAACAGACAGACACCATCTTCCTGAAGTCAGCTGAGCCTGCTCAGCCTGAGATCATCACAGCTGGGCTTGTAGTCTGCTGATTCCCCACGTAGGAGGGCCAGGGAGAGTTATGGGATCCTCAGATCCTCGCCTGAGAATCCAACCACACCTCCCAACCTGTGATGAGGGATTTGGCCCTAATTGCACCTGGCCTGGAGGCGGGGCTGGAGCATGTAGACTAGGGGAAGTGTGGCTAATGTTCTTTCTTGCCATTTTGTGATGCTATGGGGGTAGCCAACATCCATGCTTGGGTGAAGACTTCCTGGTGCAGCCGCAGGTGGGGAGCACCCACATTCCTGTAAGTAGCCCTCACCTAGTGCTCCGTAAGTAAGCCCTCACCTAATGCTCTGTAAGTAAGCCTGATAACCTCACTGGTTTCTTAGAGAATATTTTAGAGGAATCAGGCCTCTGGTTTGTTGTGGGAACCAAGGGAGAAGGGGGCAGACTTTGTTTACATCCCCATCTGATCACCCCAGAGGAGTTTTAACATTTGTGGAGATCAGAGGACAACTTGTGTGGGGTCAGTTCTCTCCTTCCATCATGTGGGTGACAACTCAGGTTGTTGGGCTTGGCAGCGAGTGCCTTTACCCTCTGAACCATCTTACTGGTCTGAGCTTTACGATTTTTAGTTATGAAATAAAAATAATTGGAAAGAAAGTTAACATGTATGTCCCCTTGTTTAGGACTACTTTCACATGATAGCGGCACAACTGAATAGTGTGACAGACCTCATATGACCTGCTACAACTAACATATTTATAATCTTGTTGTTTATGCAAAGAGTGTGCTTTCCCTAAATCTAGGAGAAAAAAAACACACATTGCTCATTTAATTTTTGTTTTACTTATTTTATTTTAAAACAATACTTATATTTTTTATTTTATGTGTATGACTGTATTGCCTGCATGTGTGTAAGTGCACCCGTGTCCTGCAATGCCCACAGAGGTCAGAAGAAGGTGTTGGATTCCCCTGGAACTGGAGTTATGGGTGGTTGTTAGCCACCATGTGGATGCTGGGAATAGAACCCCTGTCTTCTGCAAGAGAACTTAGTGCTCTTAACTGCTGAGCCATTATTTATTATTTTTATTTTATGTGTGTGAGTGTATTGCCTGCATGTAGGTAGGTGCACCCATGTTGTTCAGTGCTCATAGAGGTCAGAAAAGGGCATCAGATCCCCTGGCATTGGAGTTACAGAAGGTTATTAGCTGCCATGTGGGTGCTAGGATTTGACCCTGGGTCTTCTGCAAGAGCAGCCAGTGTTCTTAACTGCTGAACCAACTTTCCGGTTCACATTGATCATTTTAAAGATTGCTTGCTACAGAAGGGAGCACTTGGAAAATTTAGGTCTTAGAGTGTACTGGTACAAAGCATGGGGCAGAAACATGCTAAATGGATGAATGATTTGACTTACTGTTCATTTAGTTTCTGTTAGCTACTTGGCTCTATGTTAGCTGCTGTGACCAAAAGAGAAATAGATGCAAATGCATTTATGCCTAGGATGGGTAAGCAAGCGCCCAAAGGCATTTAAAAAAATGCAGTTTAAAAATTTTTATGTGTAAAAAAAAAAATCTTTTTTTTTTTTTTGTGTGTGTGTGGTGTGTGCATTTGTGTGTGTGAGGGTGCACATATGTGTGCCTGCATGTGGACACCAAAGAATGGCCTCAGTGGTTGTGTCTCAGATGCTGTCCAACTTTTTCTGTTTGAGAACACCCATCTGGAACTCACTAAGTAGGCCAGGCTGGCTGGCCACTAAGCCCCCAGAATTTACCTCTCTTTGTCTCCTCAGTGCTGGGATTACAAGCATGTACCACCACACCCGGCTTTTTATGTGGTCTCTGGGGATCAAACTCAGGTCCTCTCAGCAGTTCACTGGTTGAGCTAACCCTTCAACCCCCGAGAGGACAAGTTAAAACTAAGGCATGAACAAGGAAACTACACAGAAGGAAAACCAGATAAAAGCACTAAGTCATTGCAGACGGAAAGACAGCTGTCTGCAATTTAAGCTCCCCTAGTCAAAGCGTTTCTGTGCAGTCTCTGCTCATCCTCAGTGCTGTAGAGCTGGTCTGCATGGTGATTTGTGGACTGCGTGAGCTCACTGTCCTATCTCCCCTCAGTGTCTTGGTGATGCCCCACCTTTTGCGTGGGCCTTCCAGGCCTACACTGGCTTCCTCTCTATAACCATCATTCAGCTCCCAATTTGAGCAATTTCTTTTTTTTTAAATATACTTAAATTTGTTGAGAATTTAATGCATGTGTACAATGACTTTTGATCATATTTATTCCTTCTGTCCCCCTTCAACTCCTCCCAGACCCTGGCCACATACCCCCTCTTAATTTCATTCTCTCTCTCTCTCTCTCTCTCTCTCTCTCTCATGACTGAGTCCAAGCAGTGCTGCTCATGTGCACATGGGTATAAGGCTATCCACTGGATCACGGGCAACATACCAGGGGTCACACCCCTGAAGAAAACTGACTCCCCCTCCTCCAGCATCCATCACCTACCACGAGCTCCTCAGCTAAGGGTAGGGCCTTGTGAACCCTGCCTATCCATGTTGGAATTTTGTCTGACTTGATCTTGTACAGGTCTTGTACATGCAGTCACAGCTGCTGTGAGTTCATGAGTGCAATGGCTTTGTCACGCCCAGAGAACACTGTTTTGCCTCAGTCCTCCCCACCTTCACTCTTACAATCTTTCTGCTCCCCTCTTCTCCAGTGTTCCCTGAGTCTTGGAGGAAGGGAGTCTGATATAGATGTTGCAATTAAGGCTGAGTATTCCGCAATCACTTAGATCAATTTGAGTAACTTCTTCAGAGAAGCCCATCTCTGCCAGCCTTCTGTTCCCATCCTCATTCCTGTGAAGTCTGGTGTGGAAGCAGGCAACTTTTCTCTGGGTATAGTCAGACATGAAGTATCTGTGGGTTTGTGTTCCACTTGATATCTGCTCTGTCAGCTGTCATGTTCAGTGGGATGAAGACAGTAGAAGGCAGTGAATGAACATGGTTCTGTTCCGATAAAACTTGAAGAGCTCTGAAATTTGAATTTTGCATAATTTATATGCTATAGAATGTTAGTTTCCTTTTGATTTACAAAAAAAATCATTGAAAATGTTGATAGTTGAACCAAGTCAGGGCTGGATTTGGCCAAAAGACTGTGGCTTCCTAACTCCTGTTCTGTGTTTCTATTTTTTTCTTAATCTTCATGGTACTGAAAATCATCTTATATTCACCTATTTTTGTGCTTTCTTCCCCTCTGTGAACATGGTCACCTGTTGAGAAGAAACTCACCTGCCTGTGAGCGTGTCTCCAGCCTCAGAGCCCACAACGGTGCCTAGAGCACCGTCTCCTCCACCAGAGCTACATCTCCCCCAGTGCCCTGTCCTTTCCTTTTCTGTACTGGTTGCTTCCTTCTAAGGAATTTAGTGTTCACCCCAAGAGAGGGAGCTGGTAAGTGTGGCATCTGGTTGAAACAGAAACCACAGCTTTTCATGAGAAGGAGCCTGCTTTAATCTTTTTAAAAAATCTTTATTATTTTTATTTTTTTGTGTATTGCCTGCGTGTATAGAAGTGCACCCATGCCATGCAATGTCCACAGAAGTCAGAGGAGAGTGTCCGATTCCCCTGGAACTGGAGTGACCAGGTGGTTGTTAGTTGACATGTGGATGCTGGAACTGAACCTGGGTCCTCTGCAAGAGCACTCAGTGCTCTTAACCGCTGAGCCATCTCTCCAGTCCTGAGCCTCGTTTATCTTACAGCTGAGTATTTCTTCCAATGACATCTGATTCATCCTAGTGGCAAAGAAGAGATTCCCCCTTCATAAACAGCATGAGATACTTGACTCTGAGTAGAAAAGACCAACAGCAGCTGCTAAGTCATGTGTTTTCACTCTGGAGGGGAGGATGCTGCAGTCCGTGCAGGGCCACAGCACTTAGGAGCAGCGAGCCAGCAGGGCTATGAGAGGGAGACGGCAAGGTAACTCATAGTTTCTCCATTAGGATGCTGTTGGCCTATTTGAATGATTTAATGGCTGGCAGGGGGTGAAACTCTTCAGGTTGAAGATTGGGAAGGGTGCAGGTGGTCTGGCTAAGTGGGGATTAATGGAGTGTTCCCACTGAGCAGGGGGCAGGGCTTATTTGTTGAGAGCAGAAAAACATGCAGCCAGGCCTCTGGGGACCTAGAGGCACCAAGGTATCAAGGAAACATTTGGAAGCCTAGCTGCTACAACATACTAACACAAAGCCTGGAATAATATTTGCTGAATGGATAAGTAATTTTGCTTAACTTTCATTCTCTGCTCTACATCAGCTGCTGTGGACAGAAAGCGTGAGATGTGACTGTTTACTTTAGCAGATATTGCACCATTGCAGCAGAGTGCTAAAAATGCTCTGATGCACTATGTCTGAGGATGGGTTGGATTGCTGATGGTGGGCTGGCATCTTGGGTAGAGTAGAAGAGGAGGAGGACGTTTCGTGGGTTAGCCTTTCTTTTTATCCAACCATCCATCTACTCACTCATCTGTCCATCTAGTGTATACTGAGGGTCTGTCACATTCCAGGGTGGGCAACAGCATTGTTGTTTTAAATCTAATCCAGGAGACAAGCTATAATATAAAACACAAGGCTAGTTTGTCATTAGCGTATGACATTATCATATCATATCAATGTCTAGGACCTCAGGTTCCTGGGCAAGAGCTCTACCACTGGGTCACATCTCCAGCCCTGATGTGGTCTAAATAGCGTGCAGGATTGTGGAGGTAGCCTGTGTTCTCACATAGCATGTTGAGTCAGAGGACACTGAAGAGATGTTTAGTGTTCAGTGGTGTGATTGACATGGATTGGTAGAGGAGGTGAGGCAATCCAGCCCTGAGTCAGTCTCTGGTTGATTTCCTTGTTAATAGAGATCTCACAGTGAAGAGTCATCTCTGTACAATTGCATCTCTCTGCTGGGTCAGCACAGCCATAGACCACACTGGAGCTCTGTTTATGAGCATTATGAACCCATTTTTTGCACTGAATTTTAGTAAGAATATCTCATGATCCAGAGCCAGGTGATAGGCATAAAAATAAGAAAGAATGCATGGGTCATCTCACGGGTTTTCACTTCTTAGTCTTCATTTTTCTTGATAGGGTGGCGATTTGGATATTTATTAATTTATCAAACATTTTGAGCAAGTGCCAGCAGTGAACTATAAGAGCAAAGCCAGAGGAAAGCAATAACAACACCTCAAAGAACTGCTAATCTAACGGGGCGGGGGGGGGACAATAAAAATAGCAAGTGTTTAGTGTGGTGAGCAAAAGGCCTGGGTTCTCAAACCAGAGCACTTGACGTTGAGCTTGATTCAGCATCTACTAGCCATTAGACTCTGGAAAAAATGGTGGGATCTGTCTGTCTGCTCATTTCCAAACTGGAATTTTAGTACAGATACCTCAAATTAGAGCAGGGGTTGCACATAACGGTCAATGAATCATCCTTATCATTGTGGTTATTGTGACACAGGCATGTTCAATGTGTAGTCAGTGTTTGAAGCACGGCCCTCTGATATGGAGGGAGGGGTTGATGGATGGTTTGCTACCAGTGGTGATATTTAAATTGAATCTGGAAAGAGAGAAATGATGATTGTGGAGGTGCACAGAGTGCCGAGCACAGTCAGATACCACTCTTAGAATGTAACAGAGACACTAAATTCTCAACAGCAGAGTCCTCTGAAGTACGTGCTAGCATCACCTCCATTATTATAGATGATAGAGAAGTTAGACTCAACCAGGCTGAGAAGGGAACTTGGGGAAGGCATGCTGTGCTCTGCGCAGCAGTATGGAAGGGAAGGACCACTGTGGAAGTGCAGCAAATGAATGGAGCTAAATGCAGTGCACTGCGGTTGGAAGAAGAAGGATGTGTGGACAAGGGATGGGATGAAGCTGGAGAAATAGGCAGGTCACATGATTGCTGCTGTCTGGAAGAGTCATTGAGCTTCCTGTTGAATATGGTTCAACACCACTTCCCGCAAAGCTCTGGCCACCCCTTTCCTAGCACTCAGATAGGGAGCAGATGTCACAGGCTCCTTTTCATTAGAATACATGCCTTCATTTATAGAAATACACCAGAAGGTTCTTAGGAATAACTAAAGAAACCAATTCATAAAAAACTGGAGTAAGAGAAAGATGCCTGACTACTACCATCCCTTTTTATTTTATATAGTGCTAGTGATTTTAAATCTGCAATTTAAACTCACATAAGACTGAGTTCAAGTCTAGGCTCAGAAATACACAGTGTGACTTCCACTGAAGATAACTTTGTTCCTAGGTCTGGTTCTGGTTTCATCCCCTCCCCCAGTTACCTGACCCACAGTAGGGAAGTACCGACTTAACATCCCTGTAACCCTCCCAGGAAATGTAAAACACCTAAATGCATTTTTACCTAAGACCCATCTAAAGAAATAGGCAAAAATGGGCTGGAGAGATGGCTCAGCGGTTAAGAACACTGGTTGTTCTTGAAGACCTGGGTTCGAATCCCAGCACCCACATGGCAGCTAACAACTGTCCATAACTCCAGTCCCAGGGGATCTGACAGCCTCTTCTGACCTCTGCAGGCATTGCACGACATGGGTACACTTACCTACATGCAGGCAATAAACACATACACATAAAATAAAAATAATAAATAAAAAATTTTAAAAATTGGCAAAAAGGAAATAGGTAAAGGTACCAAACCAGTATAGAAATAGAACACAAAAGCCCAAACAATTTATGGTTGGCTAGAGCCTTCTAATCCTTAAGAACCCTAAACAACTGTCCATAACTTAGGAACGGATTAGAACGTTCCTTCTAATCCTTAGGAACCCTAAAGCCAACAGGCGAGGAGGGCAGCACATTGAGGAGCTCACAGTCTCTGAGCTGTGATTTGGGAATGGCAGGAAGCTCATTATTACCTCTCCCTGCCCTTCCCAAAACACCACCAGGGCCTTTAAAGAAGAGCATCAGCTAGTCAAGAGACTCGGGACTGTGGGTTATAACATCATCGTCTTTTGAGTACCTCTCCATCTGTCTTTGAATGTTATTTCTGAGAATCATACATAAAGTCAGGGGTGCCTTGCTCTGATTATTGAGATCTCCCTTGGAATGAGAGAAGACACAGAAAGCGCAAAGCTCAGGTGGAGGGAAGAAAGAATATGAGATGCTCTCTTGTGAATCCCATCCTTCTTCCCTCCCTCCCTGCCTCCCTCCCTCCCTTCATTCCTTCCTTTTTTCCTTCATTTCTTTCCATGTATCTCCCTTTCCTCCTCTATGATTTACCTTTCTCCCTTTATCACACTGCATTCTATCTCCTCTGTTAAGAAATAGCCCCACACATAGTCATTTATTACTTTTCTAACCAATCTGGATTATCAAATTGAAACAAGAATATCTCAGATTTCAAAGCTCACATTCAGCTATGTAGGAGAACATGTGATTTTGTCTTTCTGGTATGGA
Organism: Nannospalax galili; assembly: GCF_000622305.1. Classification (NCBI taxonomy): domain Eukaryota; kingdom Metazoa; phylum Chordata; class Mammalia; order Rodentia; family Spalacidae; genus Nannospalax; species Nannospalax galili. Next base: position 631,717 of record NW_008331650.1, read on the forward strand.
GTTACTTCACTCGGGACGATTGCTTCCAGTTCCATTCATTTACCTGTGATTTTCATAATTTCATTTTATAAAGAGCCCACTCCCTAATCACCACCCTTGAGATCCCAAATTGCAAAACTTAGACAGCCTGGGTCATGTGCTTCCCAGGAACCTGGGCCCCATAAGGAAACCAGAACCTAAGTAACCTGAAACCTATTATGTTAATAAGGTGTCTGGCTCTGATGTCATGATAGGACACAGCCCTGCCAAAGATCTGAGTTGTAACTTCTTGATTGGACCCCCTACCTCTATATAAGCTTGTGCCCTTCTACAATAAAGTAGATCTGCGTCACTGAACCTGGTCTCCTGTGTCTGAATGCGCCTCCCCTGACACAGTCTCCTCACCAGCCCTGGGGTCTGGGATGGGCAGAAGTAGCAATGGGATCAGAGGCAGCGCTGGGCGAGCAGAAGAGCGGCCACAGCACTGCAACGAGCTGAAGCGCGACCACAGCTTGCAGCTGCAGTGAGGAGCGAAGGGCAGCGCCTGGGAGATTGCAGGCAGTGTCTGTGTGATTGGAGGCGGCGCCCAGGAGGCGGTGCCCAGGCAAGCCGAGTAGTAGCGACCGGAGACAGCACCCAGCACCTGAAGAGTGGAGGGGCGGCTGTAGCCCCCTCTCTGATTTTCATTGCTCTGATCTGAAGTTCTTGAAAAATTTGAGAATGAGATGTGGTAGATTTCATAATGAATGTGTAATTTAAAGGTAATTCTCTCCACTCTATCCCACTCACTAAACTGGCTTAGCCTTCTCTTTTGCTTACTAGTTTGATCAATGGCATTCCAGTGGGCCATGACTGACACTTCAGGGGCACCCTTATCTGCTCCTGTGTCCCACCCCATGTTTCCTAATCTTACTGGTGACAGGTCCTAGTGGTCTCAATTCAAGTATGTATCTTCCATCTCTCTCCTTTACAAGGTCCCCAGTGCCCTTGCCTCCTGTCATGCTATTTACCTGGCTTCTCAGTTAATTTCCCTTTCTCTTTCCTGTCCTATTCTCCACCATGCTAAACTGCATCTGATGATTTCCCCATTGCCTTGAGAGCAAGGTGAAATCTGGTTGTGTAACTATTTCCTCTGTGTGAAAACAGTCCGTCTTGGAATGAGGAGGTTGGGGGCAGGATTTGAAGACCCAGGAGGCCAGTGAAGCTCACAAGGCTTTAGAAACTCAGGAAACTTAGGTTCAAGAACCTGTAAGATGAGCAGGTTTCCACTCCAGCAGCAGTGAACAGTTGCTGGGGAGAGGAGACTGCCAGAGATGCTTGCAAGGTGTCCAGGGAGCTCCAGAGATGTACCTTGTGTGAGTTGTCACCCATGCTGGGGTGGACTTTTTAGTGATGCAGCTGTCCATGAGTCTCCTTTGCTTCTGTAAGTGAGCCCAATAAACTCATTGGTTCACCAAGCTACAGCTGAGTAGAATCATTTCTTTGGTCTTTCATCGGTGCTTTCTCCCCAGGAGAAGTTACACAGAATTATGACATACAAAGACCTTTATGATCTCTCTCTTGGTTAACTTTCCACATATCTCTACTGCCCTGGCTAAGAATCTTCCCTTCCCACTTTTCAGTACCCCATCCCTATTCCCTTCCTGTTCTCTGCCAAGCTGTACTCCATAGGACTTTCAGAGGGATGATATATGCCTTGCTCTGGATGAGCCCTGTGCTCAGAATGCCTCCTCTCCAGCCTAGCCTTGTCTTTATAAAATTCAAGACCAATGTCCTTGCCAATGCTTTGCCCTCTGTCAAGAGTCAAGAGACAATACAATTGTTATAGCATTCCTAACATTTTATTATAGTAAATTATTTATTCCTGTGGCTCTTAACAAAGGATTTTTCCTTTCTAGTGAATTCCTTAGCACATTGTAAATGCTGAACAAATGTTTGTTGAATGAATATGATTTTCAATTATCATATGTAGGACTGGAATAATTTTTCTTTAGAAGGCATAACTTAAAAATTTGATTCTATATACTGTATTGGTTTGTTAATCACGAGTTTGTATAGCTTTGAAGGGAGGAAGGATGTGATGTCTTGCTATAGACATCTCTGTCACCTGTAGTCCTTAGTTAATGATATTTTATTTATTTATTATTTATTTATTTATTTATTTATTTATTTATTTTTATGGTCTTCTTGAGACAGGCCCCATATGGCCCCAGCTGGCCTGGAACTTGCTATGTAAATCAGGCTGGCTTCAATAACATAGCTATCCACCTGACTTTCCCTCCTCAGTGCTGGGATTAAAGGCATGTGCCACCATGTCTGGCTTAATGATCTTTATGATAAAGTAAAATGTTAGATGTTAGCTATATGAAGAGGGAACTATAGTTACTCTTTAACTGGTAATAATGCAGGAGCTCAGGGGAGCTACATATTGGCAGAAACCACGCAGCACAATCATGTCAGTCAGGAATAAGAACCAGATGTTGGAGAACTCACTTGCAGATGCTCAGGGCAGGTAGGGGAGATGACAATGAATTGGCTGCCCATGAAATGAGTCAGATTGTAAAGCAATTCTCCACACTCAGCACTGACATGAACAGTAGGTGACTGGAGCTGCTAAGCCACTGGAGAAGATCAGCCAAGCTGAGCAGGTTCATGGTGTGGGAGCTGAGAGGGCATTTGCCAGGGGCTTGGTGGGAATGGGTCTTGCTCTCAATTAAGGACGAAACTAGCCCAAATCCAGAGCTTGAATCAGAGATGAGCCCAGATCATTCAGGAAGACTCTTCTTAGAGAACTAGTGGGCAAAGACATGCTTATGTTTTTGTTGTATGGGACAAGAAACAAAGGACCAGAGGACATAGGTGCCAGAAAGAACCTTGTGTAAGCATCTTGGAAATTAGTGTCTGTTGTTGTTACTCCTTAGTCAACTGGTCAAGTATTTTGAATTGTTCTGTGAATCCAACAGCATGTTGAAGAGCTCCTGTGACAGAAGGAGGAGGGATAAATGCAGCAGAGAGTAGAAATCATGTAAAGAGCTGCCTGTTAACTCAAAAAGTGCATCTTTGCTGGGCATGGTTGTACACACCTTTAATCCCAGCACTCAGGAGGCAGAGGCAGATGGATCTCTGTGAGATGGAGGCCAGCTGAGACTATAGGGAGACCCTGTCTCAAAAAAAAAAAAAAAAAACCAAAAAACCAAAACCCAACAAAACTCCACAAAAAATACCTTCAGCCTAATCTGGATCATCACATGCATCTATAGACTCTAGAATGTTCAAGATATATGTATATATATATATATTCTAGAGAAATAACTAGTATTGGAAGCATTCAATGGACAAGGGTGCTCTTAATCTTTTTCTAATTTTTTAATTAAAAATTTGAGAATTGGGGCTGGAGAGATGGCTCAGCGGTTAAGAACACTGGCTGTTCTTGTAGAAGTCCCGGGTTTGAATCCCAGCACCCACATGACAGCTACCAACTGTCTGTAACTCCAGTTCCAGGGGATCCGATGGCCTCTTGTGTCCTCCATAGCCATTGCATGACATGGGCGCACTTACCTACATGCAGGCAATACACAAATACACATAAAGGTAATAAATAAAATATTTAAAATTTTTTTGAGAATTTCATACAATATATTTTGATCATATTTAGACCCCCTTCCCTACCTGTACTCCTCTTAGAGCCCCTCCCTGATTTTATGTACTCTGTCTTCTATATTAAGGCCTATCAAGTCAAGTTTGTGTCCCAAAATATCCTTCAGTGTGTATCCATCCACTGGAGCCTGGTTAACCTATCTAACATCACACTCTTAAAAAGAAAACCTACTCTTTCGTTCGCAGCAGTTATCAGTTATCAGTGGGTTCTCAGCTGAGGTTAAGGCTCCTTACCCACTTCCCCACATCTGTGTTTGGATTTTGTCTGGCTTGAACTTGAGTGGATCTTCTGCAATGGTCCCTGAGCCTTGGGTGGCAGGGGTTTGACATGGGTGTCCTATTCAGGGTTAAATACTCTGCAGTCTCTGCACTTTAGCCAATTTTGGCTTTCTGGGTTAATCACTATTTGTTGCATAAGGAATCTTTGCTGGTAAGAGTTGAGAGATGCATTAATATTCTCCCTGCCCCCTGTTATGTTTCCTGAAACTTAGGTATAGAAGTTGCATTTTGGATGTGTCAACTTAGGGCTGGGTACCTCACAGACGCATTCTTTTCATTTGACCAGTTGTGGAACTTTGTAGTAGCCTTCATCTGTTGCAAAAAGAAGCTTCTTTGGTGGGTGGTGAGAGGTACATTTGTCTGTAAATATAAGGATGTGTATTTGAAATTAGTAAGAAATTACATTGGTCTGGGGATGTGACAGACACAGGGTTTTCTCTGGGATCTATGACCTCTCCAGCCATGCATATTTGGCTGTGTTTACAGTACTCCACATGAGTTCTCCCCACTTGAGTGGGCCTTAAGTCCAATTAGACAGTTGTTGATTACCCCAAGATTAAAGTGCCACTACTGCTCCAGTAGAGATGATTTGCTGGGCGAGTCATTTTTGTGGTTCATAGATTTTACAACTGGATGGGATCATTGATTGGTTTTATCTCTTGACAATTTGCATAGTATCTGTTGATACTCTGGGTTCTAGTTTCTAGGGAGAAGGCTTCTAGATCAGTTCCACCTTGATTGCTTTTTATTCTTTCTTCTATCACAGTTGTGCATGGTATAGACTTTATGCTCAGTGAGTTTGATGAACAGAGTCTGTGGAGGCTTCAAGACTCCTGCAGAAACTGGAGCAACTAGAGACTTTGAGAAGGCTGGAACTGAGGGCCGCAGTGGATGGTAGTGGAACAGAGAAGGAACAGACGTTTAGTGTAGCCTCCATGGTTTTTATTTGTCTTTTGGTTTCTAGTCACACCTCCCTAAATGTATTCTCATTCTAAGACCTCCTTGACTCCTATTTCTATCTTGTGGTCCTGTCTCTGTGGCTTCCACAGATTAAGGACCAACAAGTATAGAGAAAGATAAGAAAACAAAAGTCAATTTCACGGAAGAGGTTGGTGGAAAGAATGTAAGATCCAGAGGGTGGAGTAAGTATTACCTGGAAGTGTCCTCTGACCACTACACCAGCAAGCTATAGTCATACTTCCTTCTTACACTCATCAAGGAGTTGATGGGGGAGTCAGTTACCACTCCCACCCAATCAGTTGACCTTAGCTGCATGTGGGGGAGGGGCTAAGGATATATAAGCCGAGGATATAGTCTGGGGATGTGACAGACACAGGGTGCAATGAGGCACCTCTCTTGCCATTTTGTGCGGCTTTTGGGAAATCACAGGGTCTATTTTTGAGTGTGGACTTTCCAGCACAGCCATAAATGGGGACGTCCACTCTTCTGTAAATAACCCCACATCCTATGCTCTGTTAGCAAGCTTAATAAACTCATTAGGAATTAGGATTTAAAAAAATTTTTTTGAAAATTGTAAAAAAAAAAGTGAGACTGAGATCATTTATTTATATATATATATTTATTTAGACCTTTTAATCAAAAATAAAATATATTTAAGACTGTGTTACAAAGAATGTCAGTTAAGAAATCTGAATTAAGGCCAATGGATAGCACATACCTTTAATCCAGCACATACTTTTAATCTAGAGGCCGAGGCAGGCAGATCTCTTGTGAGTTTGAGGCCAGCCTATTCTACATACTGAGCATACTGAGTTCCAGGCCAGAGCTACAGGGTGAGACCCTGTCTTAAAAAAAAAGATATCTGAATTACTACAATTACTCCTTCCAATAAAGTTTAAAGAAAATGTGCTGAAAGGAATCGTCTTATCAGTCTTTATCTGAATGACACATAAAGGAAAAATAAAACAAGTATATCACAAAAAAGAAAACAAGAGTCAAGACCAAAGGTTTAGAAATTTGATAGATTATAATTGCCATTCTTTCCCCCAAACTTTGTGATTCATTCCATTAATAAATATTGTAACCATTCATGTCAGGCTGGCCTCACACTTGCTGTGTAGCCAAGGATGGCCTTGAACCACTGCTTCTACCTCCTAAGCTCTAGGATCAGAGGCCTGTAACCTGCATCTGTTTATGCTGAGGATGGAAGGCAGAGGTTCATCAATGGTAGGCAAGCCCTCCACCAACTGAGGTACACCCCCTACTTGTTTTCTCTTGATCACACCAGTTGTAGATATGAACGGCACTAAGTATGGTTACACCCAATCCAGGGCACTTTCCACTTCTAGATAATTTTGGGTCTAGGATTATACAAAAATGTTTTTTTGATGGAGCAGCTCAAGTTCATTTTCAGAAGAACAGAAGGCAAGCGAAGCTCTGCTCCCCACTGTCACCACGAGGCTCAGGGTCCGTCACCTGAGTGGCCTCAGCCTCCTCCATCTCCTCACATCCTCCCCTTGCCAACTTGCTGATCTGGTATCGGTCTTGGGTAGTATCTCCTGGAATGGTCTGGCTTGGAAAACTGTTGGTACCGTTTTCTGGGGGAGTAGCCTTGATTTGGCTTCCTTAATTTAAATGTTTAACCTCCTTAGTCAAGGGCCAGTGATAAAGGTTCTATTATAGACCTTTTCTTTCTTTACTAATGGGAACCCATTCTATCTGGGCCATACTAGGCAATAGTTTATATTGTAATATTATGTATATATGTACATATGATGTTAATTTCACAAACAGTAAAAGAAAAAAAGTGTCTTATTGAATACTTAGGCACTGCATTGGATTTTCACGTATATTGCATTTAATAATTACTATAATTGTGTGGCAATAATTTTACTGTGCTGAGGGAGCCAGAGATGAGAGAATTTGATATAGTTGCTATGAATGCTTCTATAGTATGCTGGGGAGCGAATGAGCCAAACTTTCTGTTCAGCTGTGGTTTGTTTCAGAATCCAAATCTGTCCCACAGTGTTGCAGCCGATCCAGACGATCGGTTTATGCTCACATGGTTTCGCATTACTGGTTGATGAAATTCCAACGTGTATCCCTTATGAACTCCTGAAAAACAACGTGAAGAAAGCAGAATCTCCTGTGTTTGCTGCATTTACTTTAAAGCTGTTCTTTCTTCTGCTTCCCTAATGTAGTCAAAAGGTACCTGCCTTTCTCAGTCCTCTAAGACAGGGCTTGTCAACACTGGCACTGTTCTTATTTCTTTCTTCCGGGCCGTAGGCTATTGAGGGGGATCCTTGGCCTCTACCTACTAACTGTGAATAGTTCGCCCACCCTCCCAGTGATGACAATCAAAAATATCTTCAGACTATAGATTGTTGTCTGGAGGACAAACTTGTCCCTGGTCAAGAACCGTAGACACATTCATTTTTACTTCCAAGTTTTCTTTTCTTTCTTTTTTTTAAAACTCTAGTGGTTTTAGTTTATTTTTTCTTTCTAGTTACATAAGGTGGATAGCTAATGCTTTATTTTTATTCCTTTTTTGTTTTAATAAATGCATTTTGAGGTATAGATTTCCATGCTAATATGATTTGATTATCTCTCACAAGTTTTCTCACACAGTTCATTTTGCATTTCTAAAGTTTTATAACCTTTGTTACAATTTCTCACAAATTTCTTAGGAAAGTATTACAAACAATCTCCAATATATTTTTCTACTTTGGGATTTAAGAATTTTAATGTACTTGCTCTCTGATAATTCTTGCATGTTAAGTCACTTTATTCTGTCTTTTGAAATTTTCTTTTAACACCCATGACAAAGGAGCATCCATTCTCAACACTCAGCAGAGGCTGTGTAGGACTGCACCTTCACGGGGATATGGGATATATTGCAGACCCAGGTGTAGAGCAACAGTTTTGTATGCTTAACTGGGAAGATGTACACAGTGTTGTTAGCTGATAGTGAACTCCAGTGTTAGCTGCTGTTTTAATATCACTGTTATGTCTCTGGTTTGGAGAAGCATCAATGAAAGAATATGGGTCTTATTCCCTAGTACCTCTGCATTTCTTGGGGCCAGGAAACAAGCTCTTTGTGAGTCCTAGTCAGAAGTGATCTGTGGTACCACAGGAGTGGATGGGGGAGGCAACATAGTGAGCTTTATGAAGCAATCAAGGAGGCCTGTATCACTGGGATTTCTCTAAGGACAGACTTTTCAGGTCTGTAGGAAAGTTTGCATGCCTCTTTCTCTAAGAAGCATTCCTTGATGCTTAACAGTATAGGTAATATTTTCCTGTGACACGTTCTTATGCAATCCCATACTTCTTTAGAACTTTCACTGTTGAGACGAAGAGTGACCTTGAATGCATTCTTCACCTATTAGATAGTGTGGTCCACAGGTCAAGGATCACACCGGCTTTCCACCGTTGAAATACCCATGCCCATGCCATGCGAGCCACACAGAGGGAAGCTAGGTGGAGGCACTGGACAATACTGGTACAAAAAGAAACCCACAGAGCTACGCCTCAGTTTCTTCATATGTGCCATAGGGATACTAATACCTATCTTGTAGTTTGGCTACCGGAGTTAAGTCAGGTCATTAAAGAAAAATATGTGGAAGAGAACTTGGCATATAAAAATATATGGAAGCATTCATTACTCTTTCTTAGCAAGTGTCTCCGAACCTAATGAACGAATGGATTCTTTTTGTTGAGCATGAAAGGATAGTCAGACAGCGCACCCACCTGGACTGTAGTGCAGGATCTATCAGAGGAAATTCATGAGGATAAGAAACAGTGGATGGAGCATAGGCTCCCTGGTGACCATTACTTTCTTGGTTAGTACACAATGCCTCACAGGGATCATTGTGAGAGTCCATTTGAGGGACTCTGGCCTGTGGTCTCCTTCATCTCCATGGCATTTTCCATGTCTCATACTGTATTTGTAGCAATGCATCAGGGGCTGACGGAGGCAGTAGAGGTCAGGAACATCAAAACTGGCAATCTCTGTTTGATCAATGGAGCTGGACCCAAAACTGGTATTTCAGCAGCCTGGCTACTGGAGCAGGGAGGGAAGCCGAGAAGAGGACAGGCTGATTCAAGGAGTGCAGGCTGATTGCGGCCTGGCTTTTTGCATAGACAGATGAAAACAGCAGCTTAAAACCCAATGGAACATACACAATGGAGTTTCATTCAGACATGGGGCAGTGAAAAATTATGTCATTTTCAGGAAAATAGATGGAACTGGAATCATCATGTTAAACTAAATAAGCCAGATTCAGAAAGACAAACATCATGTTTTTTCTCATATACAGGATCCCCATCTATCATCTATCTATCTATCATCTATCTATCTATCTATCTATCTATCTATCTATCTATCTATCTATCTATCTATCTATCATCTATCTATCTATCATCTATCTATCTATCTA
>NW_008331650.1:641063-644810 GCF_000622305.1 Nannospalax galili
ATCTATCTGTCTATCATCTATCTATCTATCTATCTATCTATCTATCTATCTATCTATCATCTATCTATCATCTATCTATCTGTCTATCATCTATCTATCTATCTATCTATCTATCTATCTATCTATCTATCTATCATCTGTCCTCTATCATCATTTATCTGTCTTATATATCTATATACACCATAAAACTAGAAGTGGGAATTTGGGGGGAGAAAGGCGATTAGAGGAAGGGAGGACAAGCAAGGGTAATGGAGGTGCATATGAGTCAAGTACATGATGTATGAAAATGTCATAAAGAATTTTTTGTACAATGGATATATACAAATTAAAAATTTAAGGACCAAATAGAATATATATAATATAATCAATATAATATATTTTATATAGACAGACTAGAATAAGAAAATCTAATTTCTCTAAATTGTAAATTTTTTTAGTTTGCAGACAGTGCTCTGTAGCTCTTTGATTTGTTTTGGTAAATAATTTATATACCACAAACTCTTCACTTAAAAATGTAGTATACAGGGCCAGGCAAGGTGTGGTGATGCACACCTGTAATCCCTGCAGAGGCAGAAGGATCTCTGTGAGATTGAGTTCAGCCTGGTTTACATAGTGAGTTCTAGGCCAGCTAGGGCTGTAGGAGATTCTATCTATCTATCTATCTATCTATCTATCTATCTATCTATCTATCTATCTATCTATCTATCTATCTATCTATCTATCTATCTATCTATCTATCTATCTATCTATCTATCTATCTATCTATCTATCTATCTATCTATCTATCTATCTATCTATCTATCTATCTATCTATCTATCTATCTATCTATCTATCTATCTTCATCATCATCATCTATCTATATATCTTCTATCATCTATCTATCTATCTATCAATCAATCATCTATCTATCTAATCTATCATCTATCTATCTAATCTCACACAGAGTATTATACAATAGTCAGTAAATTCACAGACTTATGCAATCATTACCACTATTTTCTTCCAGAATTTTTCATCACCCCCCCAAAGAAACTGTGTTCTCCTTAGCAGTCATTCCTCATCCTCCCCTACCTCTAGTCCATGGCAACCACCGATCTAATTTCTGACTCTATAGAAGTGCCCATCCCAGGCATATAATTATAAATAGAATCATGTAATACACTGACTTTTTTCACTTAGTGTAATATTTTTAAGGTTTATCTCATTGTAGTATCAATAAATCAATATTTGATCTCTTTTTATGGCTGGATATTCCATTGTATACACATATCATTTGTGATTCATTAACTATTTATTGGACATTTGTTAAAAAAAAAAGAAGCTCTAATTTCTCAAGTGAAACTGAGCTGTTGGGATTTCCTAGCAATGGTAATGCTTACAGGTATTGATAGCACCTATACTAAATTTGTAGCCCGTTGACCCTTTTGTAAGAGAATCCCAAGGGTTCAGTAGGGTAAGTTCTAGTTTTCAATGGGTCTGGCAAGTTCTTGAGAGGGATTCCTACTGGGAGGCAAGAGACAGAGTTGAGTGCAGGAGGCCAGAATGAGGTCCAGTGTCCGGTGGAACACTGGTTCAGAAACCAAGAAGAGAAATCAGCAGCCAGGCTGAGTGCAGAGCCGGGGTGGGTGCGTCCATGTGGCCAGTCAAAAGGTGAGTGGCTGGCATAATACATACTGGCCACGAGGGACAGGACAGGAAGCCACATACCCCAGAGACTCCCTCTTGTCTCTTTGTTGGCTTACAGCCCCAAGTGGCAGTGGACATCCAGTAGTCAGTCTAGTTCCTCAGTATCTGTGAAGGATTGGCTCCAGGACTCACAGGAACGCCAGAATCCTTAGATGGTCGAATCCTTTCTGTAAAATGGGATAGTATTTGCATATGACTTGTTCATATCATCCACTGTACTTTAAGTCATCACTTGTAATAGGTGTTCTGTATGAGTTAGGGAACAGTAGCAAGGGAAAATGTCTGTGCATGATCAGTAGAGATGCAATTTCTCCCTTAATGTTCTCTATTTGTGCTCTGTTGATGGGTACCCTCTCTGGGATGACTGTACTGGTCTGGGAACTTCAAGGGGTTGAGCCATCATTACCACATGCTGAGCACTAGTAAGGGGCAGAAGCTGAGCACCCTGACTTTCTGCTCCACTTCCAGAAGTGAGATTTCTTACCCTCACAGACCCACTGATCTACCTTGTCATCCAGTCTTTTCTCCCCCAAGCTTTAGGGCGAGTTCTACAGAGGCAAGCCCCAGCCACTGTTCAGAACGTCTTTTTCTTGATATCCATATTCAGAAGGATCCAGGAATGACTTGTTAGCTCCCAGTCAAACCCAACTCGTAAAATTCCCAGCATATTTTCCAGGCCCAAAAGATTTGAGAGAGGCCTCATCAATCAGTCAGCATCTTTGATGTTTAAGTAAGCTAACCCAATTCAGTTTGCCAAGAGTCACTCTTAGCTCCGTGGGGTGAAGGTCCAGTAGAGACTTACAGATGCAGAGCCAACCGCTGGAAAGCACTAGGCAAAGTCCTGGCTTAAGTTTCTCTTTGGAATTTTGTCAGTTACTGTGTTGCAACCATTCTTCTTGATTCTTTTCCTTATCACTGAAAGGGGATGGCAGCTATTTAAAAGAGTGTCTCTTAAACTTAAATGTGCATCTTTTATGATGTAGCTTTAGATTCTGTTGGTCTAGGCTGAGGGCCTGATCATCTCTTTTCAACAAGCTCTCAGATGATGGCAGTGCTGTTGATCCAAGGGCAACACTTTGAGTGGCAACAATTTAGGTTATGTCTGCCATTTGCCACTTCAGCTGTCCCAATGGGAAGCAATCAAGCAGGAATCTGAACCAATCAAACAGGAATCTGTTTGGATGTGACAATGGGATAAATTTGAGCAGAGTCTATGATCTAAGTGGTACAGTCTGCTATCAAATGAATTTGGCTTCTAAAGATAGGAGAGAAACATTTCAGGATTTAGAGTAGCATACCCTTTGACCCACAATTCAACCAAAATGGGATTGTAATGAGGCAATTTGGAATGTCATTTGTCAGGTAGACCTAGGTTTCTATCAGCTTCTATCACATCTTGTGAATAAACATCCATGGACAAGAAACAGTGTTTCACAGATATGAAAAATAAAAAGATGTTTGGAGGAGACGACAAAGAAGAGGACTGAGTATAGGGTTGGGATGCAGCACAGAAGCAGGGAGGGACACCTGAACAAAAGTACCCAGACCCCCTAAGCTTGCTGTGTAGGTCTGAGCCAAAAGAGCAGACTTGAGATCTATCCATTTACCTGCAAATTTCATTATTTCATCTTTAACTGCTGAATAGAACTCCATTGTGTAAATGTACCACATTTTTGTTAACCACTCGTCAGTTGAGGGACACTTAGGTTGCTTTCATCTCTTAGCTATTGTGAAAAGAGCAGCAACAAACATGGTTGTATAAGTGTCTCTACAATAAGATGAGTCCTTAGAGTATATGCCAAGAAGTGGTATAACCAGGTCATATGGTAGGTTCATTTTTAGTTTTTTAAGAGTTCTCCACACTGTTTTCCATAGAGGCTGCATGAGTTTGCAATCCCACCAGCAGTGAATGAGCATTTCCCTTTTTCCACATCCTCACCAGCATTTGGTATCATTTGTTCTCTTGATCCCAGACAGTCTGATTGGGGTAAGGTGATACCTTAGGATGGTTTTAATTTGCATTTCCCTAATTACTAATGATGTTGAACACTTTTTGAGAT
>NW_008331650.1:644866-648630 GCF_000622305.1 Nannospalax galili
TCTCAATTCTTTGTTTTTTGAGTTCTTTATATATTCTGGATGTTAAACCTCTGTCAGATGTGTCATTGGTGAAGGTTTTTATTCCCATTCTGTGGGTTTTCTCATCACTTTTTAGTTTCTTTTGCTGTATAGAAGCTTTTTAGTTTAATGAGGTCACATTTGTTGATTGCTGACCTTAATTCCTGAGCAACTTCTGTCCAATTTAGATACACTTTTCCTACACCTATATCTTGTAAGTTACTGTGAATATTTTCTAATAGTTTCAGGGTTTTCAGTTTCACATTGAGGTCTTCGATCCATTTCAAGTTGACTTTTGTACAAGGTAAAAGATAAGGATCTAGTTTCCTTCTTCTACAGGGGAGATCCAGTTTTGCTAGCACCATTTGTTGAAGATGCTGTCTTTCCTCCATTGTGTGTTCTTGGCACTTTTGTCAAATATCAGGTTGCTGAAATTGCATGTACTCGGGTTTGGATCTTCAGTGATCTTCCATTGATCTATGTGTCTTATTTTTGTGCCAGTACCGTACTGTTTTATGGCTATAGCTCTGTAGTATACATTGAGATCTGATATAGTAATCCCCCCAGTGTTGCTCTTTGTGCTCAGGGTTGCTTTGGTATCCAGGGTCTTGTACTTCCCATATGAATTTAAGGATTTTTTTGTTCCTTAATTCTGTGATGTATGTCATGGAGATTTTGATTGGGATTGCATTCAATCTATTTCCCTCCATTGTGTGTTTTTGGCACCTTTGTCAAATATCAGGTGGTTGAAATTGCGTGTACTCAGGTTTGTTGGGATTTGAACCCAGCTCTTCTGCAAGAACAACCAGAGTTCTTAATTACTGAGCCATCTCTCCAGCCTCATCCATGCTGTTTTTATGACTATGGCTCTGTAGTATACTCTGAGATCTGGTATAGTAATCCCTCCAGCATTGCTCTTTGTGCTCAGGGTTGCTTTGGATATCCAACGTCTTTTGTGCCTCCATATGAATTTAAGGATGGATTTTTCTAATTCTGTGAGCCAACGTTGCTCTTTGTGCTCAGGGTTACTTTGGCTATCTGGGGTTTTTGTGTCTCCATATGAATTTAAGGATGGATTTTTCTAATTCTGTGAATTATGTCATGGAGATTTTGATTAGGATTGCATTGAATTTATACATTGCTTTTGGTGGAATGGTCATTTTATCAATATTAATTCCTCCAACCCATGAACATGAGAGGTCTTTCCATATCCTGGTGTCTTCCTCAATCTCTTTCTTTAATGATTTAAAAATTTTCACTCTAGAGATCTTTGGTGTCTTTGGTCAGGTTTATTCCAAGATATTTTAATTTTTTGCAGCAATTGTGAATGGGAGCATTTTTCAGTATTCTTTCTCCAATTGCTTGTTAAATCAACCCTAAGCTCCTGATCTCTGAAGACAGGAGAAGGGCTAAAGTCAGCATGTGTGCTTTCCTACACTTGCGGCATAATCTAAAGCAGATATTCTCTAAGAACACTTCCAATGTTTCCTGGCCCTTGGCCAGATACTTCAAAGCTCCATTATCAGTGAGCTGAGGTCTCTCTGCTGGGAATGTTGGGTGATGCTCTGAGGAAATGACAGCTCTGGGTCACAGCTTCCTCTCTTTTGAGTGCAAGGAGGTCAGAGGAGCTGAGGGTCACCTCCACTCCACCCTGTGGTCACCACTTTGCTGACTCTAATTGTGCTTATTGGAGTTCAGCTTCAGTCTGGTCATGAATTAGGATGCTATCTGACAGGAAGCAGAATTTGAAATGGTTGCTGTTGGTTGATTTGTGAATCCGCTCCAGAAATACAACTCTGTCCAAACCCTCTCACCATTTTGCTGCTAGGTGAGGAAGAGCTGATTTTCTTAAAGGGAGGGACTCTAGATAGGCTGACTAGATCCCAGTGGATGAACTTGCACTGAGGGACACCTGGGGACACTAACTTGGCATGATAGGTCTTAACACAAATGACAGAATGCATGAATTCCACTGGGGTAGGAGGCTATGGGAGGGGCCAAAGAGGAAGAGGGTGTATCGTCTGATTAAGATTGATTAAGATATTCTGTATGAAATACACAAAAATTCAATAAAAAATTTATACAAAAAGTCCATTTTAAAGATATGAAGACATTTCACAGTTCTGTTCCCGTGGTGTGCTCACTAGTCTCTTCACTGACCAGCAGTGGTGCTTGTCAGTTAATAGGAACCTGGAGTTGAACTTGTTCAAACCTAAATACTCCTTCTTTGGGAACATGAAGTAGTTTAGTGATCTGAACATAGTAGAAGATGAGGCCTCCTCCACGCGGGCCAGGATCCTCACTCTGGAGCCAGGCACCAAATGGGATGATGCCACAGGTGCAGAGCAATTGGATTCCTGGTCCTCAAGAACATGGAGAGGCTAATGTGACTAATGGGGAATCCAGTAAATGGTTCTGGTGTCTGATAGGGATTGATTCTAGTTTCAGGGTCTCGAATGGACAGAGGAGAGAAATAAAAGCCTAAAGGACACACACGGTGTGGGAACATGGATCTAAGCCAGGTATCCAGTCTACACTGGCTTCAGCCACACCTTTGGGTTAAAAGGTAAATGTCCCTGGGAGGATTCAGTGTTAGAGCTATGGCAAAATTCCCTGTATAGTCATAGACTGTGTGGTAAATCTTCATCATGGCCAGCTTTGGAAAAAATTATGAAATTTGTCGCTATTACTCATCTTTTTGTCCCATAGCAGTACTGGATGGCAAAGTTTACATGGATATATTGTTTTATTAGAGCATTCTTTGTTGTTTTCAGTTTGAGATTAACAAAAGCAGTTTTATGGAGGTATAATTGTTATAGAATGAACCCTTCATATTTTAAGTATATCATTTTCTAAAATTTGACATAAATATTTATAAAGCCATTACAATAAAAAATAATGAACATTTTCTACACCTCCCAATGGTTCCTCCTGCCCCTCTGTAATCACTCCTCACTTTTCTCTGAATCGCACTATTGCTAGGCAACCCATCCTTATAGATTAGTTTTCATGTTCTAGAACATCATTTAAATAGAATTCATGCCTTTGTGCAGTGTGCCACGCCCATCGAATTGTTCGCAGAAACCTGCTTCTTTCCCGCTTTCGACCATTACTTTCAGCCATGGACATATATCTGCAATAACCCTTCTCATCCAAGTCTCATTTCTCTTAGGCAAATGCCTAGAACTGGAATGTCTGGGTCATTTTGTTGAGGAATGGTTAGCTTTTTAAGAAGTTGATGAATTATTTTCCAAAGTGCTTGAGCCATTTTAAATTCCTATCAGCTGTTACATATCTAGACTAACACTTATTACAGTCAGTCTTTTTAATTTGACCCATTTAAAAATACATGTAGTGATATGGTATGTGGGTTTTATCTTATACTTATCTGGTGACTAATGATTTGAGCATATTCATGTACTAATTTGTCACCTATGTGCATTCTTTGGTGAAATGCTTATTTATATCCTTTGCCCACAAAAATAAATTCAGGTATTTGCTTTGTTTTCAAGCTTTACAATTTTATTGTATATTTGAAATAAAAGTCCTTTATCAAACATATAATGTGTTTGATCAGTGTCTAATTAGTGTCTTTCAAAAAGTAGAATTTTTACATTTTTATAAAGTCTAAATGATATATTCATTTTGTGGGTTATTCTTTGGTACTATATCTAAGAAATATTTACCTAATCCAGGGTCACAAAGATTTTTGCCTTTTCTTAGGTTTTTAAATATTTTTTTTTAAA
>NW_008331650.1:648694-651592 GCF_000622305.1 Nannospalax galili
AACTGTCTGTGTCCCCCCCACCCCCACCCCTGCCATTGACTCCTTAAGGAGTCATGGGACTCTTTTTTAAACTTAAAAAAATTTTTTTAAATAATTTGAGAATTTCATGCATACATATAAGGTGTTTTGATCAAATCCATGCTCACTCCCTCCCCTCCAACTCTTCCCATATCTTCCCATCACTTTTTTCTGATAACTTCATGTATTCTGTCTTGTTTTATTATTTTTTATGGGGCTTTTGGCTACTCTAACATTCCCTCCTCTGAGGAGGTAACCCTAAAATCTTTTAAGGATTAGATAAGAGCTCCCAAATACTTTTTGACATTTTTGGCCTTTGGAATGGAGTATGTTGCTAAGAGGCCCAAGGACATTGTGAGTTTTAGCCAAGAAACTGGCTACTTTTCTTTGGGGTCTTTTTACCCTGACTATCCAGTTTCTGCCTCCTATTCTTATCAGGCCATCCTCTGAAGTGGTTACCCAACTTGCAGATAGGGAATCAGGATGCAGACCACTCTGGTTTCTTCCATACTGCACAGGGACAAAGGGTGAGGCAATTGGAGCACCCCTTCAGTGGGTCTATCTAAAAGACTCCCAAATTGTATAAGTTATCTGTAGGGAGAAAAGAAAGCCCTTGAATTGTGAATAGGAGATGTGAAAGAGAAGTAAAGGCAAGAGTAATTAGCATTACAAGTTCTAGACAGGGAACTAGAAAAAAGTCAGAACAGAGCAATTTTCAAATGTTCATATGAGAGTCCATTGGAGTTTCTTGATACAGGTTTCCAAAAGCATCCCTCTATTGGGTTCCTCCTCATTTTCCTTTTGTCTGCCAAGGCTGGACTCCAGAGTGATGGATTCAGGATTTGCTTTCAGGTATTTTGATAGCTGTTGGAATGGTTAGAATCAGTGTCAGTTCCCTCTCAAAGGCTTCTAGATAGGGGGAGAAAGCAACTTTAGCCATCATTTTAGAACAATAGCTGGTTGTCTCCCTTAGCTACAGGTGGGCACTACAGTATTGCAGACCAAGATTTGAAGTCTTACATCTGAGCAGCACTTTCTGATTAGGAACAAAATCATCAATGAGAAATAATTGTCTAAATAACTTTTTATATGGACTTAAGCCTAATGTCTGGAAAGTGTAATCCCTTGAACTCTTAAAGAAATATACTGATGACTTTACTTTTTGGTTATACTTTCCTTTTGGGTGTTTAAGACTATACAGTTGGCCCAAATAAATCAATTTATGTTTATGCTTAAGGTTGTTTGAGGATCTGTTGTTCCTCAAGGGCCCCTGGCTCCTTTTACCAGTTCCATCTATGTGAGGATAAGTCAAAGGGCCTGCTTGACCATGTCTGGCTTCACTTGGAAGCATGGATGAGATGTTTCCTCTGAGTTGACCCTCCTCCCTGTAGACTGGACACTGGTTCAAGTCCATCTTGTGGGATGTCCATGGCCTCCTGAACAGGAGGACAGGTGACTCACCACAGTTGCAGGACATTTTGAGAGATGCTCCATAGTCCCCTGGAACTTAGTCGACCTTGGAGGGCAAGGGGCAAAAACTGTCTTTTAAGTCCCTCTGACCAGATTACTATAGGCCTCAAAATATGTCTGTTAAACATCCAAAAAGTTTAGTTCCACCAGTCTGGTACTTTTAATTACCATGTGCTATGTAGATAAGGCTTTGGTTAAAAAACCAAAAATTCTCAGATAAACCTTGACTAGATATAGATTCTGTTCCTTAAACTAGTTGACTAAACTATGACCTTAGAAATTTTAAGATTATGTATATATTATTTTTGTCTCACCCTTTATATATCATAACAAAGCTACACAGACCTGCATCACTTGCTTAGGCTTTCTCATTTTTTCTGTGTATTTGGGAAAATATCTCCATTCCCATATCCTTTTAACATCATATACATTCTTATTTTCTTTCTTTTTTTTAATAATTAAGAGACATAACATTAACAAAATTTCCATCTGTTGTGAGAATTCTTTTCCTGGGAATACTAAGCAATGCTTATAACCTTTAAAGGTTCTAGTGTCAAGCCAATGTTTGATTAAAGTTTTCCTGGGGAACTAAAGTTTTCCTGAGCTTATTTACCAAGATAACTGAGAGGTTCCTGAGGTGTGTGTATGACCTGAGGGTATGCACATGGGAAATCCTTACCCAACATGGGTCATGCCTTCTCTTCCTAGTCTTCCCCAGATTGTATATTTTAGCCCTCCCCAAATCCAGGAGACTGTGTGATTAGGGCCAAATTACATAGTTGGCTGGGAAGAGTGGCTGGATACTCTGGTGAGGGTCCAATGACCCTGCTTGGCCCTCCTTTAATGAATGAGCACAACTGTCAACAAGCCCAATTGTGACAATGTTTAGTGATCAGGCACAGCTGAAGTCATGATGATTGTAGTTATTTCATGCAGTAGAGACTGCTGTACAGCATCATCTTATTAAAAGGACCCGGAATTTAAAAGGATTTGGTGCTAGGATCCACATATGAGGGAGAACATACATCATTTGTTTTTCTGAGTCTGTATTACCTCAATAGTTTCTAGATCCATCCATTTACCTGCAAATTTCATTATTTCATCTTTCTTTACCACTGAGTAGAACTTCATTGTGTAAATGTACCACATTTTCACTGTCAGTCTATCACTTGAGGGACATTTAGGCTGTTTCCATTTCCTAGATATTGTGAAAAAAGCAGCAGTAAACATGGCTGAGTAAGAATCTCTGGAGTAGCATATTGAGTCCTCTGGGTATATGACAAGGGGTAGTATAGCTGGATCATATGGCAGATTTATTTTTAAGTTTTTAAAGAGTTTTCTAAACTGATATCCACAGCTGTTGTACCAGCCATTCTTACTGGGGTAGGAAGATAATTGAAAGTGGTTTTA
>NW_008331650.1:651865-657473 GCF_000622305.1 Nannospalax galili
CCGCTTATCGATTGCTGACCTTAATTCCCGAGCAACTTCTGACTTAGAAAATCCTTTCCTACACCTATGTCTTGCAAGTTACTGCTAATATTTTCTTCTAATAGTTTCAGGGTTTCCAGGTTCCCATTGAAGTCTTTGATCCACTTGGTGTTGACTTTTGTGTGAGGTGAAAGATAAGGATCTAGTTTCATTCTTCTACAGGTGGAGATCCAGTTTTGCCAGCATCATTTGTTGAAGATGCTGTTTTTCCTCCATTGTGTGTTCTTGGCACCTTTGTCAAATATCAGGTACCTGATATTGCATGTACTCAGGTTTGGGTCTTCAATGATGTTCCATTGATCTATATGTCTATTTTTGTGCCAGTACCACACTTTATTTTATGAATATAGCTCTGTAGTATGCTTTGAGATCTGGTATAGTAATCCCCCCCAGTGTTGGTCTTTGTGCTTAGGGTTGCTTTGGTTACCTGGGATCTTTTGTCCTTCTATACAAATTTAAGGATTTTTTTCTAATTCTGTGAAGTGTGTTATGGGGATTTTGATTGGAATTGCATTGAATCTACATATTGCTTTTGGTAGGATGGTCATTTTCACAATATTAATTCTTGATCTCTTAGGTATAGTATCATATCACCTGCAAAAAGTGATAGTTTGATCTCTTCTTTTCCAATTCATACTTCTTTAATTTCCTTCTCCTGTCTTATTGCTCTAGCTAGAGTTTCAAGCACTATGTTGAAAAGGAGTGGAAACAGTGGACATTCTTGTCTAGTTCCTGATTTTAGTGGGAATGGCTCCAGTTTTTCTCCATTTAGAATGATGTTGGCTGTGGGTTTGCTATATATGGCTTTAATTATATTGAGGTATGTTCCCTCCAGTCCAGTTCCCTCTAGGGCTTTGAACATAAATGCATGCTGAATTTTGTCAAAAGCCTTTTCTGCATCTATTGACATGACCATGTGATTCTTGTCTTTGAATCCATTTATATGATTTATGACATTTATTGACATGTGTATTGAACCATCCCTGCATCTCTAGAATAAAGCTGACTTGATCATGGTGGGTGATCTTTCTGATGTGTGTCTGTATGCCATTTGCAAGTATCTTGTTGAGAATTTTTGCATCTATGTTCATTATGAATATGGATCTATACTTTTCTTTCTTTTCTGGTTGTGTACCATTTGGGGTATTAGAGTGATGCTGGCTTCATAGAAGGAAGTTGGGATTTCTCCCTCTGTTTCTATCATTTTGAATAATTGAAGTAGTATTGGTTGGAGGTCTTCTTTAAATATCTGGTAGAATTCTGCTGTAAATCGACATGGGCCTGGGCTTTTTTTTAGTTGGGAGGCTTTGTATTAGTGTTTTGATTTCCTTATATGTTATGGGTCTGTTTAAACTGTTGATCTCTACTTGGTTTAACTTTGGTGGTTCCCATGATTTTAGATATCCATCCATTTCTTTTAGATTTTCAAATTTAGTGGAGTAAAGGTTTTTAAAATATTCCCTTACAATATTCTGTATCTTTCTGGTGTCTGTTGTGATGTTTCCCCTTTCATCTCTGATTTTGTTGATTTGGAGGTGCTCTTTCTTTCTTTTGGTTAACTGGGGTCAGTCTATCTTGTTTAGCTTTTCAAAGAAACAGCTCTTAGATTCATTGATTCTTTGTATTTTTTTCTATGTTTCTATTTCATTAATTTCTGCTATGATTTTTGTTATTTCTTCTCTTCTGCTGAGTTTGGGTTTTATTTGTCTTGAATTGCAGTGTTAGGCCATTTATTTGGGCTCTTTCTAATTTTTTTAAATGTAGGCACATAGAGCTATAAACTTCCCTCTTAGGACTACTTTTAAAGTGTCCAAGAGGTTGTGTTGTGTTATATTGTCCTTTTTGTTGAATTCCAGGAATTCTTTTATTTCTTTCTTTTTTTCTCCTTTGACCCATTCATTGTTTTAGAGTGTGTTGTTCAATAGCCATGAGTTTGTGTAGTGACTAGGGCTTCATCCAGTGTTGATGTTGAGCTTTATTGCATTGTGGTCTGATAGAATGCATTGAATTATTTCATTTTTTTTTGTATTTGTGTCCCAGTATGTGGTCAATTTTTGAAAAAGTTCCATTGGGTGCTGAGTAGAAAGTGTAGTATTTGATGCTTAGGTGAAATATTTGAAAGATGTCTGTTAGGTCTATTTGATGTATGGTGTCACTTAATTCAGATGTCTCTCTGTTTATTCTTTGTCCAGTTGACCTGTGTAATGGAGACAATGGAGTATCGAAGTCCCCTACTATTACTGAGTTGGGGTTAATCTGTGTCTTAAAGTCCTTTACTGTTGTTTTATGATGTTGGGTACACCAGAGTTTGGTGCATATATGTTCATGATTGTAATATCTTCTTTGATCATAATGAAGTGACCCTCTTTGTCTTTTCTGGTTAGTTTCAGTTTAAAGTCTATTTTGTCAGATATTAGGATTGCTACGCCTGCTTTTTTCTTAGTGACATTTGCTTGGTATATTTTTTTCCATCATTTCACTTTGAGATAGTGTCTGTCCTTGAAAGTGAGATGAGTTTCTTGCAGACAACAAAAAGATGGGTTTTGTTTCTTAATCCATTCATATAGTACTTTTATCTTAAGGTAGTGCCTGTCCTTGAAGGTGAGATGGGTTTCTTGCAGACAGCAAAGAGATGGATTTTCTTTCTTAATGTATTCAGTTAGCCTGTGTCTTTTGACATGGGAGTTCAGTCCATTCATATTTAAGGTTATTATTGAAAGATGTGTGTTGGTTACAATTGTTTTGATTGATGTTTGCGTGCTCTGTCTAATTTTGTGTTTCCTTAATTATACCTTTATTTATTTTCTTTCATTGCCCCTGGGGTATAGTTGTTCTTTCTCCGTTTTTTGTATTGCTTCAAGTATTCTTTGAAGGGCTGGTTTTGTGGACATGTATTCTTTCAGGCTATTTGTGTCATGGAAGATTCCCCCCCCCCAACTATGATAGACATTTTTGCTGGGTAAAGTATTCTGAGCTGGCATCTATGGTCATTTAGAATTGGAAATAACCTTGGTCCAGGCCCTTCTGGCTTTCATAGTTTGCACTGATAAGTCAGCTGTGATTCTGATGGGCTTTCCTTTGTATGTGACTTGTTTTTCTTTTGCTGCTTTCAGTATTCTCTCTTTCTTCTGTACATTTAGTGTTTTTATTATGATATGTTGTGGGGAGTTTCTTTTCTGATCCTGTCTATTTGGTGTTTTGTGTGCTTCTTGTATTTGCATGGGGATGTCTTTCCTTAATTTTGGGAAATTCTCTTCTGCAATCCTGTTTAAGATCTGGTCAACACCATTAACCTGAAATTCTTCTCCTTCCTCTATTCCTATGATCTGTAAATTTGGTCTTTTCATGGTGTCCCACATCTCTTGCATATTCCATTCCTGTGTTTGGGTGTTCTGTGTGCTTCCTGTATTTTTATGGGGGATGACTTTCCTTAATTTTGGGAAATTCTCTTCTACAATCCTGTTTAAGATCTGGTCAATATCGTTAACCTGAAATTCTTCTCCTTCCTCTGTTCCTATCCATAGATTTGGTCTTTTCATGGTGTCCCACATCTCTTGCATATTCCATTCCTGCGTTTTAAAATTTTTTCCATAATCTTTGCTTGAGTGGTCTAATTCTCCAACTTTATCATCCAGTGTTGATATTTTCTTTTCCATTTCATTCATTCTAGCAGTGGTGAGGCTTTTCCCTGTTGTTTTAAGTTGACTTATTGAGTTTTGCGCTTTCTTCTTGATTTCTGCCTGAGTTTTCTTCAATGTTTTTATCTCTTTTGTGAATTCATTCAGAAGTTTATCCCTGTCTTTTAGTTCTTTGATTTGTTTGTTCCTGTGTTCTTTAAGTTTGTTGAATTCCTTGATCATGTTTATGATCGTTCATTTAAATTCGGTGTCCTGGGTTATCTCTAGGGGGTTCTCCCTGTAGAACTCTTCTACAGCATTGGTGGGGTTTGGTGGGGACATAGTGTTTTGGCTTTCCATTTTGTTATTCTTTTGTTATGATTTTGGCATGTAATTTCTTTTGTTGTTTCTGATTCTGATATGAGAATTAAGTTGAAGTATGCTTCTGTTTGTATTATCAAAGTGCCTAAGTCCTTTCCTTATTGGTTATGTAAAGCTGGTTGGTACAGGTTTCAGGTTCTCTCAGGTTTTATTTTGGAGGGAACTGATGGCTTCAGATCAGCTATTCAGGAGCACCCACAGAAGCCCATGTCTGGTTCCAGTCAGGTACACTCATGCTTCCTTCTAAGGTTTGGACCCCTATTAGCAGGAATGCAGAGAAAATTTGGGAAATTCCCACCACGTGGAGGCAGGATCTTCACTCTCAGGCGGTCCCCTGTGTTCTCAGCCCCTATGCCAGAGGGAGCCCAGAGCCCAGCACTCTCTGGTGGCCTGCTGAGATCACAGCGGCTATCAGCTTTTAATAGTTTTAAGGTGGACATTTGGGTCTATGATCTATTTGAAGATTTTGATTTTGCTTTGTTTTTGAGACAGGGTCTCACTATGTAGCTCAGGCTGGCTTTGAACTTCCTATTTTCCTGCCTCAGCCTCCTGAGAATCAGGATAATAGATGTGTGCTACCATGCCCAACTCTCAGTTATTTTTGAAAATAGTGAAAGATATGAATCATCATTTACCTTTTCTACATAAGAACATATAATTGATTAAGCATTATTTGTCAAAATATTATCTCAGTACACTGAATTTTTTGCCCTGTTGTCAAAAATCAGTTTTATATATATATATATACACACACATATATGTATATGTTAGACATATGTGGAATGTCTGTACCAACAGCTTCTCTGTTTCTAATGATGCCAGTACCTACTATCTTGATCATTGCAGCTCTAACAAAGATTAAAATCAGATATCATCAGTCCTTCTTTTTCAAAGTTGCTCCAATTATTCTAAATCCTTTGCATTTCCTGATACTAGACTTACCCACAGTTCCTTAAAAAAAAGCTTGAGATTTTGATTTGGACTGCATGGAATCTACAGATCCATGCATGTGGGGATCTTGGCAACAATATTGAGTCTTCAATTCCATGGATATGTTATACATACTGGTTATATAAATTTGATTTCGATTTTCTCTTCAATGTTTTGAAGATTTCAGATACATTTTTTACAGATATTTTATGAGATTTACTCCTAAAGAATTTTGTTTTTTTGTTGCTTTTGGTAATAGCACATATTGCCACATATCCATCTTCTTGTCTATAATCTGGTTAAGATGATGTTTCTTGTAGCTTTTTGTATAGGTATCATTGGATCTTCTACCTAGACAACCATGGTTTTAGAACATTCTTCAAGACTAACAAAGTTTCAAGAGTAATATTCTGGGGCTGGATAGATGGCTCAGTGGTTAAGAACACTGGCTGTTCTTGCAGAGGACCTGGGTTTGAGTCCTAGCACCCACATGGCAGCTAACAACTGTCCATGACTCCAGTTCTAGAGGATCCAATGCCTTTTCTGGACTCTGCAGGCATTTCACACATGGTGCAGTTATATACACACAGGGAAAGCACTCATATACATAAAAGAAAAGTAAATAAATATAATTTAAAATA
>NW_008331650.1:657570-665355 GCF_000622305.1 Nannospalax galili
TTTTTTAACAGTGCTCTTCTGGTGATTATTCTTAGGCAACCAGTAGGTGCCTAGTGGCCTAGAAGTTTCTAGAGCACACACATGGATCCTGTGTCTTCTGTTTCCATGCACAAGAATAGACTGCTTCACTTTCATGTTCTGGCTGCACATTCCATGCCATGGTCATATTTTATATGCACATAGAATGCCTCCACAAGCCACACAGGAAAACCCTGTGGGGGTGGCTAGGTGCTAGCACACATTTCAAATTAATTATGACTTTCAATTCGTTTAGGGCGAGTTATGATCATTTAAAACCACCCAGCTCCTACAATCGTACTTTTGGATCTTTATCTTTTCTTTGCATTCCCGTTGATTTAAACGTAGAAATGAAAATTTGCTTCTCCATTTTTTTTCCACTCTGGAGGAAGGACCAGAGAGGGAGCTAAACCACATGGTGAAAACTCACACGAAGCCTGAGCTTTTGGTGTGTTTGTTTTTGCTGGCGCAGGGAGGGATGGTAATTGACAGGTGGAACTGCTGGCCTCCCAGATGGTGCAGGCAGAAGGTTATGACAGTACAAGCACTCACCTCCTTCCCTCTCTCTGAGTTGGGACCCTGCAGAATCTCACTGACCTGTATGAGTGTGCTACACTCCTGGACACAGGTCCCTCCTCATTCTCACCCCAGGCTCCCCTCCCCCATCTCCTCTATTCTCCTTGACCTAATGCACACGAGTGATACCCCAAACAGCATCACTCAAGTGCGTGATTCTGGGAAAAATGGAAAGATTAAAAAAGTTCTCTATGTGTGTTCTCGATGATGCCTGAGCTTCAATGTTTATCACCCCAGGACTGTTCAAATGTGAGGCTGAATGCCAGAGGCTTTGTCACATACATTAGCGTATTAATTATTTTCAGGGTGGGGCTGCATGATTAACAGGCAGGACAAGATGTTCTTTGCTATCATTTACTTATTTAACAACTTTTACATGTATTTTATTACATTTATTTGCATGTTTAAGAGAGAGAGAGGGAGGGGTGGTGTGTGTGTGTGCATGTGCATGTATGCCATGGCATGCACATGTGGACATCAGAGGACAATTTGCAGGTGTCGTTCTCTCCTTCCATCTTGTGGGACCTGGGGATCAAACTCAGGCCATCAGGCTTGGTGGCAAGTGCCTTTACCCACTAAACCATCTCTTCAGCCCTTAAAAGTTTTTTTTGAGTATCAGCTGTGCACTCTCTCCATCCAAACACCTTTGAATAGTAAATCAAGAAAGGCACAAACATCTCTTCCCTCTAGGAACATATCTTCTGATGGGGAAAAGGAAGATAGAGGCTGAATTAAGAGATGAATGAATCATGTAGTTTTTATAATAGATTAAAATTATATGGAGGAAAGAAAGTGACCAGGGTTGCATTTAGTGGGAGAGGAAGTGGAATCTGTAGAGGAATCTGTGGGTGAGTGGAAATGATGACAATTTGAATATGCTACAGGGCAGTGATATTTAGACAGAGGCTGAAAGGAGGTGAGAGAACCAGCCATGCCCATGACCCACTTAAAGCAGTGTGAATGGTGTGAACAGGACCATGCACGGCATGATTGAGGAACAGCAAGTGACCAGCATAATGATGCTGCGGTCTGTCTCAGCCTCTGGGAGACCCAAGCATGGGAAGAAACAAAGCTAGAGACTGGAACATGAGGTAGGTGTTTTCTTTAGTTCCTCTTAGTCTCTAATATGGCTTTTAGAATCCTTCCCAGGACTGTATTAGCTTGTATGGGACCTTCTGTGTCTTACCTTTCAATCTCTAGCCTGACCCCCACTCTCTGTGTCTGTTTATCTCTGTCTCTGTCACTCTGTCTCTGTCTCTCTCTTTCTCGCCCCTTTATTTTTGCCACAATGTCTCATGTATCCTAGGCTGGCCTGGAACTCACTATATAGCCGAGGATAGCCTTGAACTGTTCCACCAGCCTCTGCTGCCCAAAAGCTGGGATCATGGGTGTGTGCCCATCTATAATGGGTTTATGTGGTGCTGGGGTGCTGGAGATCAAATTTAGGGCTTTGTGCATGTTAGACAAGCATTCTACTAATTGACAACAACCCCAGCCCTTAGCTACTTCTTTTTAAAAATTGGGTAACAATGAACAATAATAAAAGTTTCACATATGCAAAGAAGCTTGAGTTTTAGGTATTTAGGTGTGTGTATATGTGAGAGGTACTATTGCCTGTAACTCAATAGTTGTAAAATCTGGCTTTTCATCAAGATTCAAGTTCAGTGTATATAGTGGTTTGGAAAAGTAAAATGTAGGGACTGGCATGATGGCTCAGTGGTTAAGGGTACTTGCCACGAAGCTTGGTGACCTGAGTTTGATCCCTGGAATTCATATACATGTTGTTCCTAAATAAATAAATAAATAAATAAAAAGTAAATAAATAAAAATTTAAAAAGGAAATTAAGCTGATAATCTTGAGTGGCTTATAAGTAAGGCAGGAAGATTTTTAGGATAGGCTTTTCTCTGGGCTGCCCAAGGGGATACTTACTATGTGGAGATTTTTTTTGAGTAATAACTTATCTTCATAAGGAGATTTCTTCTCCCCTTCACTTCAGAGGCAGGATCACTTCTTCTCCGACCTGGAATAATTATAGCACTCAGGTTTCTGAAGGGTTGGGAGCTGCTGAGCATCACATGGCTTGGGAGTCAGCTTATCCCAAGGGGCAAACACCTCCGTTGCTATCTCTGTGCATGTCTCAGTATCAGAGTGGTATGCATGGCTAGTATCTATTTTTCTGAAAATTCGGTGATTCTGTAAGGAAGGTGTGGTATATCTTCATGGGGGTGGGGACCTTTCTGGAATGACAGAGAATCATGGTTAAGGTGAGAAACAGTGAAAGAAAGCAGTCATGAAATAATTTTGGCTGAGAATTTAATTCTTAAATTGAAGGCTGGTTTCTGCTGGTATCAAGATGCTGTGCTGTTTCCTAAGGGGCCACCAAGTAGGAAGGCCAGTGGAGGCAGGAAGTAGGAAGTGAGGAGGCAGGGAGGGACTGTCTAGTTTGAGTACAGATGGGATTGTGTATGGGTGTCTTAGAAGTGTGCAGAGCACAGAGACAGCTGGCCACAGACCAAGCCAGCTGACTAAATTAGGTCCCAAACTCAGATTCTTTGTTTTTCTTGTTTTGCTGTCTCATGGCCTATCCATGTTTAAAATTTAAATTATGTTAAAGAAAACCCACAATGTGGAACAATGAACAGCTCACCCCAGGGCCATTCAAGTTGGGATAGTGGGATTAAAATTAGAGGGCTTGGGCGGGAGAGATGGCTCAGTGGGTAAAAGTGCTTGCTGTTGCTGACTTGAGCTTAATCCCTGGGATCTACTGTGGAAGGAGAGAACTGACTCCTGAAAGTCCTCCTCTGACCTCCACATGTGCTGCAGCATGAATGCACATGTACACACACACACACACACACACACACACACACACACACCCCAATAATAATAATAATAATAGTGATGATGATGATGATGAACCTTTTTCTATTTTTTAACTGGAGGTCTCCATGGGAAGGGACAGAGACGCTAAAGAGGAGAAACTCCAGGCTGTTCAGTTCCTTCCCTCTTCTCATTGGACAATTTGTTTTCTCTAGCTCAAATTCTTCAAATTGGCAGTTCTAATTTTAGTCTTTTTGGAAAGTTACATTCCTTTAAAAGGTCTCATGTCCTTAGGTGAAACTCAGACCCATTTTTATCTCTAGAACTTAACGTGATAAATACATAGCCAGAACTTGTTATTTGTATATAGTTTTCTGTCTGTATTCACAAAATATATTATCAAGAGTTTTGTTTTGTTTTGTTTTGAGACAGAGGCTCACAATGGAGCCAAGGCTACCTTAGGCTTACGGTTTTCCCGCTACAGCTTCCGAAGCGATGGACTGACAGGTGTGCCACCATGCCGGCCTCTGGAGGGGCTTTGATTGACTAAATTTGATAATCCAAGGCAATGGTGCACTGGACCCTGTTGTAACCCTTTGTGAGAGCCCGGACTCTGTTCCACACCCTTCATTTAGAACATACTGTTGGCATGCTACATTTGACATGTTTTAGGAATTTATATCATGACATGGGCAAACTGTTGAGGTTAGTTCCAGTGTAACTTTTGACCTAGTGCCTTTTCTCATTTGAAGCACAAGGAAAATATATTAAAAAATGTTTTTCTTATGGGCACACAAGGAACAGTCATGGAAAGTTCCCAATAGTTTTGGTTATTTCAATAGGTGCTAAATTTTTCTCCCCAAATAGGAGAGGCATTTGGCCAAAGATATTTAAGAGTCATATCAGTGTTTTCATCTCGTGTTTATTTACATGGCATGATGAAAGAGTTGGATTTTTTTTAATGTTGGAGAACTTGATAAGAGGATTGAGAGATGACTCAGCAGTTAAGAGCTCTGGCTACTCTTGAAGAGGACTCAGGTTTGGTTCCCAGCACTACATGGCAGCACACAATCGTCTTTACAACCCCTTCCAGGAAATCTGACTCCCTCTTCTGGCCTCTATGGGCATCACATGCATGTGGGGCATATACCTACCTTCAAGCAAAACACTCATATAAATAGAAACTAAAAATAAATAATGCTTAAGAAAAGACACAGTATGACAGATAAGTGACTTCAATTCCCTAAATTTAGCTTCTTTCTGTATCAAATTAGAAAAAAAATGACATACGATTTTGCATGTGAGCTATCTTTGTGCTTTGTAGGATTCTTCTATTATTACTGCTTATTACTATTACTATTATTATTATTCAAACTCCTTTAGTGTGTGGTAATAGTTTTACGAGATTTGTGGGGTTATTAAGAGCCAGTTAACTTTTTCCTAAAATAATTTTTTCTTTCTTTCTTTTTAAAACAGCCATTATGTTATTATACAATAGCCAAGCATTTGATTGACCAAGCCCTTCCCTTTTCGAATGACTGCAGAGGAGGTCTTTTAGGTCCCCAGTGAGTAACTGTTAAACATTACCATTTGAACCATGCAAACAATGTGGCCTTATCCTGCTGCAGACTGTCACCCTGTGTGATGGGGGACAGTAAAATATAAATATACATGGTTTGCAAGGCAGTAAAAACAAAGAAGGGAAGGCTGTCCTTATTCATTTCCCTCTTGCCCCACCCAGTCCCTCTCTCAGACTGAGCTTCCTTCTTGACCTCTTTGGAATATCAGTTGTTAATAATGCACCAAATACAGGCGTGCACTTTGGTGACTGTTATTTATCAAAGCTGTGTCATCCAGCTGGCCAGTTCAAAGAGTCCTGACTTCCTGTCTATCTTTGAACTTCTCTGCCGTTCACTGCCCACACCCGTCTCCAGCCCTGAGTGCGTACTTGCCCTGCTAATTCCAGTGTGTCCACTCTGCCCCGGCGTGGCTGGCGTTTGGTTCCCATATTGTGTTCTTCTAAAATCATGGAATTCTCTTTTCGTCCATCCGCTTTGTAGCCAACATGGGCAATCAGTTTTGCTACAGCCTTATAGTGATTTCATTTGTGTTTATTTTTTCATTGGAAACAAGCTATAAACTTCTGTCATTTTCTCCACAACCTTTTCAAGCCTTAGCTTCTTCATGTGTAAAAAAGAAAAAAGAAAGCCAGGCGTGGTGGTGCATACCTTTAACCCTAGCACTCAGGAGGGAAGCAGAGGCAGGCGGATCTCTGTGAGATTGAGGCCAGCCTGGTCTACATAGTGAGGTCCAGGCCAGCTGGGGCTATAGGGATGGTACTACTTCTCTCTCAGAATTGTGTGGATGAGATAGATGACATGGTGAATGGGATACGTAATCTATACACTAGACTTCGTAGATGCATGGCCAGTGCTAGCTTTCCTCTTCTCCATTGCTGTTCTCTTCAACACCGAAGACAAATTTGTTCCTAAGGAGGCATTCACCAGATACAGGATGAATGATGGTAGAACCCAGACAGATTGGAACCTTTCTTCCCTGTTCATGATGCTTCTTTCTCTTTTGAGGATTTCTATTGTTAGAACGCCCTGATCTTACCTCAGTAAGAAATACCGTACTGGAGAATAAGTTCAAGGTGAGGAAGTTTGGGCCAGGGAGGAGAAATGTGTGATTAGAGCAGGATGAGGAGGTAGCTTAGTCTCTTTCTGTTGGTATTTGTGTGTGTGTGTGTGTGTGTGTGTCTGAGTGTGTATATCTGTGTGCATGTATCTTTGTGTGCATATGTGTATCTGTTTGTGTGTGTGTGTGCATGTATGTGTCTGTCTCTTTGTGTGTGTATGTATATATCTGTGTGTTGCAATATCGGGGTTCCTCAGGGATCAGGGGTGAGGCAGCGGTGTCAGTCGGATGACATGCAGACACCAGAGACCAGGTTCTGTGATGCAGATCTAAAGTTTATTAGGAAGTACAGCAGGCTTTATAGGGAATAGATACCAGTCACCGAGCTCCACCAGTACTAACATAGCCAATCACTTTAAAGGTTAGGTCAGCCATCACTGAGACCACACCATGAGGGACTGGGAAGGCCTTGTACAGCGAGAACAAAAAAATGGGGAATTCACTGGGTGGGGCAACATGGGGAAAGGGTCAGGCCACCTTGAAGTGTGCTCACAAGGCTTGAGCTGATGATCTTGTGGGTTCATTGTGCCTTTACCAAGGCAGCCAAGTAAATCCCCAAGCCAGGACTCTCCTCATCTCCCCCTTCTTTTTGTTTTATAATGGAGAAGTGTCATCACAAGTTTTAAGAGCCAATTCACAGGAGAATCCAAAGTCTGATAATTGACCATGATCTGATTGGTAGTAATTTTAGCAACGGTGGCAATTTGTCGTCCAAGAAATTGTATGAAACAGGGAGCAAGCATCAGGATAACACATAGCATAATCAGGGGGCTATTGACATTGTAACATTCCCCCCTCTGAAGAGGTAACCCCCAAATCTTTTCGGGATAAGAGCTCCCAAATACTTTTGATGTTTTTGGCCTTTGGGACAGAGTATTTTGCTAAAAGGCCCAAGGACATTTTGGCTTTTAGCCAAAAAAGAAACTGGCTACTTTTCTTTGGGGTCTTTTTACCCTAGCTATCTAGCTGAATCTCATACCTCCTATTCTTATCACACCATCCTCTGAAGAGGTTACACAAATTGCCAATAGGGAATAGCGATGCAGACCATTCTGTCTTCTGAACAGGGACTCAGGGTGAGGCAATTGTGGTACCCCCTTCAGTGAGTCTATCTAAAAGACTCCCAAATTGCATAACTCTTAACTATAGGGAGAAAAGGAAGGTGTTTGACTGGTGCCTGGGAGATGTGAAGGAAAAGTAAAGGTAAGAGTAAAGGCAAGAGTAGTTAGTATTACAATTTCTAGGCAGGGAACAAGAAAATGTTCAAATTAAAGTCCATTGGAATTTTTTGATGAGGGCTTCCTAAGGCATCCATCTAACGGGTTCCTCCTCATGTTTCTTTTGCCTGCCAAGGCTGGACTCATGATTGATGAACTCGGGATTTGTTGTCAGGCACTTTGATAACTGTTGGAGTGGCTAGAATCAGCTCCCTCTTAAATGGCCTCTAGATAGGGAGAGAAAACAAACTTAGCCATCATTTTAGAACAATAGTGAGTTGTCTCCCTCAGCTGCAGGTGGGCACTAGAGTATTGTAGACCAAGATTTAAAGTCATACACCTGAGTAGTGCTGTCCTAGTAGGAACAAAATCACCAATGAGAAATAATTGTCTAAATAACATCTTATAAGACCTCAAGTCTAATGTCTAGGGTGTGTAATCCCTTGAACTCATAAA
>NW_008331650.1:665406-667697 GCF_000622305.1 Nannospalax galili
GCCCAAATAAACCAATATTATTACTTTTAAGGTCATATGAGGATTTGGTCCTCAGGGGTCACATGGGCCTTGGGGGGAGCCCCTGGTTCCTCAGGCTTTTACCAGTTCCATCTACATGAAGAAAAGTCAAGAGGTTCCGCTTGACCTGGGCTTCACTTGGAAGCATGGAAGTAGTGTTTCCTCTGTGTTGACTCTCCTCTTTGCCGACTGGGCACTGGTTCAAGTCCATCTTCTCGGGTCTCCATGGCCTCCCTGAACAAGAGGACCAAAGTTATAGGGCATTTCGAGAGATGCTCCATAGCCCCTGGAACTTGTTTGACCGTGGAGGGCAAGGAACAAAATTTTGTTCCTTTAAGTCCCTCTGACCAGATTAGTATAGATCTCAAAGTCTGGCTATTAAACATCCAAGAAGGTTAGTTACACCAATCTGGTACTTTTAATTACTGTGTGCTATGTAAATAGAGCTTGGGCAAAACCCAAACTTTTTAAAATAAACCTTGATAAAATATCCTTAAACTACTTGACTAAGCTATGATCTTAGAAAATTTAAGATTATCTATATATTAACTTTTTCTCATGCTTGATAAATCATAACAAACCTATACAGACCTCCATCACTTGCTTAGGCTTTCTCATTTTTAACAAAATACCTCCACTCCTATATCCTTCTAATATCTTTTACCTTACCATTCTCCTTCTTAATAACCATGAGACATAATAACATTAACAAATTTTCCATCTGTTGTGAGAATTCTTTTCTGGGGATACTAAGCAATGTTTATCCCCTTCTAAGGTTCTAGTGTCAAACCAATGTTTGATTACATTAAAGTTTTCCTGGGGAAGTGATGAATTTACTGAGCTTACTTACAGAGATGACTGAGGGGTTCCTGAGGTGTATGGTTAACCTGAAAGTATTTACACTGGAAAGCCTTAACCCAGCATGGATCAAGGCTTTTCTTCCTAGCCTTCCCCAGATAATATACTTTAGTCCTCCCCAAACCCAGGAGACCATGTGATTAGGGCCAAATTACATACAGTTGGCTGGGAAGAGTGGCTGGATACTCAGGTGAGGGTCCAATGACCCTGATTACCCCCTCCTCCTTTAATTAGATACTTAAGTCAACAAGTCCAATTGTGATGATCTTTTGTTAGTGGACACAGCTGAAGTCATGAAGATGCTAGTTGTTTGACTCAGAAGAAAGTAGTGTGTAGCATCATGTTATTAAAAGAGCATGGAATCTAAGTTATATACATAAGATAATGTAATAAGTTAATATTATCTGTGTACACACTGTGTTTTATAAATTTCTAGGTAAACCTTATAGAAAACACAAGACAGTTAAAAGTCTTTTATCTTATGTAGTTTAGAAAGTGGTCTACCAAAACCTTGCTTTAGGTGGAAAGAAGCAATTAGTACATAAACATTATTGAATTGATGTTTACAACTTTTAGCATAATCAGTTAAGGAAAACTGTGATGCTTTAGTTACTGAGGAATTCTAGGCAGAAGATCTTTTTTTTTTTTTTTTAAATCTATCCTGTTGTTTATTAAATAGTTAAGTTTTTTTTTGTATTACCATACATTTTATATTAGTCTGTGTTTGTGACTTTACTCAGTATTGTGACCAAATAGAGAATCCCATTAACTACTTTTACTATAGATAGTAATACCCTCTGTTGAAATTAGTTTACACCTTAACTGTTTTTAATTGTACAGCGCATTTACTCTTAGGCTGTTTTGTTGTTTTCCTTTTCTTGTCACAGGGTCAGGGGCCAGCCTGAACCTGGAAAAGTCTTGAAGAACACATCTTGGGATAATAGACTTTTGTCTGAAGTGGGAGGGCCAATCCTATCTCCAGGGTCAGCATCTCAGTGAGCTCAAACAGCATGTGACAATTTATCAGTATAGTTAATACAAAAAGGCATCTGTTTTTCTTTAGCCTAAAAGTTTTGAATTGTTTATCCATATTTTACTTTTAAACTAAGGCAAGACTATTAACTCACATGGTGAATTCCTTTGAAGAGGGCTGTCAGTCTGTATTGGAAAAAACATTTTATAATTTATTAATCATAAGTACCCATAACCTGGGGAAAACACAGAAAACAATGTTACCTAAAAGAACTTGCAAAGAGACAATATCATAATACTCTTTTTCTTAGTCTGTTTTCTGTTTTGTAACTAGAAGGTACCCAGGGAATGATGTATCAAGGACAAAAGCAAGCATATAGCAACTGAGCATCAGAGAGGGAAATAACTCTATTTCAGAGAAAAACAGGCTTAGAACCACAGAA
>NW_008331650.1:669548-672811 GCF_000622305.1 Nannospalax galili
TGTGGGGTTTCCATCCCTCCTCCCACCAGTCAAGAAGCTCCTTAGGAAGGGTGGTGTTGTCTCCAGAGGGAGGGTCACGAGGGGATGAACAAAGGGGCGAATATTTGGGCAGAGAGGGATAGAGAGGCTCTATCGCAACTGGTGCAGAGGGAGCCGGTGGTTTCACCTTTTCTATGGTGGGATCTAGAGGTTCCCTTTGTTCATGCGGTCCAACTTTGAGAACTTCCTGCTTGCTGCCATATTGGCCCTCCTCCCCTGAATCCTCAGCCAGTCTGTCTCTTTCCATAACAGGTCAGGATATGCTCCCACCTCATTTCCCTCAGCCCCCATGTGGGAGTCTATCTCCTTTAACAGTATTTTGCCATAATCACTAGAGTCAGGAGGGGCCCCTTGCAGTGAGGCCAGGATAGCAGTGACTATGGGGAAGAAGGTAGCACTTCTTAGTCTGTTTATGACATTGTAACTAGAAGGTACCCAGGGAATGATGTATCAAGGACAAAAGCAAGCATATAGCAACTGAGCATCAGAGAGGGAAATAACTCTATCGGCCCTCTTGGACCTCGGCCCTGCAGGTGGCATAAATATCAGATATCGGGGTCCCAGGCATGACCTGCAGAAACCCAGGGGCTACACTACGGACCTCTTGGAGCACAGGCTCCATCTATGCAGTTGAAACTTTTACATACCTACTCCTGAGGAGAGCTTTTAGAGAGGCCGCCTGAGGCTGCGGCAAGGTGGGTGGAAGTCCCCCATACCAGAGGGCACTCACCCTGCCAGATATGCCGATGGGGGGAGCCCCACGTTGGGCACCAGGTGTTGCAATATTGGGGTTCCTCAGGGATTGGGGGTGAGGCAGCGGTGTCCAGCTTCCTTTGTACCTGGATAGTCTTGAAGGTATATGGCTAGAAAAACTTTAAGGTCTCTTTAGAGACTGACAAATATTTTATGCAAAGCAGTAAGAATTAAAATAGTTACTTTTAGACGAGGACATGCAGACACCGGAGACCAGGCTCTGTGATGCAGATCTAAAGTTTATTAGGGAGTACAGCAGGCTTTATAGGGAGAGTACAGTAGGCTTTATAGGGAATAGATACCAGTCACCAGGCTCCACCAGTACTAACATAGCCAATCACTTTAAAGGTTAGGTCAGCTGTCACTGAGACTGCACCATGAGGGACTGGGAAGGCTTTGTACTGGGAGAACAAAGAAATGGGGAATTCACTGGGTGGGGCAACATGGGGCAAGGGTCAGGCCACCTTGGAGTGTGCTCACAAGGCTTGAGCTGATGATCCTGTGGGTTCATTGTGCCTTTACCAAGGCGGCCAAGTAAATCCCCAAGCCAGGACTCTTCTCATCTGTGTGCATGTATCTGTCTCTGTGTCTGTGTCTGTGTATGTACGTGTGTGTGCATCTATCTGTATGTGTGTGTGCATGTATCTGTGTGTGTGCGCGTATGTGTGTGTCTGCCTGTGTGTGTGTGTGTGTGTGTGTGTGTCTGTCTGTCTGTCTCTCTGTGTGTTCATGTATGTGTGTGTGTGTGGGGTATGTGACTTTATAAAATACATTGTGACATGCTCTTTCATTAATATATATGTGCCCCAAATAGCTCAAGCACGGCCCATGATCTTTCATGTGTACTGAGATTTAAAGTGCTAGGATCCAGTTAGGGAAGCAGCCTAGGCCTCAGGACCACATGGCCTGAGCACAGCTTGTCTCTTGTCGTGCAACACCTGATGGACACCGTGGTGTCCCATGGGCCATTGCAGCCATCACTGTGGCATGCACCCCCAGAAGAGGGAGAAAAGGCCATGACCCACGCCATGGCCTCAGAGCCAGCCACCATCAGGTTGTGTGGAGCTTGAAGGCACTTCCCTCCAAGAGGAAGCCCATAGTGATGCGGAGGACTACAGGAGGAAGCCCCCCATGCTGGGCAGTCGTCCTGGACAAGCCCCCTTCCCCGAAATCAGCAAACACCACATAAAAAGATGTTAAAATCCGAATAATTTTTTAAAAAACTATTAGGTAAAGATGTTATGTAAACAATGTTAAAACCTAAAAATAATTTCTTGGAGGGAGAAAAGGCCATGACCCACGCCATGGCCTCAGAGCCAGCCGCCATCAGGTTGTGTGGAGCTTGAAGGCACACTTCCCTCCAAGGGGAAGCCCATAGTGATGCGGAGGACTATAGGAGGAAGCCCCCCATGCTGGGCAGTCGTCCTGGACAAGCCCCCTTCCCCAAAAAAATCTGTTAACATTTTAAACAATGTGAAAACTTAAAAGTCACCTTTAAAACCCAGTAAATATACCATACAAGAAGTTAAAATTTAAAGTAATCCCCTTTAGAAACAGGGAAAAAAGAAAAAGTTTATGGAAAAAAAATGGCTTTTAAAATCTTGTTTATGTTTGTCCATGGGGAAAGCTGCCTTTTTTCCCCCATTTGTCCATGGAGCAAGCCACCTTAAATTCTTTAAATGCTCTGCAGCCACCACTGGCATTATTTTCTTATTCTGAAATAAAAATGTATTGCTTTTATATAATCCCATCAAGAATCCAAAGCAAAATAAAATGGCCAGTAAGTTTTTTGAATCATGCCATGTGGTTGGATTAAGATGGCGGCAAGGTCTCACAAGTCACTGTCATTTTGAAAAAGTCACTGTCCAAGATGGCAACCAAGCCATGTGACTGTACCCATATTGATGATGTCATCAACCAAGATGGAGACCAGGCCACATGGCCATGTTAGCGAGCACAGTCCCTTGATAAAACAGTCCTATCCACCATCAGGATACAAGCCCTGTGGGAGTCACGTGTTTCATAGATTAAATGTAGACAGAAACCATTCTTACTTTTACAAAGCACCCCAGTTAAGTTAGACTTGAAAGTACCTTTAGATATAAATATATATGTGCCCCAAATAGCTCAAGCACGGCCCATGATCTTTCATGTGTACTGAGATTTAAAGTGCTAGGATCCAGTTAGGGAAGCAGCCTAGGCCTCAGGACCACATGGCCTGAGCACAGCTTGTCTCTTGTCGTGCAACACCTGATGGACACCGTGGTGTCCCATGGGCCATTGCAGCCATCACTGTGGCATGCACCCCCAGAAGAGGGAGAAAAGGCCATGACCCACGCCATGGCCTCAGAGCCAGCCACCATCAGGTTGTGTGGAGCTTGAAGGCACACTTCTCCAAGAGGAAGCCCATAGTGATGCGGAGGACTATAGGAGGAAGCCCCCCATGCTGGGCAGTCGTCCTGGACAAGCCC
>NW_008331650.1:672918-673261 GCF_000622305.1 Nannospalax galili
TTAAATTTCCTGCCGCCCCCCGCTTCTTTAAAAATTTTTTTTTTTTTTTTAAATTATTATGGGGCAAGCCAATTTAAATTCCTTAAATCTCCAAGTCACCTAACTGGTTTGGCCTAAGCCTGAATGCCCCAAGGCAAGATAACAAGCCTGATAAGGAAGTTTATCTGCTCTCTTAAGAGTTGAATTCAATGTGTGTGAAAAATCCCCACATAGTAGAACTTTGGGGATTCCTTGTTTCTGGAGGTGTTTGTTGCATGACTGATTGTATCCAGGAGCGGATTAAACCAGGGGGACTGAACACCATCCTCAAGGGCTGCCTTATGTAGTTTTTGTAGAGTGTCTG
>NW_008331650.1:674548-677738 GCF_000622305.1 Nannospalax galili
TGTGTGTGTGTGTGTGTGTGTGTGTGTCTGTCTGTCTGTCTCTCTGTGTGTTCATGTATGTGTGTGTGTGTGGGGTATGTGACTTTATAAAATACATTGTGACCTGCTCTTTCATTTTACAGGGTAACATTCCATACATGGAGGTCTTTCTCAGACTCACATGTACCTACTTCTGGGACTCAGTAACAAAAGGCTCATTATTCGTGTACTTCCCAGCCACATTCTCCAGCATGAGAATGATGAAGAATAAAAGCACTGTTCTCACCGCCGTGCTCTACTCTTTTGTGTCTCATTTGTATTAGAGGGGTATGACTTTAACCAAGTTTTCAGTGTCCCCTGCAGTCATTGCCTTTGTGCAACACGAAGTTAGCTCAGTGTAGTTTCTCTTGTTCTACCATCAAATGTCTATTTCATTAAACATCCCAGAGTCAGGGAAGCTGTTGTTTATGGCTTCTCTTTTCTAAGACACTCTCATTATCTCGACTTCTTGAAGATGACTCTTTTTCATTTCTTGTCTTTCTGAAAAGAGCTTGTTTTTGGTATTTTTGATGCACTTCTATCGAATTGACTTGTTAGACTCATGATTGCTCTGTTTTTATCTTAATTTTACTTAGAATTTCTTTTCCTTTTTTTTTTTTTTTTAAAGGTTCATACTTCACCAAATGGCAGAATTTCACTCTGGAACATGGTTAGAGACCAAAGCTGTCAACTTCTGAGTGATTATAAAATGCTTGAGTGGACTCTTTTATCCTTTTCCCTTGGTTCTGACTCTGAACTTCTGCAAAGGGTCACAGAGAAGAGACAGAAGGGGGTGCTGCATAGATGAAGGCAGAGGGACAGGCTTGAGAGCCAAGTAGGCTTGTGACTGGGAATTGGAAGAGTGGGATGTTCTCTGTGCCAAGCTGAGTTTTCATAGCCCAGTGAGCCCAAGCACGATTGATCATCTTCGTGTGACACCCGTGGGAGTGATTCAACATCATTGTTGGAAGGAGGAGTTGTCAGGCACAGGGAGACATCAGTTCCAAGAGGCAGGCTGTGGTTTGAGCATTTTGAGGGAGAAAAAGATTTCCCATGAGCCAGGACTAAGGGGTTCATGTTAGGTTAAAGGAGAGACACAGAGGGCTTTCCTCAGTGTCCTGGTGGGGTTTGCCTGTAGCGATCTCAGGGCAGAGGTTGGGGAAATCCTATGAACTGGTTTTTATTGCTGATTTTTTTCTTCCATGGTTGTGTCCACTCACTTGGACAATGTGATGTCAAGGCAGCACCAATTACATGAACTCATGACCTAAATTATGCAGTCAGTTTCCAGATTTTTGTTTGCTTCACTGGCCCTTTGTTCAATGAGAACAAAGTGTCAAGGTCCTAATCATTAACTGTTAACTCATTTGAAAGTTTTTGGATGTATGGCTTTGGATCTAATGATAGAAATGTGTGAAACCAGTAACTTGTGGCCCTTGGTCTACTCTTGGGGGATCTCAGTCTGTAGAAGCAGATGTCTAAACAGATGAAGCACACACTCAAACAAATCAAGAATTAAGATGCATTTTGAGCAAGTCAAGTTAAGCGTGATCAGGATGGAGACACCCGAATGAGGCACAGATCCTATATCCTGACTGTCGTCTCTGATGCTTCTCTGTTCAGCCCAAGAGTTACGTAGCATGACGTGCCAGGTTCCATGCAGTTCGGGGTGGACAGGACTCTGGGCACCCAGACCAATTCCTTAAATCTCCAAGTCACCTAACTGGTTTGGCCTAAGCCTGAATGCCCCAAGGCAAGATAACAAGCCTGATAAGGAAGTTTATCTGCTCTCTTAAGAGTTGAATTCAATGTGTGTGAAAAATCCCCACATAGTAGAACTTTGGGGATTCCTTGTTTCTGGAGGTGTTTGTTGCATGACTGATTGTATCCAGGAGCGGATTAAACCAGGGGGACTGAACACCATCCTCAAGGGCTGCCTTATGTAGTTTTTGTAGAGTGTCTGGTTTTCTTTATGGTTACATTAAATTCCATTGTATGCATGTGGTACATTTTGTACATTTTCTTTATTCATCTATTGATGGACATTCTGTCTGCTTCCGTGTCTTGACAATGCTTGTGTGTTGCAATATCGGGGGTCCTTGGGGATTGGGGGTGAGGCGACAGTGTCAGTTGGATGACATGCAGACACCGGAGACCAGGTTCTGTGATGCAGATCTAAAGTTTATTAGGGAGTACAGTAGGCTTTATAGGGAATAGATACCAGTCACCAGGCTCCACCAGTACTAACATAGCCAATCACTTTAAAGGTTAGGTCAGCTGTCACTGAGACTGCACCATGAGGGACTGGGAAGGCTTTGTACTGGGAGAACAAAGAAATGGGGAATTCACTGGGTGGGGCAACATGGGGCAAGGGTCAGGCCACCTTGGAGTGTGCTCACAAGGCTTGAGCTGATGATCCTGTGGGTTCATTGTGCCTTTACCAAGGCAGCCAAGTAAATCCCCAAGCCAGGACTCTTCTCATCTGTGTGCATGTATCTGTCTCTGTGTCTGTGTCTGTGTGTGTACGTGTGTGTGTGCATCTATCTCTCTGTGTGTGTGTGTGTCTGTCTGTCTGTCTCTCTGTGTGTTCATGTATGTGTAATGTACGTGTGTGTGCATCTATCTGTATGTGTGTGTGCATGTATCTGTGTGTGTGCGCGTATGTGTGTGTCTGCCTGTGTGTGTGTGTGTGTGTGTGTGTGTCTGTCTGTCTGTCTCTCTGTGTGTTTTTGTGTGTACATGTGCAGGTTTGTATGAGTCTGCAGGCCAGAGAGAAACACTGAGGGTGTTCCACAGTTGTCTCTCACCTTACTCTTGGAGGCCAAGTCTCTCATTACACCTAGAGATGGCCACCAGTTTGGCTAGACTGGTTGATCACCAAGTCCCAGGAAACTTCTTGTCTCTGCCTTCCCAGCACTGAGGTTACAGATGCCACTGTTTTGTTGAGTTTTTTGTGGGTTCTCATGCTCAAACTCAGGTCCTTATGCTTCCTGACAAGCACTTTACTGACTGAGCCATCTCCCCATCCAGATTCATGAATTTTAATTTTAACTTTATACATGTCATATTCACCTGCATGGTTTTCTTTCAGAATGGCAAGTGTAGGAATGATTTACAAATGGACAGAATCTGGACTAATGATTTTTACTTAACCTCGCACCAAAAGCTTCTC
>NW_008331650.1:677838-681128 GCF_000622305.1 Nannospalax galili
TTCCTTTTTTTTTTTTTTTTTAAAGGTTCATACTTCACCAAATGGCAGAATTTCACTCTGGAACATGGTTAGAGACCAAAGCTGTCAACTTCTGAGTGATTATAAAATGCTTGAGTGGACTCTTTTATCCTTTTCCCTTGGTTCTGACTCTGAACTTCTGCAAAGGGTCACAGAGAAGAGACAGAAGGGGGTGCTGCATAGATGAAGGCAGAGGGACAGGCTTGAGAGCCAAGTAGGCTTGTGACTGGGAATTGGAAGAGTGGGATGTTCTCTGTGCCAAGCTGAGTTTTCATAGCCCAGTGAGCCCAAGCACGATTGATCATCTTCGTGTGACACCCGTGGGAGTGATTCAACATCATTGTTGGAAGGAGGAGTTGTCAGGCACAGGGAGACATCAGTTCCAAGAGGCAGGCTGGGGTTTGAGCATTTTGAGGGAGAAAAAGATTTCCCATGAGCCAGGACTAAGGGGTTCATGTTAGGTTAAAGGAGAGACACAGAGGGCTTTCCTCAGTGTCCTGGTGGGGTTTGCCTGTAGCGATCTCAGGGCAGAGGTTGGGGAAATCCTATGAACTGGTTTTTATTGCTGATTTTTTTCTTCCATGGTTGTGTCCACTCACTTGGACAATGTGATGTCAAGGCAGCACCAATTACATGAACTCATGACCTAAATTATGCAGTCAGTTTCCAGATTTTTGTTTGCCCCTGCCCACAGAAAACCAATGAGAACAAAGTGTCAAGGTCCTAGTCATTAACTGTTAACTCATTTGAAAGTTTTTGGATGTATGGCTTTGGATCTAATGATAGAAATATGTGAAACCAGTAACTTGTGGCCCTTGGTCTACTCTTGGGGGATCTCAGTCTGTAGAAGTAGATGTCTAAACAGATGAAGCACACACTCAAACAAATCAAGAATTAAGTGCTGTGGAACACAGAGGAGAAAGGAGTAAATTTATCATGTGGGCTGAGGACAGGTGTAGATTTTTTTCAGGGAGGAAGAATGATAGAAATATGTGAAACCAGTAACTTGTGGCCCTTGGTCTACTCTTGGGGGATCTCAGTCTGTAGAAGTAGATGTCTAAACAGATGAAGCACACACTCAAACAAATCAAGAATTAAGTGCTGTGGAACACAGAGGAGAAAGGAGTAAATTTATCATGTGGGCTGAGGACAGGTGTAGATTTTTTTCAGGGAGGAAGGGAAATAAAAATGCCTGCTGTTTTTGAAAATCTCCTAGATTTGAACACCATTGTTAGAGCTTACATGGCCCACTGAATTGAGTTGCCTCATCCTGAGCACAGCATACAAAACACGGGGTAGTGTGAGCACAAATGATTTTACTATCTCAGTAATCATTATAAAATCGAAATAAGGGTGTCTGAAGAAGGCAGATGCCTGGAAAGGCATTTCCTAAAAATATTATGATTGAACTGGGTTATTACAGTTGCTGGAGGAATTTCGTTTTTCAAATGCATTTGTAAAGCATGAACGAGTTTATTGAGGAGACCTGCTGGCTAGCAGCAGGGACTGATGTTAATTCTGTGTGTCTGGGAGTGGTGGGATCTGAGTTGTTTGTGTCCAGGAGGATAAAGAGAAGATTTTTATTCTCTAGACACCTCTTATCAGATATGGAGTTGAAAAATCCTGATAAATCTGGTACTCATTAAACATCCATTGAATTATATGCTCCCATGGGAGGGGGAAAAATGTACCCCTGAGAACTCAGTCTTTATTTGCTTAGAGGGTCTTACTTGT
Source organism: Nannospalax galili (assembly GCF_000622305.1). NCBI lineage: Eukaryota > Metazoa > Chordata > Mammalia > Rodentia > Spalacidae > Nannospalax > Nannospalax galili. Next base: position 679,591 of record NW_008331650.1, read on the forward strand.
TGGTTTGTACAATTCCCGGAAGGATTTTGGCAGCCTGGATTGATTATGAGGATGGTGTAAGGAGTACTAAACTTTCTCTGTGTCAGGTTGTCAAGAGTTCGTTATTGTGAAAGGAATGGCTGAGAGGCTGAGATGTGTGCTGGAAGAAGGATGTTAGTCTTCCCCAAATCTGCAACTGTTGCTACATTACCTGCAAGTGGCCTTCATGATGTGATTCAGATATTACAGAAAGCCTGTTGTGATCTCTCTCACCATAAGAAGCCATTGGGAAGGAGCATGAACTTCACAAATGCTGCTTTGCTTTTGTGGTTGCAAAAATGTGGCAAGGGGCTGGAGAGATGGCTCAGTAGTGAAGAGCACTTGATACCCTTGCAGAGGACCTAGGTTTAGTTTCCAGCACCCATGTTGAGTAGCTCACAACCACCTGTAACTTCAGCTCCAAGGGACCCAACACCCTCTTCTGGCATCTGTGGGTTCCTGCATGCATGTGGTATACATAGACTGATGTAGGCATACACACAGACACATAAATAAATAAATAAATAAAAACACAAAGTATTATAAACATGGAAGCCAGGGCATAGTTTTGTGATGGAAGTGTTGGGTAAAAGGAAGGAAAATGATCCTTCAATTGGGAACTCACTTAATCCTCAGGAATAACAGTTAATCATTGCTTTCATTTTACTGGCCAAGATGAAACACCAATAAATCAATGGGAGTCACTATGGTGACTGGGAAGAGTTGGGGCAGGGGTGTCCCAACCTCTGGTACAAAAGGGGAGTGTGTGTGTGGGGTTTCCATCCCTCCTCCCACCAGTCAAGAAGCTCCTTAGGAAGGGTGGTGTTAGGCATAGTTTTGTGATGGAAGTGTTGGGTAAAAGGAAGGAAAATGATCCTTCAATTGGGAACTCACTTAATCCTCAGGAATAACAGTTAATCATTGCTTTCATTTTACTGGCCAAGATGAAACACCAATAAATCAATGGGAGTCACAGATGGAAGTGGAATGGAGTCTGGACTAGGGTTTAAAACTTGAGACGAAGACCTGTGATGGTCAGTTTTTTTTTTATTGATTGATTTTTATTGTATGTGTATGAGTGTTGTGCTTGCATGTGTGTGAGTGCACCTGTGTTATGCTGTGCCCACAGAGAGGGCATTGGATCCCCTGGAGTTACAGATGGTTGTTAGCCAACATGTGGGTGCTGGGATTTGAACCTGGGTCTTCTGCAAGAACAGCCAGTGTTCTTAACCACTGAGTCATCTCTCCAGCCAGTGTGATAGTGTGATGATCAGTTTTTTTTTTTTTAGGTTTTTTTTGAGACAGGGTCTCCCCAGCTGGCCTGGAACTCACTATGTAGACTATCACTATGTAGACCAGGCTGGCCTTGAACTCAGAGATCCGCCTGCTTCTGCCTCTGAGTGCTGGGATTAAAGGCCACCACACCTGACTCTTTATTTTTTTAATTAATTAATTAATTTTTATTTTATGTATATGAGTGTTTTGCCTGCATGTATGTGAGTGTACCATATGTGTACAAT
>NW_008331650.1:682218-718240 GCF_000622305.1 Nannospalax galili
CTACTAAGTTTTGCATGTGTCCTGAAATGTTCTCTCTAGATAGGCATACACATATGCTCATAAAATACACAGATGTATGTATGAAACCATACTTTTCATTCTTATGCAAGTGAGAGCAGTATGTATATACTATGTTCTACTTTTTCTTTCTTTTTGAATTTTTGAGAATTCCATATAATATATTTTGATCATATTTAGAACCCCCTCTATCATATCTGCATCCCTCTGCCAGATTTCATGTGCTCTATCATATATATTATAGTCTATTAAGTCAAGTTTGTGTCCCCAAATGTCCTTCGGTGTGCATTTGGCCACTGGAGCCTGGTTAACCTATCTAGTGTCACACCCTTAGAGAAAACCAACTCTCCTAGTAGTTATCAGTTGCCAATAGTTCCTCGGCTAAGGTTGGGGCTTCTGACCCATTTCCCTGCTTCTATGCTGGGATTATTTTTCTGACTTGAGCTTGCATTGGTCTTGTGCATACTATTACCATTGCTGTAAGTTCATATGAGTAACTTCCCAGCTGTCTGGAAAACTGTCTCCTTGTGGTCATCCATCACCTCTGGCTCTTAAAAAGTGGTGTATGTTCTCTCTCATTTGTGGATCCCAGCTCTAAATCCTTAGTTGTGAGTATATATCCTGGTATAACTGCAGGAGCCAGGAAAATGGAAAGGAACCATGGGGATAAAGGGGAAGAAGGAGCTCTAGAAAGAGGGATAGTAGGAGACAGGTAGTATAAAGGGGGAAATGGGGAAAATGGGAGGTGCTTAAACTGGGGAGGGACTGGAGAGGGTATATGGGGGAGAGAGAAGAGTAATAAATAATGCTTAAATGGTGTGAAAAACAAGAGGGAATTGTATTAGTTCCAAAGCCTACTGAAAAAAGATTATGTGCTGAATATAATATGTTATAGAGTGCTGAAGGCTATATAACAAAAAGCAGTGTCAGGCAGGGCAATCTCCCTTCGAGTTGTTGGTCAGGGTCATCCAAGAGACTCCCAAAATAACACAGGCTATTGGCACAGCCCTTGATCACATCCCAGAACTTGAAGGTAAGATCCTGTTGCTAAGGCCAGGACATACTTTGGACACAGGACTTGGAGCAACTGAGCTGGAACTGACCTGGAAGTCTCCTCCCTGAAGACTAGCTTCCATAGTGTCAGAAGATACCATGCAAACTGCCAAGGATGAAAACCAACCAATGATCCCATCTAGCTGTAAAGTCTATGAACCACAACAATGAAAGATCCAGCAAATCATCTATACTGGTGTGGTTAGTGGCACTTTTATCTTGGAGGTAATCAATAGCTGTCTAATTGGACTGAAGGCCCACTCAGTGGGAGGGAACTCATGTGTGGTACTATAAACATAGCCAAATACACATGGCTGGAATGGTCATAGATCCTAGAGAAAGCTCTACATCTGTCACATCCCTAGACCAATGTATTTTCTTAATGTATTCTAAATATTCTTATATTTAGAAAATAAGATCCTTATATTTACAGACAAGTGTACCTCTCACTACTCATCAAAGAAGCTAATTTTGTAAAAGATGGAGCCTATTACAAAGTCCAACTGGTCAAATGCAGAGAATAACTGTCTGTGAGGTGCCCAGCCCTAAGTGACACACCTGAAATTCTACCTTTATACCTAAGGCTCAGGGAACACAGCAGAACAGAGGGCTGAAAGAATATTAATGTGTCTCTCAACTCTCACCAGCAAAGCTTCCTCATGTAAAAGATGGTGATGAACCCTGAAAGCCACATCTGGCCAAAATCCAGAAAATGAGACTTCAGACTGTGTGTCCCTGAATGGATGCATATCAAACCTCTGCTGCCCAAGGCTCAGTGACCATTGCAGAAGTTTTCCTTTCTCATGTTTGTGTGTGTGTGTGTGTGTGTGTGTGTGTATAAAGTTGTCAGAGGAAAATTTTAGGTAGTCAGTTCTCTTCTTTCCACCGTGTGGGGATTGAACATAGGTCATCAAGCTTGGCGGCAAGTGTTTTTATCTGTGGAGTCATCTCTCAGGCTCATGAGTTTTCTTGCCCTAGAAACAATATAAGGACAAAAGCCAATGAAAAGTAAGAGGTTCAAGTCTCCCTATTGAAGTTCAGAGAGAAAAAAAAAGGCTCCCTATATTTTCCCTTTCCTAATTTCTCCCTGAGATCTCTGTTCAGAAAGTAATTGGATCTATGTATTTGAAATTCAAGTAAGAATTATTGGTCAGAGATGTAAAATTGGAAGTCATTGGCATCTATGCAAAGCCAGGAGATTGCCTGAGATTGTTAATGAAGTTTGAATGTGCAAAATCAAGCAATATTAAAATATTGTGGATTGATGAGGAATGGCCAGATTGCTGGGTGGAAAGTAGGTGCTTCTAGGGTCTTGCCACCGAGTGACAAAAGTATTTCCAGAGGAAGGCAGTGTTCAGCTAAGTCAAAATGCTTCTTATAGGCCAAGCAAATGATTATGGGAGTTAGAGTGAAATAACACGGAGGCCCTAGTAACCCTGGGTAGAGGTCACTGACAGAGTTGACAGAATTCAAGGTTGATACTCAAATGCGTGTATGATCCATCTGTAGTTGAATGATCACCACCATTAACAATAATTAAAAATTGGTAAAGGATAATATTTGAGCAAATAGAGAAATTTGAAAATGGATTATTCAACAGTATTTAGAAATGATATATTTTGGGAGCATGGTGGATGCATTGAAGTCCTCTAGGATATACATGTTAAAGTTATTTTGAGTGATATGATATAGAATGGTTCAGTTAAAAGGGTGTGCACATACATAAGTATACATATATAATCACATATATTCATAAAATTGAAATAAGGCCCTTCAAGAAAATGCAGAAAAATGTTAAGAATTAGTGCTGAAGCATGTGTTAGTTTTTATGGTGAGAACTGAGCCCAGGGCCTCAAACATAAATAGAAAAGTGCTCTACCACTGAGCTACACACCTCTAGCCATTGTAAAATTCTTTTTCTGTAGGCTTAACATTTCTCTAAATAAAATGTTGTAAAGAGAAACATTAAGAATGGAAGACAAGCAACTGGCAATGTGGACAGGCTCTTTGGATCTAATGCGGGAGCGGAGGAACCACTTTAGGTGGGAGCACAGACAATTCTTAGTTGTAGGCAGAAAGGCTGAGTGTTAGGGTTCAGATGAATAGATCTTGGTAGATACCATCATGGGAGCCTGTTGAAATTGTATGATCATAAGGCTTTCTTACTAAAGTGGGGAATAAGATTATTGAGTATGAGGATGTGCAGGAAGTGCTGGAGGTTCAAGGTGAGAGGACGTGGGAAGTGAGACAGCGAAGGCACCTGGGAAATAGAAGGAGCTGAGCACCACTGTGGCCCACCCAAGGTTCCACGAACAATCTTAAAGTGAGATCAGTCACATGTGACGTGATTTTTCTTAGTCATGTACAGATACTTGGTTGAAGGTATGAATGTTTGAGCGTTGAATTTATTCCAGGCTGTGGTTTGTTTCTTTTTTCTCCATTGTGACAAAGTACTTGACAGAAGCAACTTGAGGGAGGGAGGGCTTATGTAGGCTCTGTGTTCGGGAAATATAATTACCATGGTGGGGAAGGCAGTAGGAGATTCTATTGACTGTGCCGATCCTGACCACTCTAACCAATGAACGTCTTGCTTACAAATCTCTGAGTTAGAATCTGATAGCCCAGGAATCAAACCTGTGAAGGTCTGAAATCTTCACCTCCATCTGTGTTCTCTTGATGTGTTTCTACCTTTGTAAACTCTTCCATGTGGGAAAAATATGATGCATCTTCATTCTGAAAGCAGGTGTTCACACAAATGAGGATAGTGTGACCATGAAGGCTGACCAGTGTGGACTCTAGGTCTGAAAACAACGTGGAGGGCTGGGTGTGGAGGGTGCCTCAGAATCTCTCAGGTCTACCTGCCTATCTATCATCTATCTATCTATCTATCTATCTATCTATCTATCTATCTATCTATCTATCAATCATCTATCTATCTATCTATCTATCTATCTATCATCTATCGATTGAACGATCATCTATCATCTATTTTCTATGTATCTATTATTTATCATCCACCTATTACCTATTCATTGTCTGTCTACCATCTATGTATTGATTATGTATCTGTTACTTACCTATCTATTATCTATCATGCATCTATTATCTATCTACCATCTATGTATCTATTATGTATGTTATCTACTATCTATTATCTATCATGTCTATTTATCTATATGTTATATATTATTACCATTCTCATATTACCTATCTATATCTTTTCAATGTATTAATCATCCATCTATCATTTACCATCTATTATCTATGTATCATCTATATATTATCTATTATCTGCCTACTATCACCTATCTCTCTACATCTATCATCTGTGATCTATTATCTATTTATCATCTATCAATCATCTATCTATCTATCTATCTATCTATCTATCTATCTATCATCATCTATCTCTCTCTATCATCATCATCTACCTATAATCTATCTATCATTTATCATCTATCTTCCTACCTACTCTATCTGTCTGATTCTATTTTCAGATCCAGTGCAGGGAGAAGAAGAGGGACTAAGAATGACAAAGATAAATGTAAAAGAAATCAGAAAGAAATTTTGGCCTCCTGGACTGTTGGGAGATGTTTTTGGAGGATAGATTGTCCTAAGGTGGAGTCAATATGTTACACTACAGCAAATTGATTGTATGCTTGCCCTATCACCTAGAAAAGACCTGTCTAATCAAAATTTACAGACCTGACCTCTACTGTGACCAAGATATAAGAGTAGAAAGGGTCAATTCCATCTTCAAATAGGAAATTTGATCTCTTCCTGGATAGTGAATTCCACAGAGCTTGATTTTTGGGGGGATACTCAGAACATAGTACATGGGTATAGTAGACATACACACAAATACTTTGGTAAAGACATTACACTAACTATTACAGTTTTATGACATTTTGCTATAAATACATATATGGTATTCTTTATTGTAAATGCCATATAGCTGGTTGATCTTTTTTTTCAATATATATTTTTATTGAATTTTTGTGCATGTCGTCTAGTACATCTTAATCATATTTAGGCCCCTCCCCTATCTGCATCTCCAAGAGCCCCCTCACCAGATTTCATGCATTCTGTCATATATGTTAAGGCCTATCGAGTGGTTGATCTTTGAAGAATGCCGTTGTTGATTTTTGCTAACCTCTTATGTCTATAGTGAACTTATAGTTACCATTCCACACAGCCTGACGAATGGAGTTTCATCCCAAACTGCTCCATCCTTAGTAAGCTTTATTGCCATTGTATGAGATATGTGACCATCCTAACTCCAGTTCCAGGGGAATCCAATGCCTTCTTCTGACCTCTGAGGGCATTGCATGGCATGGATGCCCCTGCACACATGCAGTCAATACATTTATACACATGAAATAAATATAATAAATGAAATATTAAAAATTTTATTGAATTTTTACGATTTTCATACAATATAGTCTGATAGTGTTTAGATTCCCTCCCTATTTGCATCCCTTCCCACTACCCCTTTCCAATTCAATGTACATATATGTGTGTGTGTGTACATATATAAACATAGCCACATACACATGGCTGGAGTGGTAATAGACCCTGGAGAAAATATACTTTTGTCACATCCCCAAATCTACATTATTTTAATCTGTTATCTTTCTGTAATCTGCATTATTAACATTTTATCAATCTCTTTCTTAAGCTGGGGCAATGAAAACTAATCCAGCCTTGACTTTCAGCTTTTGTTGATTTCCATAGTGGGCATCCTCCCATCATGACTGATTTTAGATCACCAACATGTCTCTGAAAGAACCTGGGAGGAGATGAGAAACGAATCATCTTATGGCATCTCTATCATGCACGTATGACAGACACACTGGACCCCAAGAGCATAGGTGACTGCAAAATACATGCAAAGAGTTCAGTATTGAGAATTATGAGCCTTTATTATCTTTTGAATTGTCATATAACTTAATTGTAAGCCTACATAATTAAATTTTTTTTATATGAAACAATTATTTATAATAGTATCTACACAAAACTCATTTTCCTATTATATTTGGTATTTCATTGTCCATAACATATCAACATTTGATAATGAGATGTTCATACAAATACAAAACAAATAACCCATGCTACTTTATCACAGTTGTTTCTCTGTTGATATTTTCCTAATACTTAGGAAAATAGTTACTACTGTTCATTAAGCACTCAATATGGGATATATTCTGTGCTCCACATTAATCTCACGTGATCTCTTTTGGTAACTGGTTATTCAGTTAAAGGGAGTATGTTATCATACATCTGATTCTAAAGTCAAAATCTATATTTTTAATCACTATCAAATAAGTGCTAAGCATACTTAAACAGAATCTCTGCTACAAAAGGAGTCTCACTCCAATTTGTGATCCTAATAAGCTTGTACTTCATGGCCAGAGTCCTGCCAACTATTGAAAATGTTTGAAGCACAGCAGCAGCAATTGCATGACAGAAATCAGTATAAACCCTATAAGACATTTGAACCTGGCTCATAAAATTCCTGAAAGTTTAACAGTTGGCTCTTCGTCCACCTGCTTTATACCCTGTTAAGGCAATTGTCAGAAAACTGGGCTAATTGTAGTTCAGAAAAAGATTCACGTTTTCTGAAGTCAAATTCTTAAGAGTAAAAAAATGAACAGCGTTTCTCAGGTTGAGGTTTCCTCATCCTCTCCCCTCGTCCTCTCATGAGCAGAAGGCAGGTGGTGCGGACAGTTTCACATCCTTCTCCTCATTGACACTTGGAACCTTTTACTCTGCATGAATACTGCTTTTGAAATGATGAGCTATATAAAGGCAAATCGGCTTTGGAAAGAGAATGACGCTGGCAAATAACAATGGTGGTGGCAGGAGGTTCTGAGAGGGACCCCGATGCACTGCTGGTGGGAATGTAAACTAGTCCAGCCACTATGGCCGTCAATATGGGGAGTTCTCAAAGAACAAAAAAAACAAAACACTAAAGACAGAATTCCCATGACCCTGCTGTGCTACTCTCAAGTATTTATCTAAAGGACTCCAGGTTAAGACAGCACAGAGATACTTGCACATCAATGTTTACTACAGCACTGTTCACAATAAGTCATGGAAGCAACCAACATGTTCATGCCCAGCAACAAAGGAAATGTGGTGCACACATGTTCTAGCTTGCTTCCCTTTTGCTGTGATGAAACATTGACCAAAATCAACCTGGGGAGGAAAGGTTTTATATTAAGTTACAGGTTACAGTCCATCATCAAGGGAAGTCAGGGCAGGAACTCAAAGCAGGAACCTGGAGGCAGAAACTGAGGCAGAATCCCTGTAGAAACACTGCTTACTGGCTTGCTCCCAGGCTCCCATTCAGCCTCCTTTTTTATGCAGCCCAGGCCCACCTGCCTATGGATGGTACTGCCCACAGTGGGCTGGGCCCTCCTATAACAATTAAGAATCAAGAAAATGCCCCACAGATGGTCACCACAGGCCAATCTGATGAAAGCAGTTTTTCTATTGAGGTTCCCTTTTCCCAGGGTTGTTGATAACCAAGATTAGCCATCACAATATATAAAATAAGATTGTTTTTAGCTATAAAAAGTGAGCTTATGTCATCTGTGTGAAAATAGATGCAAGTGGAGATAATCACATTAAGTCAGCCTCAGATAATATCATGTTTCCTCTTATTTGTGGTTCCTGCGTTTTCTACGGATACTTAAAAGCATGCATGTATATATGAGGTGTAAATAGAAGTGATACTGGGGCTGGAGAGATGGCTCAGTGGTTAAGAGCACCGACTGCTCTTTCAGAGGACCTGGGTTCAATTCCCAGCATCCATATGGCAGCAAGAACCATCCTTAACTCCTGTTCCAGGGGAATCTGAAACCCTCTTCTGACCTCCACAGCACTGCATGACATGGGTGCACTCACATACATGCAGGCAATACACTCATACACATAAAAAAAAAATAGAAGTGATACTGTCTAGGGGACAAAGGGGAATAATAGGAGAAAGTAGGTATATGCCCAACTTACAATATAGATTTGTATGAAAATTTTCTTATGTAACACAGTACCACGTACAATGAATGTGCACAGTGAATATTTAAAAAAAATAGTTCTTTGTCTGAGGACCTAAAAGCCTTCTTCTTGCAGTCCCTGGCTGGAGTTAGGATCAACTACTGGATGCTATGTATGGCTCCCCCTCAGGAGGTCAGAAGTATTTCTCTGCTTAGTGGGTTTCATCTGATACCCTGAAATGCCAAGGTTGTTCACTCTGTGGGAGACTTTGTTTACTTGCCTGACTAGGTACATGCTGCAGATCTGCTCTATTCTCTTTGGCCATACCAATAGCTGATGATCAGTCTGTTTATCAGTGGTCTAGCCTCTGCTGCCTCCCAACCCACTCTTATGGCTCTAAGATAGTGCCTTCTTCTATTGCTAATGCTAGTGGTGATGTCTATGACGATATGATAGAACTTAGCCAGTTTTCTGTGCATGCTCACGATAGTTCCAGCCCATCAGCACAATGTGCAGACTGTCTGCCCCCTCAGTGTGACAGGCAAAGAAGATCGGCAAGAGTGTATCAGGAAACACAGTAAGTACAGTAAGGAGAGGACTTCATAATACTTGCTGACAGAGAGGAGAAAACCAGCAGTATGCAGTTCTCCTTTAAGCTATGCTGAATTCATGGTAATTTGGCAAAGGTGATTTACCAGTTTTAAAACATCAATGAAGAGAAAAGAACCTTAAGAAGTTTCTTTGATCTTTTTGATCTTATAAAGAAACATAATTTAGATATGGAACTAAAAAGATCCAATTAAGAGACGCTACAAACTCTATTTTTTATTTCAAATGAAAGGTAACAGCTCTGTCTTGCCAAACGTTTTGATGAGGGGTTCTCTTGCCTACTGACTGTGAACAGGATCCCATTGTCTTAGAACTCAGTATCATTTTCTAAAACCCTGAGGCCTAGTTTCAGAGCTGCGGTCTCAGCTGAAAAGTAACACCGAAAAAGGAGAAAGTTACTTTGTACAGAGTGCTCAATTATGGACAGCTGTTCATTTGGAAAAGATTCAGGCTGGGGATGAAGCTCAGTGGAAGAGCATTTGCATTGCATGCACGAGATCTTGGCTCCATTCCCCAGCTCTGCAAACAAACGCTGAAGAAAAAAAAGTTGGCAAAGGATTTGCCAAGCAAAGAAGTACAATCCGCAGGAAATAACCAGAGCAGATTTATTAGCGAGAGTCTTCCATAGGAAGCAAAGCCTGTCTTGGATAAAAAGCAGTGTTTTTCAATGTTTCTGTGCTGTGGCTCGGGATGTGACCAATCCCGGGACCACTGGGAGAAACTGCCTCTCTCCCCCAGGGTGATCTTGACAGAAAAAACTCAGTTACAACAGAATCCTCCAGAAAGTGATTCAGTATTATGACATTTCCTAACCCGTGGCTGTCAGTTTGGGACTTGACAAAGTACTTTGTGGTATCACATAATTAAAGATCACATCTGGTTTTATAATCGATAAGTATGTCATTAATTTTTTTCCCTTCAAAACAAATCAGGGTGAGGAGGACTGGTGATGGGTCTGGTGAACACGTGAGCTTGCCGGAGGCTGCTCATGACTCTGTCACTCAGCTAATTTATTTTGTGGCTGAGTGCTTTCTTCCCTTGTAGTAATATAATTTAAAATGATTTTTATTCTTATATCATCTTAAAATTTATGCTTTCAATATAGAACCATAACGATGAAGCTGAAACCGGCATAATTCTACAAATTATTTACAAGATGGTCTTCACTATATTCAAGCTTCATTTATCTGATAGAAATTCTTATATAACACATTGATATGCTTCTAGTACTTAAGTCTGATGCTTACATCAGAAATTATGATAGTGTTTATAGCTGCTTTATCGAGATCACAGATTATATATACACATGACATTATTTGCGGAGGAGGCTATACTAGTTAGTTTTTTGTTACTGTAATAAAGTACCTGAGGCAGGCTAAACTTCATAAAGAAATAAGTCCAAACATCAGACCCTCTCTGCTCCTGCCTTGGCATGTCATCTCATGGAGGGGGGCAGTGGTGGAGTCCAGGAGGTGGGGAAGAAATGGTGTCAATGACAGGAAGTCAGAAAGGTTGGGTGGGACCAGGTTTGGGGTTTTATATCAGTTCTCTAAGGAGAACTAACTGGAGACTTATCATGAGGAATGCTTCAGTCCCCCTGAAGATCTTTGGCCTGACCTCATAAAGGTCTATTACATCCCCAACAGCATCACTTTGAGGAGATATTACATGACCCTTTGGGGAGACATACTGAATCAATATCTAAACCATAGCAAAAAACATTTATAAGTAAAAATCTAGAACTTTTTCTCAGTTAATTTAGAACCAAAATATGAATGTTGTAAAAAAGTTCATTTCATGCCTATCATATGCAGTTAAACCAGTTACACACACATACAACCACACACACACACACACACACACACACAACTTTTATACCTACATATATACTTACAGGTATAAAATTATGTAGTGTATATTCTATAATATCCAAACTAAATATAGGTTGACTGTTACTCATCTGAAATGCTTGGGACAAGAAGTGGTTTAGATTTTTATTTTTTGCAAGTTTTGACACAGTTTCAGATCTACAATGAGATATCCTGGGATTTGGGCCCAAGTCTAAACACAAACTCATGTGTTTTGCATACACATAGCAGGGACATAATTCTATGCACTATTTTTAGCTGGTCTGCCTCTTGGCTGTGACCTCTCATGTGGGTTAGGTGTGGAAATTTCCACTTGGGGTGTCATGTTGGTACTCAAAAGTTTCCAGAGTTTGGAGCATTTCAGATTTGGAATTTTGGATTAGGGATACTTAACCTATATGATATGCTATTTTGATTTTTGGGGGTAAATTTTTGTCTTGCAAAATGAGTTTTGTGAAACTTTGAGTCAAAATGATTATTCATCTATCATGGTTCTGATAATAACAGTGGCACTACTTCTATGAAGTAATCAGTACTCTTCCAGTCTAAAAGAAACCATGCATATATTTAAAATAATTTACCATGTGACTTGGTAGCTTAAAAACCATCTTAAGAGAGTGTGGGGAGCCTTTCTCTGTGGTGGAAGAAGTGCATAGGGTCCTGTCACAATGGAAGTGTTGCAATATCACTTTAAAGTTGAATATATGCTTTATTTATGTATTTTTGCAGTGCTGGGAGTTGAACCCAGGGCCTCATGCATTCTAGGCAAGTGTTTTAATATTGAGCTACAACATAAGCACTGAATGCATACTTTAGAAGCATCCAAGAAGTCACTTCTGTTGTCTAGGTAAGGAAAAATACCATTTAAAATTGCAGGCACTGTGGGAATGGAGAGATGGCTCAGCAGTTAAGAGCACTGGCTGCTCTTGCAGAGGACCTGGGTCACTTTCTATACATGGCAGCTAACAACTGTCCCTAACTACAGTTCCGGGTGATCCAATGTCCTCTTATGGCCTCTATGAGCACTGTACACACATGGCACATTTACATATGTGCAAGGAAAACATTCATACATATAAAATTAAATAAATAGAAATTAGAAAAAAATAATGCAAGCATTAGGGACTGGGGAGACAGTTCAGCTGGTAATGTGCTTGGTCTCACAAATTCAAAGACCTGAGTTGGAGTCCCAGAACCTATATCAAAAAAGAAGCCTGGCATGGTGGTGTGTTTGTAATCCCAGCACTGGGGAGATAGAGACAGGCAGATCCCTGGGGCTTGCTTGGCCAAGCAGTTTAACATACTTGGCCAGTTCCAGCCCAGTGAGAGATTCTGTCTCAAAAAATAAGATGGACAGTGACTGAGGAATGACACTCTGACCCCTACATGATTTGCACGTGCACACATGAATTGCAGGCATTTGTATGTGACACAGACCTAATGTTGTGCCCTAGGACACTGTCAGACACTGTGAAACTTTGGTGATAGATGACTTGTTAATAGCACAGATGGTATAAAAATGATTTCCCTCAGTGAATTTTTTCTTTCATAAACAAAACACTTAAAATGCATTATTTTCATAAGAAACACTGATCAGGAGGTATCAAAGAAGTGGAATCTCCAGCCTTGAAAATGGGGGTGGCCTTTCTGTTAGCAGACACTATCCTGTGAAGAATGAATTAAAAGTCAACTTGCTGTCATGTTGGCAAATACATATTTGGGGGCAATTGTTTTAAATTAGTGTATTTAAAAAAACAATTACCTGGTAAGTGTAAGTACCCTATGAGGAAACTTTAGTTTGAACTTACACTCTGTGGTTACCGTTTATTGTATGGGTTTCTGAGACACAAGTTTTTCTCATGTATCCTACGTTAATGGAGTACCCAGGCCTTTTCCAAACCTCTAGCTGCCAGCTTCTTAAACTGTGGCTCATGACTCCACGTAGAGTCATGTTACTGAACATGGGGTCACAAAATGCTTGGCAGCAATAAAAGGTTTCTGAATGCGGAGAGACCAAAAATTAATTAAAATACGTAATGAATCTGAGGTGCATGAACAGTTCCTTATGTTGTATCAGACAACTTCACTGTAGCCTCGATTCTGAACACACAGGACACGCACTTTGCACAGTGCCTGCGTCACACCACACAATGCCAGTGAACACTATTGGAAACACCTCGGCTCAGATTCAAGAGTTGCAGTGTTCTTGGTGTACATGCGAAGTTTTCCGTTCTTACAGAAACATGATGGTTTGATTATGGAAAACAAAGACTTAATATTCTACTGTTGCCTTTCCTCAGCATCGAAGTATTAAATTAGTACATCTTTGGGTTGTGTTGTGTTAGAATGTTTGATTTCAAAAATTGCTGTTTGAGTTGCTGACTTGAGTTTCACAAAAAATATTCGTTAAGTGAATTTTGGCTTGGTTTTAGGGCAGAATTTCCCACAATTTCTGAAATGACTCTAAAAGCATTTTTCCCACTTCATATTATGTATTTATGCAAAGTGGTATTCTCAGCACTCACGATTATAAAATCAAAATATCAATCAACTTGGAAAAACATTGAGGATGCTCTATGTCCTGCAGTATTTAATTATTTATGTAAAAAGAAATGAACATAATATGTGCATTTCCTTTATTTATTTATTTATTTGTCTTTTTGAGGCAGGGTCTCCCTGTAGCCCTAGCTGGCCTGGAACCCACTATGTAGACCAGGCTGGCCTTGAACTCACAGAGATACGCCTGTCTCTTCCTCCTGAATGCTGGGATTAAAGGCATGTGTCACCACATCTGGCTGCTTTTGTTTTGATAAATGGTAGAATTATATGCACACCAAAGAATTGTTTTAAAATATTAATGAATGTTTGATTTGCATACATACTTTATAAACCTAAGTACCTAGGGTTATATAAAAACTTCTTGGGCGAAGAGGTATCATAAAGAGAAAAAAAATTAAGAACCCCTTCTCTGTTCATGTGAGATTTGGGAGTTCAGGATCTCAAGACACTGGGGGTATCTAGAAAATTCTCCCTCTCTGGTTATCCCAGGTGTTAAAGGAATCAAAGAATTGTCTCCTTTGGATATGAACACAAGGGAAGCCTCAGATTGAAGTCTGAAGAACTCTCTTGCAAGGATGTAGTTGTTGGTCAGTCCCTAGCTGTTGGGGTAGATGAAGCACTATGACTATATGTACCTGAGTCACATGACTGTGGTGGTGACTTTTCCCTCTTGTGGTGAGGATGGTATGGTGCCTTTCTTTGGGTGCTTTCTTTCATCTCCCAATGAAAGTTAAGCAGAAAAGTAAGAGGGAAAGAAATTCTACTATTCAGTTATGTTTAATCCGAGAACTAGAACCACAACAAGAAAGAGGTTTAAGATAGGGATTAGGACTCTATTCCCATATGGCTGTGCACCTTCTCCCTGGCTCTTACAATCTTTCTGCCCTCTTTTCCATAATGGTCCCTGAGCCCTGGGTGGGTGGAGTTTAATATAGGAGTCCCGTCCAAGGACCTACACTCTACAGACTCTTAGTCTCTACGCTTTGGACATTTGTGACCTTTTGTGTCCCTGGCCCTCTGTCGCATGAGGGAGGTTCATTGATGAGAACTGAGAGATGCATTAGTGTTCTCTGTACCCCTTGTTCTATGTTCCCTGAGCCTTAGGTGTAGAGGTTGCATCCTAGATGTGCCACTTAGGCTTGGGCAGTCCACAGACAATCTCTGTGTGTGACCAGTTGTGGAACTCTGTAATAATCTCCATCTGTTGCAGAGAAGCTTCTTTGATAAGTGGTGGCTGGGCTACTTATCTGTAAATATAAGGACATTGCTCATAGGAACCTACAGCAATGGTGTCAGCATGTTCAAGAACCATGCAAACCCAAGCAGACAAAAATCCAGTACAGAAACGGGGAAATGGGCAGCAGGCCCCAGTCTTAGTTGAAGAACTATTGGCAGCTGATTACTGCTGGGTGAGGAAAGGCTGATCTTCTTAAAGGGAGGGACTCTAGACAGGCTGACTAGACCTCTGTGCATGAACTTGCACTGAGGGACATCTGGGGACACCAGCTTGATACGATAGGCCTTAACACAAATGACAGAATGCATGAATTCCAGTGTAGGGGCTATGGAGGCGTGTCAGTGGGGAAGGGACTATAAAGATGATTAAGAGGTTATGTATGAAATACACACAAATTTAATAAAATTTCTTTTAAAAAAGCAAAAAAACTCTAAGAAGACTTAGATTGCCTGTCTGTGAGACCTGGTAAACAATTCCATGGGAGGCTGTAGTGGGGAGCTGCTGAGTCCTGAGGTAGCTGTGGGTCTATAGAAAGAAAAGCCAGTGATAAAGTGGGTAAGAGCAAAACCAACTGGGACCAATGTAGTTAAACTGGATCCCTCAAGGACAACCTGGCTTGAACTTTTAGAAGTGGAAGGAAGCTCTCTGACGGGAACTCTCTGATGGGAACTGAGTCATGCCAGCTGGAGAGCCCCACATCTGTAAGGTGACAAGATCAATGACAGAACTCACAAAGTACAACTCTGACTGAGTTCCCACCCCAGGCTGACCTTCAGTGTACAAAGTCCGTTACTCCTTGTGCCTTCCAAAATTTAGGAAAATTTTTCTTGTCATCAGTCCTAAGCTGGCACTGTGTAGAGAAGGAAATTCTGAGAGAGGTGGTTCATTTTACAGGAGGCAGCACAGGATAAAACAACACTCACATGTTCCTGGGATGTTCTTGTACCTACATCTTCAGATCCAAGGCCCAGAGCTGATTGCTCTCTCACGTTTCACACAGAACTCTCCAGTGCTCCCACTGGAAGTCAGGATGCATTGGCTTTGGATCCAGTGGAGGCTTAGTTCTGAAATGCATAGATCCATGTGCTCCTGAGACTCTTTTCCCATTTACTCTTCCTAACAACCTTGAGAGATTCAGCATGACATCAGCACATCATGACGTCACCTACATCTCACAGCTGAAGGACACTGAGATAGTTATTCACAAGGGACTTTAGGGTGTGAAAAGGAAGGGACAGGAACAGACACAAAGCATTCCTTGTCTTTTAGGTCAGTAGCAATAAGTTGACACCACAAGTGAAGGCCGAGGACAGTTGTTGAAACTGGGAAGTACTGCTTGGAGCGCCTTTCTTGTATGGCATGTGCTTGAATGGGCTTCTTTGGACTTGGCCACCAGCTCTGTGATGTTCACCCGCCTCTCGGTGAGCACATGAACACTTTCCAGGACGTCATGGCCTTCAGCCCATACTCATTCTGCTGTCAAGTTCATCTGAAAATTCAAAATATTGTTCTGGCAGCCCTGGCTTTCCTTTGTGCCTTCAACCACATCAAGAGCATTCTTAGCTATTGAAAAATATGAGATTCTACCCATTTCAATCATAACTTGAAACAAAAACGCTGACAAATTTCAATGCGTTTGTAACATCTTCACCTTCTGGAATCTCTTCTGACTGATGAGAAACATCTGATTTTGGAAGCTTCAGTTGTTAGAAAATGTTCTGGCAGCCAAAGGCACAATAGCCTGTTGGGTACTTTGGACTCAGTTTTACAAAGTAGCCAGAGTTTTCACTTGGGGACATTTATCATTTAAAATAGCAGCATTTTGTTTAGACATCATAAAGTTTGGATGCTTATCTGTAGTTAAAAGAACTTGGGGAGAACAAAGAAACTTTTAGTTTTTTTCACAAAACAGTTTACAAATATGACAGTGATGACTGATGAAGATTTGTCCAATAATCATAGAAGGTACATGGACAGAGCGTCTGGTAAATCTCTCTAGTCTCTTTTACTATTCGTTATTTATTTGCTGGGTACTGTCACCATATTATAAAGATTGGGCAAGCTATGGATGGGCAAGCTATGTTTTTGTTGCAAAGGGGTTTTTGATTTCAGAGAAAAGGCTGGAATATAAACAAATTAAATATTCAGTGTTATTTAAAAGCCTTCTAGGCAATAGCGAGGTTGCCAAAGTGAAAGAAAAGAAGTCCTAGGAAAAGCCAGCCTTCAGCAAGGCTCGATGCCGAATGGATATTTATTTCATGAGCCGGGTCTTCCTAACCTGGGTGGCAAGGTGCATGAATTATCAGTGTATTTAGTTATCAAATGCCTCAGTCCTAGGCTCGAGGGCCTCCTCCACGCACTCTGACATGTGTGTGAATACTGTTCTTTGAAATGTGTACTGCGACCTGAGAAATGTTTACACGTGGTTGGGGGAAAGAACAGAAAGAGGTGCCAACACAAAGAGACAGGTATCAATCACCATCGTTCTCAGGGACATCTGAAGAACTTTGGACAGTTACAGTTGTACTCAGAACATTTGTTTAGGTAGTCCATTCTTCTGAAAATATATAGGTTGGATGAGAATGCTGTGAGATTAGAGAACACTGGTGATAGAGAGATAGGGAATGAAAGGTTTTAAAAAAGTAAGGCTGAAAAAAAATTTGTCTCTGTGGTACTTGGAGGAGGACTAGAGAATTCATCAATTTATCATATGTTAATACAATAGGCACTGTAGCAGGCTTTGGAGAAATTGTCATGAGTAAAATATAGTCCTTGATCATGGATATTATATGATGATGGAGGACTTATTGATGAAGTAATAACTAGTAAATATAGACTCACAAGTAGTCTGAAATACTGGAGTGCAAAGGGCTGAAATACATATGTGTGTGTGTGTAAAAGAGAACTAGTCCTAATCCTCTAGTTCACAGTTCACAGCTCAGGGATGGCCGCTCTGAGGAAGAGAGGTTTGAGCAGGGATGATCAGCGAAAGTAAAATTAACCTAGATGCTGGAAGGGTTGTTACAGTGGAGGAGAAAACTAATGGCCAGAATAGCATGTTTAACTGCCATGTGGTTGTAGGAAACTCAAGCATGTTACAAGTCCTGCAAAAAGAATGCTTTATCTAAAAGATAAAAAAAAGGAAGGTAAGATGTGAGATAGGCCTGGAGAAGAGGCAGGAGTCAGCTGTGCAGGGCCTTCAGAGCTATACAACGGTTTCTGGTATTTCTCCTTAGAGGACACAAGAAGAGATAAAATGTGTGTGTGTGTGTGTGTGTGTCTGTGTGTGTGTTTTGATCACATTAGTGTTTTACAAGTTGTGTGAAGATAACATTGTCTCCAGAACAGAGAAGGACTGACAAAGAACAGGAGACCTGCTGGAGGCCAGTCAGCCTCCTGCAGTAGTGAAGTTAAGCTACCTCTAAGGTAACTGGAATTAGTGCGGTGGATTAAACAAGGAGAGTAGGTGGTCTTGGGAGACACTGACTTGAGGATGGTTCAAGTAGAGATTAAGAATGAGATGGGTGTAGGTGGATGACGGTTTCATGCTTTCTGGAAGCAGAGGAAAAAACCGGTAAGAGATGAACATCAGACTGTGAGTTGGACATGTGTCTATGGAACTTTTGGGAGAACTTATCCAGTGATCATTTGGAGTTTGGGGGTTATAACACTGGGGAAGGTATATCAGTGAGAATCACTAATCTATAAGTAAAGGTCATATATGTGGGATGTAGCCCATGAGAAGAAATCTTAGGTAAGGGCAGAGTTGACAGCATGGACAGTGTAGGAGCGTAAGGGCAGCAGCAGGCTGAGGGGCTATCCACAGAGGGTGGGAAAATTCTAGAACAGTTATCTTCAGTCAAACCCACTGGTGATGTTAAAGAGACGAATCTGGGCTGGGGATATAGCTTAGTTGAGAGTGCTTACTTATCATGCACGAAGCCCTGAGTTTGATCCTCAGCACTGCATAAACTGGGCGTGGTGGTGAATGTTTGTAATCTCAGTACTCAGGAGATAATGAGACCATGTCTCAAAATAAAGGGCAGGGGTGAGATTTGTGAGATTTGTCAATCTCAAGGAGAGGAGAGAGAGAACCATTGAGTCTTCAGAGGATATTTCTCACTCTACAAAACCAAAGATTTAAGTGTGGAGAGGGATGGGAGGGTAGGGCAGAGGAGGGGGGGTGGGGGACAGATAACATCTAAGAATGTGTGAAAAAGCCATATGGAAACCTACTATTTTATCAGCTTCCTAAACATGAGACTGGGGGCAGGTAGGGAGGTGAAGGTGGATCTGGGAGGAGTTAAGGGGAGGAGTTGTGGGTGAATATGATCAAAATATGTTGTATGAAATTCTCAAAGGGACACACACACATATATAAAAAACAAAAGTCTAGGTCTGTGAAATACCCTGCTGGACTCATGTTTGTAGGGTGTACACCTTTCCCTGCCTCCCCGTCACATTTGAGGTGAACACACTGAGACTGGACCCCAGAAACAGGTACGACCCGTCAGAGGAATGGAGGAGACAACATCCTCCAGCGAACCTGCTGGATTTAATCAAAGCACTGATTTTTTTTGTGTTCTCTTCCTTACCCCACCAGTTCACAGGAAGGATTTTTGCTCACCACTGTGTAGACTTCCCCCATTGATTGGGAAGTGACTGGGAAGGTTGGTGTGTCCTGGTTCCTCCTCAGCAGATTGCTAGATGCTTGGGAAGGCACATTTGTTCCTTGAGACACGAGGGGCCTGGAAAGCTTAGAATGATGCTTAACACATGCTTACATTAGCTGAAATCTCAGGATGTCGTTGTTGGTGATTTATTGTGAAGTGTATTAGTCCTTACTGTCCCCTTTTCAATCAGCACCTACTTATTACACATTTATCATGTGTGAGACACTGTTAAACATGGGGGAGGCTAAAAAGGAATACACTGGCTTCCTTCCAGCCCAGCCCACATTTGCCTTCCTCCAGGGAGCCTCTTGATACCTCCAGCCCCATGACACCACCCTCCATTGAACACTTGTCTGACTTTACATTCTCCTCCCTGATCTAGTGTTAGTAAGATAAGAGCTCAGTGATGCTTGGACTGTAAATGTGGCTCTTCCAACACAGTACTTGGCAGGTTAATTGTCAATCAGAGCCAGATGGGTTTAATCAGACATGTAGAAAGATTGAAAAAGGACCTGGACTCACCAAAATATCCTCCAGCCTGGAAACACTCTGATAAAGATAACAAAGGTTTGTAGCCTCAGGAGGATTTTGAACATTTATAGGCCAGGACTCAAGGCTTTCTGAGGCAATTGTATAAAAATGTTGACCTTCCCAATAGAACAGAGCTTCTGAGACCTACCT
Source organism: Nannospalax galili (assembly GCF_000622305.1). Lineage (NCBI taxonomy): Eukaryota > Metazoa > Chordata > Mammalia > Rodentia > Spalacidae > Nannospalax > Nannospalax galili. Next base: position 701,916 of record NW_008331650.1, read on the forward strand.
GTGGGGTCATCTTTCTCCTGCATGGTACAAACCTGTGCTCACTATGGGATGTGAAGTCAGATTCATAGGCTGCATGCATTTGTTTACCCTGACCAGACTTGGCTCATGTGGAGTTACAGAGAAGCGTCTTTTGGGTCTTTTCTACCCCTGTATCTGGTCCTCTGGAGCCTGTACTCTGTCACTTGTTCCTCTGTACCCAGGTTCTGAGGGCATTACATGCTAAATGTGCCCATTCTGGAGTTTCATGCCTTGACACTATGCCCTCTTCTTTCAAAGGTGATCTGTAGCCATTTGTTGTAATAGCCTGTGTGTTTTTTAAAAATTTATTTATTTATTTATTTATTTATTTATTTATTTAATGTGCATGCATGTATTGTCTGCATGTAGGTAAGTGCACCTGTGTTGTGCAATGCCCGTGGAGGACAGAAGAGGTTTTTGGATCCCCCGGAACTGGAGTTACAGACAGTTGTTAACTGCCATGTGAGTGTTAGGATTCAAACCTGGGTCTTCTGCAAGTGTTCTTAACTGCTGAGCCATCTTTCCAGCAGCCTGTGTTTTTAAAAAACTTTTATTGGGTTTGTTTTTTGACAATTTCATACTGATTCAATGTACACTCTGTTTATTACCCTCCCCTCCCTATAAACCTCTCACATTCATGACATTGGGGGGGGGCACTGAGTTTAACTAAGATCATCTTTGTAACTATGGGTTTGGATTATCCATTGGAGCCTGGTGGGCTCCACAGTGGGTATCCAACTGAAACCAGTGACTGCCTTTCCCCCAGAATCTTTCAGTGGTCAATAGTTCAGCAGGGAGGGGTAGGGCCCCATAAGCTTCTCCCTGATCCATGATTGACTACTGATAGGACCAGTCTTATGTAGAGCCTTTGTAGGCAGATCCAGCTGCTGTGCATCATGACCGTACTGGCTGTGCCATGCCCAGAAGACAGCATTTCACAGCACTCCTCCCCATCCTCCAGCTCTTACATTCTTTCTGCCCCTCTTCTGTGATGTTCCTTGAGTCTTAAAGGACATTATATAAATGTCCCATTTGTAGCTGAGCACTCACTGTGTCAGTTTTTAACAGCTGAGGGGTGAATTCAGGCACTACTGAGGGATTACATATACACTTGGAGCCTCAGAGTTCTAAACTCTTCAGGTAAAAACAAATATTTCAGAAATGTTGCATGCTGTGAGGCTGAGCTTATTCCTCAGGGCTGATGTCTCCTGAGCCACAGAGACATTTTAACGTTTTCTTTTTTCAGATTCAGAATGCCAAAGATTAATCCATAACTTCGGAAATAAATTTGGTAAGTAAAAATTTCAAGGGTTGAAATAATATCTACTTTTCTTTTAGGGAAAATTGGTTACTTGCTAATCATTTGAGCTGTTAAATAACAACTCCATCAGGTAAACACCATGGCTCGCTGTGGTATGATCACTTAAAATGTATATTAATTATATTTATACATTGATTTGCACTTGTGATGCTAAATTTAGCTTAATGACTGTCGAGGTTTCAAGTCTTTTCTAATGACATACATCTAATATAGCCAACATTAATGTACCTGTTTCTCTTTGAATCCCACTTATATCCTCTTTTATTATCTGTCCCTTTCTGCTTTTGCAGTGGCCTCTGACTACAGGCTGAAGGTTGTGTATCTGCTGAGTTGTATCAGACACTTTGGTAGGGTTGGTGCGTATCAGGATGGGGCAGCTGGAGCTTTGAACTCTGACAAAGCTCCTTTCAGAATCATGGTGCAGAGGGAGCACAAGCAGGCCACCCAAGCTCTCCTAGAGGGCAGCGCTGTTCACGCTTTTCCCCTTACTTTCTGCCCTCATCTCAGACAGAACATCACCAAGTTATCTCCCTGTGGTTTCTCCACATTCTGTTCCCTTCATCATCTTAGTCATCCTTCCCTGAATCTGTTCTTGGATGCTGTTCATCAATGACCTCAGCTGCTCCCTCGGATCACGTTTCTCCAATTCTCAAGACTGTCCTGCACCCACCATGCTATGCACTTAACCACTCTTGATAGTTTAGATCCTGAACTGAGTGTTCTGCATGCTTTATTTAATCCTCATCACAGCCCTGCTGCTTACTTTATGGGTAAGAAAATGGGGGTCAAGGGAGATGAAGTAATTTAACTGGTGCAATGTTTCATTGCATCAAAGACTCATGTTCTAAAACACTCTGCTCCATCAACTTCCTTCTTACTACAAAAGGGCCCAAAAGCTTTCTATACAGCTATATCCTGGCTTTATTTGAAGAATTGCTTCATCCTGGCCCCTTTTCAGCACCTCTGTCTTCTGTCCCCCAACTCCCTACTTTAGTCAGTGCAGAGCTGGCTCCTGGAGAGCCTCAGGGAGGGGCTCCCAGTCCCGTGGACCTTCTGAATCACGATGGTTCCTGAGCTTGGAAGGTCCTGGTGTTGAGGGCACATAAGGTGAGTAATCACCGAAGAAACTGACAAATGAGCCAAGTCATGAGCACTGCAGTGCTTCATGGAGGTAGGTTGTAGCATGATATGGTACATATAGCAGTTCCTAACAGGATGCTTACTTTATTTTATCATTTAATATAAAGTAGTAGATTCATCACAGCATTTTCATATGTATGTTGTTGGGATAAGTCAGGAGTGCCTGGAATGTAGAGTATGGCTGCCAGGCCGGATACCTCCTAGTGAGGATGGCAGGAAACTGGCCCATTCCATTCTAGATACACTGTCTCTTACCCAACAACCCCCAAGCGAAACTATTAGGCCTCTAATCCGGGTCCCTTGTAGATTATGCGACCAGAGGACAGGACAAAGGCCATGTAGCCTTAGTAGCCCCCTCCCTCCCTCTACTGCTGGCCTGCCAGAAACCCAACCCCACTGCTTTGCCTGCAAAACTTTCCTATATAAACCTCTGCTTCCACCATAATAAACGAGCTGTCCACTGACACAGTCTTCCTGGGTATTTTCTTCCTGTCGTACTCACTGCTGCCCGAGGCCTCCCTCCCCCCACCGGTCTCTCTCCTCCCCGACCTTCCACTATGGGGACCAATGCGCAATGGTCTCCCAGGGGCAGCGGAGTTCCGGCCAAAGGGGGCCCAGCAGTATGTGTTGTTACACTTTGTTTGAACTCATTCCCTTTCCCCATTACTCTCCCCTGTGCCCCAGAACCAGAATGTTTAGGAGCAACCCTGCACAGCACTTTATTGCAAGAAGTGAAGCAAAGTTTTCTAGTTACTTAAAAAAAGTTTACAGCCTAATTCAAAGCTATCATAGACAATTTGATGAACTTTCTTGACAGGGAGAAAAGGGCTGGATAAGCCAGAATTGCCCAATCTTTTCATGGCATGCAATGAGAGGTGTTTCAAATCTAGCTGAAGTTTGTTGACATATTTATGATACCTCTTTGGCCATGTGAGTGTTTTTCTCAGAACCTGACTGTGCTCATGAGTATTTTGTGACAGAGACATGCTTTGTGCTCACAATTACACCATTCTCATCCTGAGCACACAGGAAAATGCATCTCCATTCCCCTTGGATCTAGACTGGATCAGGTGACTAAGCCAATGAAAAGTCACCAGGAGACATAGGAAACATTGCTCCAGTGTACAGTGATTAGGCTGGGAAGATGGTGCTGTCAGTAAGCATGATGACTTGAATTTGGATCCCTAGCACACGAGTAAAAGCCAGGCATGGCAGAGCGCACCTGAAACCCCAGCACTGGACATGGAGTCTTAACAGTGACAGGCAGATCAATGAAATTCATTGGCCAGTGTGCCTAGCTGAATCATGAGCTCTGGGTTCAGTGAGAGCTCTTGTTTCAAAAACTAGGATGGAGAGCAATCGAGGAAGATGTCTGCCATTGACCTCTGACCTCCACAGGTATTATCACCCCCGTGTGTACACACCCACATGGACACGCACGCATGCAGTACATAAGTGATTTTAAAAACTGTATTCATCATCGTGTGTATATGATATGTGATCTCAGGTGCATGTGTGCCCTGGCATGTGTGGAGGTCAGACTACAGCTTTGTGGAGTTGGTTCTCTCCTTTCATCTTGACGTGGGTCCTAGGACTTGAACTCAGGTGTCAGGCTACTACAAATATTTCACCTGGTGAGCCATCTTGCCAATCCCACATAGTGATTTTTCACGATTATTGCAAAGCATTTGCTTCTTAAGTTTGCAGCTCTGCCTATGTTCAAAAGTTTGTCATTCAGTTCACAAGTGTGTGGGAAATGAAGGGAAATTAATTGTGCATTGTCACATATTTGAAGCTCTCTGTCTTGCTGAAAGCTTATTTATGTATTTATTCTTATCTCATTGATGTGGTCTAATCAGCTTTCCCACCATGCCTAGGGAGTTCCACATCATTATGCTTACCATATTTTCTTTGAAAAATGTTAAATTCACCAACTGTTTTCTCTTATCTTAATCCAATTCCACAAGCATAGACAGCTTTTTTTCATAAATTCAAAACTAAAGTGTTGACTGAAGAAGAATATGGCCCAGATATAAGATCATCCCAACAAAAGATACCCTGTTTCATTTTAGGAATTTTCTGAAGTCCTCAATTAATCAAGCAATCATCAGTACTTATTAATGCACTTACTTTGGATCCATTCTTACATTTGTTGCTGTGTCTTATGAAAATTGAGACGGCATACTTAACCCCAGTGGAGTCTGTAGTCTTTCAAGAACAAGATTACAAATGATAAACCAGTAAAAGGCAGTCCATAAACTGCAGCGTCTGAAGCTTATAACAAAACAGAATCTCTTGATTTACCTGGCAAAGATGATCATATATCCAGTTTATTGCTCAGTGTTCTTCTTATGAAGCTCCTAGTTACTCTCTTTTCTACTGGAATTTGAAAACTCTCAAGGAATTCTTCTTTTATAATTTATAATTATGTGTTAATCTTTTAATACAAAACCAGACCATTTTGTCCATTTTTAAACTCCAATTTGGTCCATTTTTTGGTCCATTTTTCCCCCATAAGGTGAAGTCTCAGTTTTTTAAAACCCTTCTCTTTTATTCTTTAGACAGGGTGTCACTGTGTGTCCCAGCTGGCCTTGAACTCCTGATCTTCCTGATTCAGCTTCCTAAGTGGTAGGATGATTTGAGCATCATCATACCTGGAAAATTCTTATTGTCAATTTTCTCAAGTATTTATAGATTGCTTTCTCCTTGGAGAAAGAACTTTGGCAATACTCTTTCTCCTGGCTTTTACTTCTCTTGGGCTGCACAGCCATGTAAGTGGGATTAACAAACACAGTTAAGAAGTGCCAGTGTACCTTATACATATACTCCAGTTATCTTGTGGAGGCTTTGGAGGGAGGCTAGACACACAGTCCCCCAAAGTGAGGGAGCTTCAGGAAGATAGTGGCGTGAGCTAGTAATAGGCCACTGAGTAAGTTGAGACCTTCTCATGGACAGCAAGGACCGATGAATTTCCTCCAGACACGGAATATTAAGCAAGATATTAGTTGTGAATATGACCCAAGGTGCTCACAGGCAAAACAAGCCTGCTCCACCGATGAGGTCTCTACTAGAGAATGATCACCAGAAATGTGTAGTGCAGTCATGCCTCCACAGTAACCTAAAGGCCAGGAGGTTGCATAGGGGTGCAACTGGGTGGTCATAGAAGGCTGCCTGACTGAGCCTCTTTCAGATGCTTCTTGTCCGCTAGGTTCTCACACATCTGAGAACAAACCATATTAAGAATGTAGCTGTGAGGGGAACTTACTTAGGGCACCCGCCATCCCACTGATTGCCTAGGTCAGCTTGGCTGATCTGACTAGCCTGGCAGATGTCCTCTTCCTCCTCCACATTCTATGTGCATGCTTTTTGAAGGGCACTCAGTCAAAGAGGATGACTTTTCTTGGTAGAGGAGGCCTATCTTAGCAAGGTTATACAAGTACCCGTGCCCCCATGCTAGAGCCTCCAAACCTCTCAAGGTGCATGCCAAGGAGAACATACTGCCTCTCCCTGTCTTCTTCCTCAGATTCTCCCTTACTGGTATTGGTTTTGTAAATTTTCTATGCTTTCTAGAGTGGGTGACATGTGTGGTAGTATAGAAGGAACTTGGGAAAGTTCTTTTAAAAAAATAATTGAGTTTATATAGCATTTGAGTTGTGTCATTTTGTCTCACTTTTTTTTTTTTGTCTTTTTGAGACAGGGTCTCCTTGTAGCCCCAGCTGTCCTGGAACTCACTATGTAGACCAGGCTGGCCTCGAACTCACAAAGATCCACCTGCCTCTGCCTCTCAAATGCTGGGATTAAAGGCATGCACCACCACACCTGGCTGTCTCACTTATTTTTATTTTTTCAATTTTTGAGGCATGGTCTTGAAGTTATGAGAGTCCTGCTCCAGTACCCCCAATAGTGGATTACATGTGTGTGCCATCTTAATTCATTTCTATCTCAATTGTAACCATTTTGAGTTAGACTAGATTTTTGTTGTTTCTGATTTTAAAATGAAAAATCCAGACTTGAGATTGGTAATAGAAAAATGGAGCTTTTTGTTACACTATTGTAACCAGGAAATTTCATTTCTACCACTCATAATCCAAGCTCATACATTTCCTTCAGTGTCCCTGAAGTAAAATGGGAGGGATGGATCGGCTCTATCCATACAGGTTTTTATGTTAGGTGACATGCTATTCTTTAGTGACTTTTATTTTCATGAAAAGAGGAGTACTGGACAGGGGCTATAAGTCAGCGGTAGGGCATGTCCTGATTTCATTCTGTTGCTGTGATAAAAACACTCTGAGCAAAAGCAACTTAGGAATGGAAATAAATTATTTGGCTTGCACTGTCAGGTCACAGTTCATCATTGAAGGAAGTCAGGGTAGGAACTCGAGGCAGGAACCTGGAGGAATGCTGGCTCACTTACAGGCACATGCTTAGCTAGTTTTCCTTACAGCCCAGGGCCAACTGCCAGAGGAATGGTGTCTCTCACAGTGGACCAGACCCTCCTACATCAATTAATAATCAAGACAATCCCTAAAGAAATGCCCACACACCAACCTGATAAAGATAGTTCCTTAATCGAGGCTCTGTTTTTTAGGTGATTCTAGGCTGTGTCAAATTGACAGTTAATGCTAACTAGGACAGAGCACATGCCTCGTGTGGTAGTTTGAAATAAGAATGTCCTCCCCACTATAGGCTCCAAGTATTTGAAGATTTTGTCCCCAGTTGGTGGCGCTGTTTTGGGCGATCTTAGGAGGTGTGGTCTTGGAGGAAGTGCATCACTGGGGGTGGGCTTAGAGAGTTCTTAAGCCTCACCAGATTTCCAGCCACTCTCTGCTTCCTGTGCCTGCTTGAAGATGTGAGCCTCTGCTTTCTGCTCCTTCTCCGGCCACCTCTGCTCCACGCCTCCCTGCCAGGATGGACTCTTGTACCTTTGGAACTGTAAGCTAAATAAACTCTTCCTTCTATAAGTTACCTAGGTCACAGTGTATTATCACAGAAACAGAAAAATAAGACACCTAGAATGTGCAAGTTCCTGGGTTCCATTTCTAGCACTGAAGAAAAAAAAAATGTACACAGGCATGGGAGAATGGAGGGAAGGAAAAAAAGAAATTGATAGGTTCGTTACACAGTGGACTTAGGACTTTGTATCAGCAAATTCTGGGTTTGCTACACACCTCATGTGTTCATTTACAGAATTTGTTTATGGTAGATCACCATTTTGGGCCCAATTTCAGGGATGATTTTCTTAGAAGAGCACAAAGTACTAGAAATGAGTTCTGGCTTCCATAGATAGCCTCATAAATCTCAGTGGACAACTATAATTTTAAAATCTTTTAAAGCATTTTCAAAGGCTAGTCTCAAAGTTAAAGAATAAAGAAGACAAAAAAGATCCTTACACAGCATAAATATGGTATGGCTCACAGAGTCTTCTCATCTCCTTGACTTTCCAGTGGTAGCATTGCCTTTATCTCTTTGAAGGAAACAATGCTTGGCATCTTAATAGCAAGTTAGAGTTAAATGGATTTGGGGAGATTTCATCTGGGAATTAAGATCAAAGTGTTCTTTAAAAACACTTCTTTATATTTTGTTGAGGGCAATGTCTTTGGGAAATGCTATTAAAACATTAAATGCATTTAAGGGCAAAGTGGAGGAAAGAGATAAAGGGGTCTAGGAAAAGCATTTTGTAATTATGTGATAAACATATTATGGAGCCCTCCCTCCTCTAAGGCTGAGTGACTGGTAGGTGGTATGCTGTTCACATACAGCAATGAACTGCACCCAGCTGCGCCTTGGAAGAACTTGGTCCCAGGACCCACTCTTGGGGAGGGGTTTCTCATCCTTAGGTTTAGGAAGATGTAGACATGCTTAGATAGCTGTGTAATGTTCGGTCTTAATCCCAGGATTTGATATCATTCTAGAAGACACTCCTCTGGGGGATACAATGAAGGTGTTTCCATAGAAGTTTTATTTATTATGTTTATTTTATGTGTTTGAGTGTGTTGCCTTCATGCATGTAAGTGCACCTGTGTCATACAATGCCCACAGAGGTAAGAAGAGGGCATTGGATACCCCGGAACTGGAGTTACGGACAGTGTTTAGCTGCCATGTGGGTGCTGGGAATTGAGCAGCCAGTGCTTTTAATCTCCAGCCCCTCCATAGAGGTTTAAATGAAGAGAAGACCCACTCTAAATGTGGGTGGCACTCTTTCATGGGTTGAGGTCCTGGGTTGAGTCAAAAAGAAAAATGTGAGCTGGGCACCAGCACAACTTGTCTCTCTCCGTTCCTGACTGTGGACGCACTGTGCCCAGTTGTCTCACATTCCTGCTATCTTCCTTCTCCCCGTGATGGACTGTGCCATCAAACCATGGGCCAAAATAGACCCTTTCCTTAAGTTGGTTTTGATAGATATTTTGTCACAGCAATGAGAAGAGTAAAGCAAGATATAGGTATGAGGAACATCAGCTGGGGGACCTAAGATGATTTTATCCTGGTATTTGGATTTGTCTAGGCATTTCTTAGAATAACAAGTGAGTCAGTCAGTCTCTCCTGCAGCCATGTCCTTGCAAAGTGAGTTTGCAGCATCTCTCAGGAAGAGATGGTATTTGTCTCCTTTTCCTTGAACCCCAGCTGGTTGGTGATTCTTTGTACCGACAAAATGCAGTGGAAAAGAAATTACAATTCTAAGCCTGGGTCTCAGGAGACTATGAGTGCTTCTGTTGCCCCTCTTAGAATCTTGTCAGTTTTTGTGAGCCAGCCTGGGCTAGCTGACTAGGTGGTCATCACCATGGAGCCTAGTCACCCTCGCCACAGCAGCTGATAGGCAGTTAACCACCAGACAAGTGAGTTGATTTGAGATCAGCCAACTTCCAGTCAGTTGACCACAGCTCTAGATCACTAAGTGGGTCCAAATCAGCACAAACCATGGACTTGCTGACCCATGGACTCATTAAACATAAAATACAATTTTTTAAGCTGCCAAATTTTAGGATGTTTGTTAGGTATTTCTTGGGAGAGCAAATGTTCTGAAAGTAAAAGCCTCAAAAGTACTAGTGTGATACAAAAAAAATGTGTCATTTATGGTTGAGTGAGATAGAACTGAGATTCTCAAAGTGTGGCTCTGAGACCAGCAGCGTCAGCATCACCCTCCTTTGGATGACACTTTGGATCCATTGAATCAGAAACTCCAGGCATATTCTGATGATCAGTGTTTTCCAAATGGTTCTGACACACACGAATCAAGTTTCCTAAACTTCATCCCTAGAAGGTCTTTGATGATACTTAACGAGCTGGTAAATTTGGAAACACTAACTTAAATCACTCAAGTTACAATTATTTATGAAAGATGGAGATCTCAAATAGTTTGAATTGCAAATAATTTCCATTTGCTGCTCCTTATTTTGAGTTGCAGAAACTAAGACATGCTTTTGAATGTAGACAAACAGTGTTTAAGGTGGTAGCCACCTTAAGTCTCAGCACTCAGAAGGCAGAGAGAGATCGATCTCTGTGAGTTTGAGGCCAACCTGGTCTATATAGTGAGTCAGGGCTATGCCATAGTGAAATCTTCCTCATTTCTCCCAATCACCCAAACAACAACAACAACAAATCACACACACACACACACACACACACACACACACACAGCATCAATGACTAGTTTTAGAAAAAAAAAAAAACTAGTGAATCCTGCTGATAGCACCACATATGTCTATTAGTAGCACATCACCCTGGGTGTGACCAACACCATTAACATAACTAGTTGTTCCCTGTGTGCAAGATCTGTGTCTACCATCCACACTCATCACCCAAATCAATACTAGCAACACCCCCATGAAGCAGGAATTACTATATACATTTTAAGGATCGGGATTTAAAGGGATTTACAGAGGTTATGTAATTTGCCAATGTTATAACTAGAATTTCTGCTGGGCAGACAATTAAGGTATCTCTTTCTAAACATAAGGGGAACTGATGATTTGGTAAACATTTAACTACTAGCTTTCTGGAAAACAACAAAACCTGAATTGTAGTGTTTGCTAATTTTCGTGTAAATATTCTGATTATAAGCTAGCATAATAAAGATCCTGAAAAGAAGAGTTTGGAAAAGATGTGCAGCATTCTTCTTATGACCTGTTGCAAACTGGCTTTAACACATCGTTAAGGGGGAAATATGAGTTAACTTATTTAATTCATGTATAGTTCACAGTCATGTAGACATACTCACATTTCAAAGTTTATCTTTAAAAGAGTGATTTTCAGAGAACCAGTATCACTTTCAAGTAAAATCAAAATAGGCATTGGAATCTATTTTCCACTTGAATTTCAGCTCTAACTTTATAGAGAATGTTCGTTTTTGAAAAGCTATTCTCATAAACATTTAGGCATCACACATTTATGAAGTCATGGCTCATGACATGTTGGGGAAACATTCCAACTTTCCCTGTGACTGACTGGAAATGCTTGCCCAGGACAGATGCTTTACCATCTTAAAGATCTCTAAGCAGGGTGACTGACTTTGCCATATTTGTCACAAATCTTAATAAGTGCTTTATCATCCTTAAGAGGGCTCTTTTCTATGTTGGTATGAAAGCTGTAATTTAAACCCTCTCCCTTTGTTTTATAGCTACAGACACAAAAAGCCATTGATTGGCATTCACCTCTTAGACACTCTCTGCTTTGACAAAGGATGTTAAGATTCCTATAGTATCTAATTCCAGCTTCTTTAAAATAACCTTTCATCATTACACAAAGAGGAAGGTTTCCAGCCAGGCAGGCTACATTATGGGTCCCTGAAGAATACAATCTTAAGACCTCTCAGATTTCCAGGCATGAATGTCCTGATGAGGTTTTGACATCCCCACGTCTTGATTTTATCCAGTGTTGGAGTTTTCAAAATTGTGGTAGGAATGTTTAACATGAGACCCACCCCCTTAACAAGTTTTCAGCATACAATACAGTATTGTTAACTCTAAGCACAGTGATACAGAGCAGATCTCTAGACCTCACTTCTCCAGAGTAACTGGAACTTTATGGTAACTTTTTTTTTTTTTGAAGATCAAGCTGTATCAGACATTTCCAGTGATGTGAATGGCCTTTATGTATCTTTCAGTGGGTTCAGCTATGAGAGATGGACCCATTTGGAACATCTTAGCTATAATGCTTTTAGTAAAACAGGAAAAGTCATACTGCCCTTCACTGGCACATTTACTGTTCAGTAGAGAGGGAGATAATGATTTTTACATAACATATTTGATTGTAGATATAAAGGTACAAAACAGACCTCAAAACAGACCTCGTGGTGATGAATCTATCTTCTGACTGCTCATCTCATATTCCCCCATCCCTCCCCCTTACGAGAGGAAGGGAAGGAGGGAGGGAGAGAAAGAGCAGGTGAGAGAGAGGAAGAGCAAGCCCTTGGACATACTTAGGTAACTTTTCTGTCACTGAGGTACCAAAAAGTATTATTTTGATAGCTTTTCCTACCCTTCTCTCCCTCTCTCACAACACATAGGTTTTGCTTGTATTTTTGCTGTTGATTTTGCCACTGGAAATTCAGAGGCTGACTTTTCAACTTTGGTTTGAGTAGAAGCAGAAGATCCTCTGGGAAAGTTCCAACCTTGTCCCAGGTAATTCCATCTTGAGGGTAGGGGACAGTGGGGAAGTCAGATGCTGGTCTTGAGCTAACCTAGTACCGTATAGTAGAAAGTTGGGTTATAAGAGGTCTGAGAGAGAAGGAAAACCAAAGCCTGAACTTAAACTGACCAGGATTAGATAGACCGTTGTCCCACTTTCATCACTGAGCTGAGATCTTAATGTCTCAGTGCTTCTATCTTTCAAAGCTAGGCCTGTGTTGTATACTGCAAAGGAAGAGGTGAGTTTGTGTGCACATTGTCATTTAGTTTAATGTCTGGTGCTTAGTTCCCAGGCCATCTGTGTTCAGAATGTTTAGGGCTCTCAGGATGTAAGTGATTGGACCCTTATGTGTTTTCTGTTGATGGAGTAGTGTTACTTCTAATCTATGAATCTCTTTGCCCTGGCTAAGGCGCATGGTTTATCTGGGACATTGTGATTCGATGGATTATTTTTAGGAGATGCTTTCAATATATTACATGAAAGGAGTTCCTTAACATAAATATGAGAACCATAAAAATTTAAGTCTGCTGAATCTTAAATCCATGTTCAAGGGTTGAACTCTTTCTATGAAATGTTTTTACATGTTGTTTTCGGGCTTGATTTAATGTCTACATACTTCCTAAGGCAACCATAATAATATATATCCTTTAGATCTTTTGTTTCAATAATAGACAATGAAACTCCTCATTTGACCTCTGTTAGGAATTTAAAATATAGCAGGACATTGCGAGAGCAAACGATTTTATTTTAAGGATTACTACTGAATAAAGTAGGTCACCTTCTCAGAGAGCTGGTTTTATCTCCTCCTCCATTCTCATCTTTTCAGCGTCTCTGAAATGTTTAATTGTTTGAAGTAATAACCTTTTATTTGAGAATGGATTGATAAGCAATAGCCACTAAACATAATTCATGGATCTCAAGCGTAAGGAATCCAAAAGCTTTCCCTAATGAGCAGTGTCCACACCAGACAGCATGCAGAGTCATTTGATGCAAATGAAGTCATATAAATTGTCTTATAATTATGCAAGAACTGAGAATCACAGAGTTTTATTTTTTTTAGAGTTTTAGTTGTTTAGGTGTTTGTCATATATTATTTGTATGGCAATTTGAGAAAGCAACTGTGTATAGAAATAACATTTCCTGTTATTTTCAATTTCCATGGATCTCTTGGATGTTAACGCAAAGTAATAAGGCTTTAGAAACACATGTTGATAATTCCTCACATAATAATTTTTTTCATCTACTGTAGACTAAATAAAGGAGAAGCAATCCAAATATGTACTTATGTATATGTACATGTATGTGCCCTTACCCACTGCACCATCTCACTGGCCCCAAGTTGTATATTTTTAATTTTTAAATTTGAAAGTTCATTACTTTAAATGAAAGTTTTATTGTGGAAGCAATTCACAGCTGGGGCTGTTGCTCAGTGATAGAGCGCTTGCCAGTAATATCTCAATTACTTTTATATTCATCATTTCATTTTCAAGATCCCTGGGAAGCTATTTTATTTTGATGTACACAGGTATTCTACCCTCATCTGTAATCTGCCATGACTATAAGAAACTCCACAGGATTTCACAGGGTTTTTGCCAGTCTCTGTGGTGATGATGGACATACCAGAGCTCCAGAGAGTCCCTCAGAATTTGTACTGGTTGACTCATCATCTTTTAACACCACAAGCCCCAGTGGACAAAGGAGACATTTGACAATTAGCCAGTCAGCCTCAGAGTGCTTTCCTTCCTTAGTTGATGTGTTATTTGAGACTTAGTCCCAAGGTCAAAAGATTCTCACAAACCTTCATAGTGGAAAGTTATTTAAAGTCATTAAAAATATTTTATTTATTATTTTTATTTTAAGTGTATGAATGTATTGCCTGCATGTAGGTAAGTGCACCCGTGTTGTGCAATGCCCATGGAAGACAGAAGAGGCTGTTGGATCCCCTGGAACTGGAGTTACATTAACAGCCCTGTTATGTATATTAAAGGGCTATCTGCTGGAAAAAGTTCTCCAGGTCCCTGAAGACTCAAAGCATTTTCAAATCAGGTAAAACTTGCCAAGTCTATGGGTTTCAAGCTCTTGTTTATTACTGTTGGGGCCAGGGGTAAAATGATAATCGCCTTCACAGTTTTGGCAGCTTAACTATATACACCTGTCTTATCAACCATCAATTTCATTACTAGGTATATTCCCAAGATAAATTAGAGATGGTGTCTTGTTATGTAGTCCACAGTGGCCTCAAACTCATTGGCCTCCTGAGTGCTGGGATTGTGGGCATGTGCCACCAAGCAGGTTACAAAAATGACTTTTAAGAGAATATATGGCATCTTTATTCATAACAGCCAAAAAAGTGGGAATAGCCATGGTGTTCATTAACAGGAGGACAAAAAGCTGTAATACGTGCATTCGATGAATACTTAACTCAGCAGTGAAAGAGAATGAACTATTGGTACTCGTGACAGTGGGGCTGGATCTCAAAGAGAAGCTGAGCAAAAGTTTCACAGCAGGTAAAGCCAATGTATAGTTGGAGGGAAAAAGAATAATGATTTCATCTTGTGGGACAAGGACAGGCTGGGAATGGAGATGGAGGAATATTCTAGGATTAATGTCATGTTTCTTGGTAGGGATTTGTTTTGTGAAGAATATGAATTTATTGAATATCCATGAATAATACATTGAAGATTTGTGCATTTCCTTGCATGAAAATTTTACATGACTTTCAAAAGTGCACCATGCACACATTCACCTACCCTCTGAATACACACACACACACACACACACACACACACAGGTCAATTTTTAGGATTCTTGCTTTTCAAATGAAGGAACCAAATTAAAACAGACCAACTCATTCAAATAAGAACCAGGACACAAAGAAAAGTCTTCTTGTTTCCAAACCATTCCTCATCCATTTTCCTGAGAAAGTCATGGAAATTTGAATGTGCAGTGGCATGCCTTGCTGAAGTCTACACTTAAAAAGGGCACATTAGCTTATATCATCCTGTCAGTTTGTTTATGAGTGAACAGATCCAAAGGTGTTGTTTACATACCTTTGTTGATTGTTTACAGCATCAACACTGGAAAGTGTTGATGAATTATTCAAATAAGACTTTATAAGCCTGCAGGATTGCCTCACTTTCTTTCTGTTGAGGTTTATTTGGCTTCCTAAGATGGGTTTGTTTCCTATTAAGTTATTAATTGGCAACTAATTAATCTGAAGACACTCCAGTCACTGCCCATCATGTGTCAAGCACTATGATAGGCATTTAGAGTGCAAAAATGGATTAAGATTTAGTCTAACCTAAAGATGTAATGGTACAAAAGGGGGCATGGTCAGCTTTTCTGCATGGGAATTCTGGACGCTGTTGGTGTGTTCAATCAGAAGGTAGAAGGTTGAATGTGATTACTTTAGGTCAATAAATGGTGGAAAGTGTTTGGAGCTTAGAACACAGCTAGTACAAAGCATGGCAGGATGGAACTCTAGATTGGGCTTGGGTAATGACAAATAACTTTTTTAAACAGAGACCGAGAAACCTCTAATGGAGATAAAACAGTGTAGATTGTGAAGGGCTTGGTTCATCGTGTATGTCCATTTCTGAGGGTTTCTATAGCAGATTGCCCAAGTCTGAAATACTGAAAACAACAGAAATATTTTTTTCTCGAGAACGAAAGGACAGAAGTTTGAAATCAAGATATTGGTAGGAATCTGCTTCTCCCGAGGACGCTAGAGAAGAATCGTGGATGCTCACAGTCCTTGATGGTTGGGCTTGTTGCTGCATCATTTCATTTTATGCAATCTTCACAGGCCCTTTGTTCCTCTGCGTGATGTCTTTGTCCAGATATCTCTCCTTATAATGAGAGCAGTTAGTATATTGGGGGCCAACAGACTCCACTCGGATGTTATTTTAAGTTAGATTGCATCTATAAAGACACTATCAAAATAAGATCACATGCACAAGTTCTGGTGGACATGGATTTACCTGTATTCTTTTCTGAACAGCTCTAAAATTTTTTTTAATAACTACATGATTAGAAGCATTTCATTACAGCTTTAACATATTCAGTAACACACTCCAGAGCAAGAGTACACCTCTTTCACGAGTAGCTGTAAGTTTCTAGGTTCACAGTTGAATTAATACAGTTATACAATATCGAACTCAGTATAAGCCCTGTAAGACATAAAATTGAATGAGTTTTTAACTTTTAAAAAAGATCCTCATTT
>NW_008331650.1:718368-718892 GCF_000622305.1 Nannospalax galili
CTGTATGTATCTGATTATTACTAGTCATAATTGGTTGCACTTGGATCCTTGGCGCCTGTGTATGTCTATAAAGTCATCGGGTAGTTTTCAATGGTAATGTTTATCACCTCTACTAATTAGCATGATGTAAATTTCCATGCTTCCTCCTCAAATATAGCACATTTTAAAAAGTTTGTTGATTTTTTGTGTGTGCGTATATCACACAGAACATCCCAAACCATCTTATTCAACTATACACCCACTTCCCAGATGGCACCTCCCATAGCCTCCCTCCCCCCACTAGAGCCCTTATATGCTAATATCCCTGCTACTGTCTGCTGTGATGTCGTCACCCCCAGCCGTTCCCCATTACTTGTCCATCTGGTGAATCTACACAGCCTATCTAGAGGTATTTGTTTTAGGAAGGTCAGCTGTTCCTCATCTAGCAGCAATCAGTTGTCAGCATTCCTTTAGATAAGATTGGGGTCTGCTGTTCATTTTCCCAGTTCTATGCTGGGTTACTATCTGGGAGTCCCTTTGGCCAC
>NW_008331650.1:718966-726163 GCF_000622305.1 Nannospalax galili
AAGAAATTATATTTGCCCCTTTAATCTTTGGTTATACTTTCCTTTTGGGTGTTTAAGGCCATACAGTTGGCCCAGATAAACCAATTTATTTTTACTCTTAAGGTCATTTGAGGAGCTGTTCCTCAGGGGTCACATGGGCTTGGGAGGAGCCCCTAGCTCCTTTCTTTTACCAGTTCCACCTATGTAAAGATAAGTCAAAGGTCCTGCTCGACCATGGTTGGCTTCGCTTGGAAGCATGGAGGAAATGATTCCTCTGTGTTGACCCTCCTCTTTGTAGACTGGACACTAGTTCAAGTCCATCTGGTGGGGTCTCCTCAGCCTCCTTGATCAAGAGGACAGGTGACCCGCTACAGTTACAGGACATTTTGAGAGATACTCATAATCCCCTGGAACTAGTCAACCTAGGAGGGCAAGGAGCAAAAACTGTCCTTTATGTCCCTCTGACCAAATTAGTATAGGCCTCAAAGTATGTCTGTTAAACATCCAAGAAGGTTAGTTCCACCACTCTGGTACTTTTAATTACTGTGTGTCATGTAGATAAATCTTGGGAAAAAAACAATTGTTCTCATGTAAACCTTACCTAGACATATATTTCTTGATCTGGTATGTATAATTTGTCAGTAGGTTGTTGGAATAATATGGTTCCCTCTGGCTTTTCAAACTAGCTGGGCATTATTTATCTCTCACTTTTAAAAGAGTATTTTTAAAAACAGTTTTAAATTCCCTGCAGAATTGATAGGAAGATACACAGATGCCGTGTATATTTCCTGGCTCTTCACATGTCGTCTTTTCTACTGTAAACATCCTTCACTGGGGCAGCACATTTGTTACAATCAGCAAACCTGCCCAGATACATCATTAGTCTAGGGTTTACATTTGGTACCACTCGGCATTGCAAAGTTCATGTGCTTGAACAGATAAATGTACAGTGACATAGACCTGCCATTGTAGTATCGTACAAAGCTATTTACATTAAAAAATTCTGTTCCCCATCAGTTCATCTTCCTGACTCCAAACCGGACAATTCGTGATCTTATCCTGTCTTCATGTACTTGCCTTCACAACAATGTCATGTAGTTGGCATCACACAATATGGAGCCTTCTCTGATTGTCTTTTTTCACTTAGCAAATGTGCATATATGTTTCCTCTCTGTATCTTCTTGTTTGACAGCTCATTTTCTTTAGTACTGAATAAGAACATGAATTCGGGGCAGGGCACAACTGATGAATGCCTACACTGTTTTACATTGTATTGGAGTATGGAGGAATCATACAAGAAGTAAACCAGGTACTAGGATGTTATTTAGGAGTTCAGCTTAATAGTTGAGGCTAGAGATGATATGGGCTCATTAAAGTTTGTCCTAGACTCTTTATTTATCTCCTTTATTGCCCAAATACTCATTCATGGTAAACCCCAAACTCTTGATAGCAGATTGTGATGGTTATTATTAATTGCCATCTTGCTGGGAGCTAGAATCACCTAGGAGAAAATCTTCTAGGCATGCCTGTGAATGAGTTTATGGATTGGATTATTTGAAGTGGGAAGACCTATCCTATATATTGATAGCTTCATTCCATGGGTCAGAATCCCAGAACAAATAAAAGTGAGAGAATGAGAGTAGCACCAGCCACCAGCATCCATTGGTCCATGATCCTTAACTGCAAGACCCAATGTGACCATCTTCCTCATGGTCCAGATGCATAATTTCCATGCTGGGATAGATCATACCTTAAAAATAAACCTTTCTTTTCTTAAATTCCTTTGGTCAGATATTTTTGTCACAACAAGGAAAAAAGTAACTAATACATAAATTGGTACCAGGAGTGGGGTGTTCTCATTAACATGATCATGTGGGTCATAGTCTTTTGAAGCTGATTTATAGGAGGAATATGGAGGAGTTTGTAGCTGTGGGCTAGAGAAGCCCTAGAATGTGAAGCAGAGCTTGATGGGTAGGAGTGGGATGAAAAGAACACTGAAACACAGACAGTAGGAGCCTGGCTCTTGAGGTCTTAAAGAGTTACCAGGACTCCACAGCAAATGGGCTGGAAGACATTCATGTTACACTCTGCTGTCTTTCTGCCCACATCATGAGAACTTCAGTTAGGCTGAATTAAAAAACAATGGGCCGATTTATTTGGCAGAGCAAATTTCAAGGCAGACACATCAGGCTATAGTGTGGATACTGCTCACTGCACTTATTCATATATACAGTGTGTGTGGGGGAACAATATGAAAAGTGTAAAGTTTTAAAGGAATACAAGCAAGTTCAAAGTTGTGGACAAGAAGTGTGCAGCACCTGTTAAAAAAATTAATACCCTTAAAGAGAAACCTCATGTTCATCACTGGGACTGTAACAAAGTACCCTGAAGGCAAGGGCCCAGCCATTAAAGGCTCCAACTTATGAAAGTGAAAATTCATTAGAAAGGGGAGAGCCGGAACTGAGAATGCTACTGAGGCAGTTCCTTGCTGAAAGCCTCGTGTCTAGGAAGGTGCAACTCCAGGGTCAGCACAGAGGCTGGTGCGATTGTGACCGAAGGAGAACTGGCTACGTTTATAGCTGGTACGATGTTGTTCATGTGATGCTGGTTTTGCAGACATGAAGAATCTAAGAGTGATGGTCATGGAGACTTGCAGCAAAGTTCCAGATTGTTGCCGAAGCCACAGTGTTTTACTGGTAAGGATTTCCTGCAAGGAGACTTTAAGAGGCTACTGAATGAAACTAAGAAGATGAAGCAGTGGAGTCCCCAAGATGTTGGAGATGCCTGGGGCTGTGAGCTGTTCGCTTACTGGTATGGATTTCCTGCAAGGAGACTTTAAGAGGCTACTGAATGAAGCTAAGAAGATGAAGCCCAGGTGTCAGTGGAGTCCCCAAGATGTTGGAGATGCCTGGGGCTGTGAGCTGTTCGCTGAGAAAAGCTGCACTCATGGAGTAGAGCCAGCTCTAGAGAGAGGTTGTGTGTGTTGCAGGTGGAGGAGCACAGCTGCCCAGTACTGTTGGAGCCCAGATGATTCCATCATGAGCCTCAAGTGGTGTTTTCCCTCATGGGTTTCAGTCTTGCTTTGGTAAGATCTGTCCTTGCTCTGTTCCCATTCTTTACATTTGGAATGGGAACGTTAATTAATTCTGTGCTGTTGGGTATTGGGAGTATATAACTTGTTTTTGATATTATAGGTGCTCACAGTAAGAGATTGCCTTGAGTCTCAGAAGAGACTTGGACTTTGTACTTTCAAACTGTGTTGGAACAGTTAAAGACTATAGAGACTTTTGAAGTTGGGCTGAATGCATTTTGTATTATGAGATAGCCATGTGTTTATGAGGCTAAAGGGTTAAAAGGGTTGGGGGGTTATGACTCCAAAATGATATAGTTGCGTGTCAGGGTCACAAGAAGTAGAGATGTGATGATTATAGATTTTTTCCTTGACAGGATATACAGTCACCTAGGAAACTGCAATAACAGGAATGGGAAGACAGCATTCCATTGACTGGGGTCCTAGACGTCAATGAAAAATAGAAACTGAGCTGAGCATGGCCATTTCTCTTTCTCTGCTTCCTGACTGTAGATACCACATGACCATCTTCCTCACAGCCTTGCCCCTTTGGGGTAATCCTGTAATGGCATTTCCAGAGAGGCTTACCTAAGGAGGGAAGACCTACCTTGAACGTGGGTGACATCATCCCATGGGATGGGGTCCTTGACTGACCAGAAAGGAGCAAGTGAGTGGAGCACTGGCATCCTTGCTTCCTGACAGAGATGCACTATGACCAGCTGCCATTGCACTTCTGCTGCCCCAGCCAGAGTTCCTGTAGCCAACACGCCTTCCCCACCATGATGGACTGTCCTCTCAAACCTTGAGCCAAAATAAACCCTTCTGCCTTTAAGTTGCTTTTGTTGGGTATTTTATCACAGCAATGAGAAAAGTAACACAGACTCCCAGAAACTCTACTCACTAAACATTAACTGTGCCCCCTTCCATCTGGCCTCTCTTTTCTTCTTCCTGTCTCTGAGAATTTGCCCATCTTTGGTACCCCATACAAGCAGAATCACGTATTCTATTGTGTGCAGCTTATTTCATTGAGCATAACATCAGCAAGATTCATCCATATCACAGAATGCCATAGAATCCCCCCATTTTTAAAGCTGGAAAAGATTCCGACCACATTTTGCCTAATCATTCCTCTATGGGTGGATGTTCAGGGTGCTTTGCTAACTTTTCGGATACTGTGAACAATGCAGACTGGTGTGCAGACCTCTGTGGAGACCCGCTTTCAGTTCTCTTGGACATGTGCCTAGTGCCAATGCGTTGTCTTTGCAGGTATCTTCTTTCAGAGGAACAGTAGCTGGGTCAGATAGTATTTCTATTCCCCAGATATGAGCAGAAGCAGTGAGAATGACGTGACTTGTAATTATCACTTACTGAGCCAGGAGTAGAATTGGAAGACTGTCTCCTCATTCATCTGCTGCATGTCCCAGTAGACCTTGCTATAGTCCCATAGGGCTGATTGGTTGCTACCTTTCTTTCCCAAAGGCATTCTAGTATGTTGATTATCACAGAACCTGTATGGCACCTCTGAAGAACCCGTCATCCATGTACATCCTAGTGACAAAAATCCTTTTTGGTTGCAAATTGCTCTGTAATCTGCATCTAGCTCATGCCATGAGCTTCGGTTTTTGCTTACCTTTTTTTTTTTTTTTAAATTATGTGTGTGTGTGTGTGTGTGTGTGTGTGTGTGTGTGTGTGTGTGTGTGTGTGTGTGTATGTAGGTTGGAGGACAACTTTTGGGAGTTCCTTCTCTCCTCCACCATGTGAGGCCAAGGGATTGAATTCAACTTGCCAGGCTTGGAAGCAAGTGACTTTGCCTGTTGAGTCCTCTTGCTGGCCCCTTTTTCTGTTTCCTTTTAGCTGCTTCTGAACATGTTTTAAGATGCTACTGATGCCATACATGTTTTGCAAGTGACAGACTTCTCTGAGATCACACATATCACCCTGGACCCTCCAGAAGCACAGTCATAAAACAGCTAATCAGTTCATTCAGTTCAGAGCACAAACTTCTCAGGTCTGTCCTTCTGGAAGCCCCCAGGCTGAGTAAATGCTAATGACCAGCTCATGTATTACATCACACAGTGCCTAAGACATGTAGAAATATCTCTTGGAAATGTGGTGGCGCAAAGGCATTTGGTAGTTTTCAGAACCGTAAGGACTCCTATGTCTCTTAGCTTGTGTGGGTACCACATTGGTTTTGGTTACAGGAAGAAACATCCTTCAGAGTTTTGGCTAAGCTTCTCCTTGGCACCTGGAGACTGGCATTCCAGATCATGGATTAGGGGGTGGGGTGGGGGTGGGCATGTTCACGTTCTTCCTTGCTGTCCTTGCAGGACCCGAACATTCTGGACTTCAGGTCTGGAGCAAGGGCTCTGTTTATTCAGAGAATTCCCTCCCCTCTTCCATAGAAGTTTGGTTTTCATCTTTGATTGGGTCATGTTGGGAATTATCTTTCAATTTTTGGCTACCCCAGAGCAAACTCTGGTTGCTAATTGCATTTTTGTCTAACTACAGACCCAGAGGCATGATAGAATGTTCAGCTCTGATGTACCACGGGAAAAAAGAATAATAAACAAGCATGCTGTGAGTTTTCTACTGTGTAAGGGCGCAGACTCATGATGCTTCTCAACACCCTCTGCATACCGTGACCATTGTCTGAGTGGTAGCCAAGCTTGACTAGAAGCTAGACTTCAGAAGTCTTGCACCTCCCTGAAGAGCATTGCCACTGATCTCAGACATTCATTGAACATGAACCAAGTTATCTTTGCTGTGTTCCTAAATGAAAAGCAGGGAGGGAGAATATTGCTCTGTTCCTCCTCCAAACAAGCCTCCTGCCCATAATGAAGGACTTGGCTGTAGGGAATGTGTTTCTCAACTTAGCTTGAATGCTTGGGGAGTTTGGCAGACTGTCCGATGCTTTGGGGCAATCTGAATCACACCTGAAACTGGTGGGTTGCTGACATCTGGGGCTGCAATGAAAAGAAGAGTGAACCTGGGAAGCAGGGTAGGCCTTGTGAAGTCCTGGGTGGTGCTTTTTTTTTTTCTTTTCCTCATAGACCATATTTATCTTTTCTACCAAAAAAAAAAGTTGAGTTGGAATAACATGAATAACCGGATTGAACTTGGTCAAAATGTTGTGTCAAGAGAGATTTGTTTTCCCTTGTGAGTGTTATGGGCAATACTTGAAAGAGTTGAAGTGGGATTTGGTCGTGGAAACAGCTATTGGAAGGGCATATTCTTGGTCTCAGCAGAACTCCTCCTCAGACTGATTTTCACTGCTATTAAGGGGAGGGCAGCAGACAATCAATGAGTCAAAGGCCATGCAAAAGCTCCTATTAGGAGAGATTGACTTAGAACCTACAAAAGATGCTCACTGTAAAGGTTGCTTTTTAAAACCATTTTTATTCTCTCTCTCTCTCTCTCTCTCTCTCTCTCTCTCTCTCTCTCTCTCTCTCCAGAAGAGGGCATCAGATCCCCTAGAGCTGGAGATACAGGTGTTTGTAAGCCACCTGATGTGGGAACCTAACTCTGGTGTCTGAAAGAGCAGGAAGTAGTCTTAACTACTGCGGCATCTCCACTGTAAAGTCTTGGTGAGGCACAAGTATTTGTCCACTCTTCAAAGTGAACTATCTATAAATTTAGTCAATTACTGCCTTTGGTTATGCAACACACTTACTCTGGCCTCTGTGTGGGTTTAAATCTAATTGTTCTTAAAGTATAAGAAGAAATAACAATACTTTTCCACTTAGCAATTAAGCTTTTATTCTCTTTCCGGCCCTGCCCTTGAATCCAGGAGGCGGGATCACCAACCCTTTGCTCCTTTCAGTGCTAAGTGAAAGGTGTGACGACATCAGGACCCCAACAAAGGCTGGAGTCGGTGGCATTGCTTTCTGGTGGGAGACTGGGGCAATAAGAAGGTGAACGATGAAACGGAAGGCAGGCCGGCCAGCACGCTTTACGTACCTTGTTTTCTGTGCTCATTTCTTCCACAAAATCTTGAGAGTTCTCTGCGTGCCAACCACCATGCCAGCCACTGAGCAGTCGATGGAGTGCCAACTTGTTTTTTGTTTTATTTTATTTTATTCTGCGTTTTTTTTTTTTTTTTTTTTTTTTTTTTTTTTTTTTTTTTGGAACGGGGCCCCCCTTTTTCTCTT
>NW_008331650.1:726641-751816 GCF_000622305.1 Nannospalax galili
CCCGGCCCCTGGCTCGTCGAGGGAGGGCCAACTTGTGTTTTGTTTTTTTTTTTTTTTTTCTGGTTTTTTTTTTTTTTTTTTTTTTGAGACAGGGTCTCACTCTGTAGCTCTGGCTGGCCTGGTACTGTGTAGACTACACCCGCCTCAAACGTCTCCTGAGTTGGTGGCTATGGTCATGAGCTACCATGCCTGATGCCAGCAAGCCTCCTCCATGGTTTCTGCTTCAAACTCCTGTTTGAGTTCTTGCCCTGACTTCCCTCAACGATAGACTTTAACCTATTAGCTGAAATAAATCCTTTCTTCTCCTAAGTTGTTTTTGGTTGGAGTGGTTGGTTTTCTGATTTTTTTATTTTTTAGGTCTCTTTGAGACACGGTCTCCCTGTACCCCAGCTGACCTGGAACTCACTATGTAGAACAAGCTGGCCTCGAACTCACAGAGAGCTTCCTGTCTTTGCCTCCCAAGTGCTGGAATTAAAGGCCTGTGCCACCATGTCACCACGCCTGGCTGGTCAGAGTGTTTTATCACAGCAACAGAAAACAAACTAGAGCACACCTTCAGAGACCTGGACAGCCAATATAACCCAAGCTGAGATTTGAGCAAGACCACAGGGGCCTTTCAGGCCATATTAACAACACTGAAACTTAATTCTGAGGGCAGGTGCACAGGTACTGCAGAAGTTTGAGCTGGGGTACAGCATGATGTCAATAAGATCCCTCTCACCATCCCGTGGGGAATAGGTGTGAAGCAGCAGGAATGGACTCTAGAGGCTGGCATGGTGAGGAGCCACCAACAGCTGTGGGTACTGTGAACACCTCTCCTTCTCCATCTCTTCCTAACGGGATCCGTGAGAGTGGACCCACAGTTCCAGACTTCACTCTACGGGTCTGGAGCACCTGCCCTAACTTGAAGTCTGTGGGCTTTCAAGTATGTGGGACAGCAGCTTATAATTTAAACTTAATTTGTGTGTGAACATGTGTGTGGTATATGTATGTGTATACATGTGTATGTGCAGGTGTGTGCACCCATGCATGCATGTGTGGAGGTCAGAGTCTAAGTTTCCTCCCCCTATTGCTCTCCACCTTACTTTTATGAGACAGCATCTGTCACTGAACCTGGAGCTAGCTGATCGGCTAGACTGGTTGTCCAATGAGCCCCTGGGATCCTCCTGTCTCCCAGCTTGGAGGTTACTTACCGATATTCCCAACTGTATTCAGCTTTTACATGGGTGCTGGATATCTGAACTCAGACCCTCATGCTTATGAAACAAGTCTTTTACTGATTAAGCCATCTCCCTGGTTCTAAACAATTGTATTCAGAATGTTTTGCAAGAAGCACAGTTTATCCTTTCAACTAGAGTTCGCCACTGACAACAGGGCCAGAACCCTACACTGACAACTCCTTAACCTGAGTTTGAGTTGAAAACCAGAGAGTGTACAGTAATCACTGAAGGTAAGCTTGTAGCCTACATTGCTGCCCTCCCAGCCCTTATTTGGAAGGACAGCATGCCTAGGACAAGACAAACCATGCAAATAGATTTCAGGTCAGAGCTGCAACCTCAGCAGAGGGTGAATATTTAGGGGTGTGTGAGGAGAGTCTCACAGATGGCAGACTTAGGTTTAAAGTCCTTGTCTAGTTACATAACCGACAGATCTCGTGTGCTTCCTCAGAAGGTGCGGCAACCAGTGCACAGTAATTGGTTCATCACTGGTGCTCAGATCTGTTGTCTTACTGTTCCTGCTCTCTTCCATCTTCTCCCTTCTAAAGACCATCTCCATTTTTGTGGCTGTGATACATCCTAAAAATGTTTGGCTATAGTTTCTTCCACATCACACAATCAAGAGGATAAACTATTTTTTGTCTTTTCACATGTATGAGTTGTGTGCTTGTGTGTCTATGTGGCTCATGTGCATGCGTGCGTGCGTGTGTGGTGTATGGTGTAGGCCTGAGGTTGATGCCCTGCATCTTCCCCAACCTCCTTTCCACCTTATTCTGTGAGGCAGGGGCTCTCAGTCAAGCCCAGAGATCACTGATACAGCTTGTCTCCATAGCCGGCTTGCACAGGGGATCCCCGTCTTCACTTCTTGAGGCCGGAGTCACAGGTGGACTGCCAAGCCTACTTGGTAGTTATGTGGGTTCTGGGCACCGGAGCGTTGGTCCTCCTGTTCGGGCAGCCCCTTTGCTGTTCAGCAGCTTTTCTGGCCTTCTTTTTCCCTCTTTCCCCTCCCCTCCCTTCCTTCCCTATTTTGGGGAACAGTGGAAGGTGAGCAACTGTACCCTGACTATAAAACGACATCAGACACTGTGACAGTTACTTTGGAGGCGTGAACTCATTTTCTCCTCATAATAATCTGGTTTGGGGAGGTGTTGAGATGTTAGCTTTGCCCCTGTTTTTGGATGAAGAATCTGACCTGGAGACTCCACTTCTCTAATTTCTCACTACCTGTAAGCAATAGTTTGGAATGGGACTCCAGGCAGTCTGACCCCAACGCCCTGTCAGGGCTCTTTCATGCATTTGCTGACTTCACTGTCCCTCTAGGTATTATTAGTAGGTGTGGGGCATGGGACATTGGTACTGTCAGTGACCTTGGTGGGAGTTGGGGAGACCTGCCGGGAAGTGAGGTGTTTATGAGCACATAAGCAATGTGCCTTATTCATGGGAAAACAGTACTCTCTATCACTCACCATCTGTGTCACACCTGGACATGCGAGTACTTTCCAGAAATACAGATGATTCAATTATTTTCTTATAATCTCACCTATGGGACATTGGTACTGTCAGTGACCTTGGTGCGAGTTGGGGAGACCTGCCGGGAAGCGAGGTGTTTATGAGCACATAAGCAATGTGCCTTATTCATGGGAAAACAGTACTCTCTATCACTCACCATCTGTGTCACACCTGGACATGCGAGTACTTTCCAGAAATACAGATGATTCAATTATTTTCTTATAATCTCACCTCCCAGAGGAGTGGCTGGAGGAGAATGTTCCTTTATAGAGATCAGTTATGTTTTTAAAGGGATCTTAATTTGCAGAGTTGGAGACAGCCAGGCTGCTAATTGATTACCTTGTTTCTTGACCCACTGAAACTTGGTCTTTATTCACACGACTCCCAGGCAAGTGTTGGCTGCAGTCGTATGTCCCAGGCTACACTTGCCAAAAATCAGGCGCTGTGGGGGAGTCGAGTTCACAGTCTGGCAAAGCACCCAGAGATGTCATGTAGATGCTGTTATGGAAGAACGAGTCACTTCCCTCCTACAGGACTGGGTAGTCTTTACTCTGTTGTCACAAGCTTGCTGTGCCACATACCTCTGCCACTGCAATTCCTAAACAGAAGACGTCTTTCTTAAAAGGAAACCTGGGCTGAGGAGATGGTTCCATTGGTAAGAGCATTTGCTGTGCAAGCATAAGAACCTGAGTTTGAGTCCCCCGCACCCACATAGAAATCCAGGCATGCCTGCACATGCCTGTAACCTTAGTGCTGTTTTGGGTTGTTCTGGTTAGCTTTCTATTGCTGTGATAAAAACTCTGCCCAAAACCAACTGGGGGACCAAAGGGTTCATTTCACCTTCAGCTTACAGTTCATCATGGAGGAAGCTAGGGCAGGAACCGAAGCATGGACCATGGCGGAGTGCTGCTTACTGACCTATATCCAGCCTGCTTTCTTATACAACTCAGGACCACCTGCCTGGGGGTGGCACCACCCACAGTGGGCTGGGCCCTCCCACATCCGTCCAGCCTGCTTTCTTATACAACTCAGGACCACCTGCCTGGGGGGTGGCACCACCCACAGTGGGCTGGGCCCTCCCACATCACTCAACAATCAAGAAAATGCCTCACAGACTTGGCCACAAGCCAATCCGATAGAAGCAATTCCCCAACTGAGGTTTCCTCATCCCAGGTGTGTCAAGTGGACACTAAAGCTGTCCAGCATAGGGGTGGAGACTGGCTCATCACTGGGGCTCGCTGGCTGCCAGCCTATCTCTAGGTTCAATATAAGCCCCTGCCTCAAGGGCATAGAGAGTGAAAGAGCAGGATACTCAACATCTTCCTCTGGCTTCCACATGCACATGGGTACATACTCAGGTATGTGCATACACCACATATACATATGCATATACTGCATGTGTATAAATACACAAAGAAAAAAATTAAAAAAGAAACTTGTGTTAACTGTTATATAATGTTATATAAAGTACTCTCAAACAAGTGCTCAGCAGGGATGAGAAGATTCATTAGCATAGTCCATCTAGATTAGATTGGAGTGAGGGGGGTGTCACATGGATTCTAACTACCCTTTTCAGAGAGGTGAGAGCTACAAGAGTCAGTGTAGTGATTTCTGACACCATTTGCCTTTGGGAATTCTTTGCATTTCCTGTGCTCCTGAGCAAATGTAGTCGAACTCTCCATCCCCCTTAGCCTCCAATGAACTCTCAGACTGCAGAGTGGTCAGTTGCTTCCCTCCCTCACACAGACCCAGGACCAATCATCAGGCAATGAATATGTATTTTCCCCTTATGAAGAAATGATTTCATAATCACAAAAAGGGAAGATGACAAAAATAATACACTCAAACATTCTGAAGCAATAGCAAACTTCAAGGTTTCTGTTATGTTGTTTGCCAATTATAGTCTACCGTGGTGTGTGTGTGTGTGTGTGTGTGTGTGTGTGTGTGTGTCTTGGTATGTGCAGCTGTGTTCATGTGGAGGTCATAGGAGGGTGCCTGGTGTCTCCTCTATCATTCTCTGCTTTATTTCATTTGAAGCAGGGTCTCTTACCTAACCTGGAGCTCAAGTTTTGGGGTGAGGCTGGCGGCCACCAAACCCCAGAGACCCCCTTGTTTCCACCAGCTTCAGTACTGGGGTTACAGATGTCCATAGGACCATGCCTGGCTTGTTATGTTGGGATCTGAACTCGGGTCCCTGTGCTTATTTAGTAAGTGCTTCCAATGACTGAACCGTGCCCCCAGCCCTTCTACCTTTTGAAAGGAACACAATGGAGGATATAGAGTACAGGGCATAGCCTTTAATAAATAGTTATAACCAAATAATTAATATTATAATGTATTTGTTCATATTTACGTGTGGGTCCCTCCCTCCCTCCTCTCAGTTTTTCATTTTTGTCCTTCCATTTTTTTTTTTTTGGTTTACAACGTATGAACTATAGGCTACATATAAGTTGGTAACCAAATTACATATGTTGTCTAGAATATTTAAATAGAGCACTCCTGAGTAAGGAAACCAGCACCCATGGACCCTCAGACAAGGAGTTGTGGTTCTTCTGCCTGGCATCCTGTGCACAGAGTCAGAAGAAAGCTGGACCGGCCACCTGCCTGCCCGATGTCCTCACGCCCTATCCCTATTCCCATTTACTTTTCCCATTGGCTATTAGGTGGGAGTGGCCAGTTTAGGAAACACACATGCTGATGCAAAAGATGTATTGGACCAGAAAGTGGTACCAGAACGCAGAGCATCCTTAGGGATATAAAAACCAAACATGACTCGGAAGTGACCTTGCAGAGGAATGGGGAGGTGGCCAGGATTGACCCTACCCTAGAACTCCCTTGACTCCATTTCTATCCTATAGATCTCTCTCTATTTGCTTAAGTCTTTAAGTCACAACTCACTATCATTTTGCTCAGAATGATTTTGTCTCTGAAGTGAACATGTTGGATACTAGGTTGGGGGTTAGCTCTGATTCACCTTGCAACCCTTTGTCTCTGTGAGTTTTATGAACAGGAGGAGGACAACGCCATCACGTGGCATTTATTCTTTTGGAATTTCCCCCCAAAGACACACAATTTGAAGTCTATGCATTCAGTTCCCCTGAAAATTGGGCACTTCTTAAACATGTTAGGACACCCTGGCTGAATGCCTGTGTATTTTACTACGAGGTTGGTGGGCTTATTTGATTTAGCTCATGTGAGAAGTTTAATTGTTATTTTTCTTCTTTTCTTCCCTGGCAGTGAGTGCATTTAGTAGAATCAAGCTTTGTCCCTCTCGTGTCTTACAGCAGATGGTGACGGTGGATGGCTGGGGTTTCCTCGAGGCTCCCAGTGGACCATGTGTTTCACATCAAGTGGGCAAATACCCTTTCAGCTGAAAACCTTTCAACAGCTTCAAGTTTCCAGACCAGATTTTGCCTCTGGGCTCTGAATGCACTGAGCCTTACTATCAAGTTGGTTCACCCTAATCATTGGCATAGTAGATATTGATTCTTCAGCCTAAGTTCCAGGACCTGCAGGGGTTCTGC
Organism: Nannospalax galili; assembly: GCF_000622305.1. Taxonomy (NCBI): domain Eukaryota; kingdom Metazoa; phylum Chordata; class Mammalia; order Rodentia; family Spalacidae; genus Nannospalax; species Nannospalax galili. Next base: position 732,892 of record NW_008331650.1, read on the forward strand.
CTTAGGTCTCATACTCACTATGATTTTAGGTCTTGCCATCCTCTCAAAGGAAGGAAGTGCAATAATATCAGTGGTCCAGTCAATCATTATGCCCCTGGCTCTTCAGAAGAGCTCACCAGACAAAGCAGCAGCAGCAGATGTTAACAGCCAGCCATGTTGGCCTGCAGAGCCCTGATAAGAGTCTCAGTTCGCAATGCTAGCACTCAGCCTCCTCACTCTACACCAGGCTGTCTTTACAGCAGGAAAGGTAAATGCCAGCCCCAAGAGGCCAAGATATCACGTGCTTCTTGTTTTGGTCAGATTAATTTAGAGCAAAAGGGATCTTTAAGATCATCTGATCCTACCTCCTTTATAGATGGAGTTAAGTTTTGTGAAGGCGAGTCCTCAGTCCAAGGTCACACTGGCAAGAGATCAAAGGTAGTCTTCAGTATGGTGGGAAAGGGAAGGGTCTGGAATTATAGTGGGGAGAGACGAAATGTCATTATCCAAGAGTTAAAAGAGCTCAGGTTTTTGTCTTACATTAAAAATGAATTTGTATTTTCTTGAAATTAAAATATATATTAAAGAACACTTTATGTGGAAGGGATTCACAGTTTTCCTGATCCAGTCCCTGTGCTGGATAGCTTTAGTGTCAACTTGACACACCTGGATTGAGGGAGCCTCAATTGGGGAACTGTCTCCATTGGACTGGCCTGTGGCCATGTCTGTGGGGCATTTTCTTGATTGTTGAGTGATGTGGGAGGGCCCAGCCCACTGTGGGTGGTGCCACCCCTGGGCAGGTAGGTCTGTGTTGCATAAGAAAGCAGGCTGAGCAGGGGCCAGGGAAGCAAGCCAGTAAGCCGTGATCCTCCGTGGCCTGTACTCCAGCTCCTGCCTCCAGGTTCCTGCCGAGTTCCTACCTTGGGCTCCCAGATGAACTGTGTCCTGAGAGATGTAAGCTAAATAAACCCTTTCCTCCCCAAGTTGATATTGGTCAGAGTGTTTCGTCACAGCAAAAAGAAAAAAACTCGGACAGAAGGACGCAGTAAGACCTGGGCCCCTTTTCCAGGAGGTCCCTCCCTGGCTGCCTGCCCATCACAAGGCTACACAGTGATGGTTTCATCTGAGTTCTGGAGCCACATTCTTCTCCCACTCCTGGTCTGCTCCAGCTCCTGTTGCGTCCTGTGTAACACCACAGTTTAAATACCCACCCTCGTCTCAGAGACACCTTTCATCACAGCAGTCTACATATACATGTCCCTAGCCCCAACTTATATTTTTACCTGGTTTTGTTGTTATTTTTACATTTTACTTTACTTTGACTATTTCCACTCTTTGTGATGGTTTTTCTGTTAGTTCGCTTGTTGGGTACTGGCCTCTTCTGTTGGCTAATAGGCCTAGTGAAGTCAGGGCCAGGCTTGTGTGGTCAGTACCTCCATTCTGGCACATTTGTTGAGAAAATGGCTGGATGGCTGGTAGGTTGGCTGGGAAAATGAATGAATACACTTCCAACTACCAAACCTCACATATCTAATCCTTAGAACTGTATTGCCAGGAGCTCTGAATGGGGAGAAGTCTAAGTGTTCCAATTAAAATTCAAATTTCTTTTCCAAGATTACCAAACTGCCAAGAGAATGGGACAGGCGTAGGGATGACCTTTGAGCAATGGGCAAAGGATCAAGGCCAGCCAGAGCTTGGTGCTAAGGCATACGGGTCATGCATACACACATAGGTTTACATTAAACTTCCTTTTTTCCAAATTTTGAACAATCTAAAAATTTTATAATTTCCAATGAATACACTTAAATGCAGCGTTCCTGTGATGGGGGCACTGTTCTGTGCTGAGACTTTACTGGGCTTTTCATGCTATGCCTGGGGCCACTCTACACTAGGGGCTCTATTAATGGCCATTAGATTGTCTTTAAAAAATTTTTTTATTAATATACTCTACTGGATTACATAAAGTCAGCTCGTGCAAGTGTATAAATATACTTTGAACATGTCTCCTTCCAGATTGTCTTAATTGAAGGAAATTAGCAAATACAATTTGGAAAAAAATAGTCTGTATTTTTTGATTATGAAATTAATGATACAGTATTTACAGTGCTACTGACTGTGTGCCATATGCCAAGTAATAGATGACTTTGTTCTCGTTTAATTCTTATAATGACCTTTTGGAAATGGGCACTTTTGTTATTATTTTTAAGATTGATTAGTTTTTATTTATGTTTCTGTGTGACACTGCATGTGTGTGGGTGTCCGGGGGAGGCCAGAAGAGGGTATTTGATCCCTCTGTAACTGAATTACAGGCAGTTGTGAGCTATCTAATGTGAGCATTGAGAACCCAACTCCAGTCCCTGAAGAGTGGCAAGTTCTCTCAACCGATGAGCTGTCTCTCCAGCCCCAGCTTCTGTTATTTTTCATAGATGCAGGAACGGAAGCTGTGGTCATCATAAAAACAACAACCCTCTCCCAACAGAAACCAAACTACTTCAGACCATGTGGCAAATTGGCACAGAACTGGTGTCGGTCGCTTTACATCTGACACACTCAGCATGAGTGCAAGCGTACCTTCTGTTCAGCTTTTCCGCAGTCTAACCCAGGGTAGACCCAGAAGGACCAGGAACCACCTGTCTGGAAGGAGATTTGGAAGCCGCTGCAGTAAGGCTTCCCAGCTGCCTGCAGGTAAGAAGCACCTGTGGGATTTCTCCCCTCTGTAACCACGTGGGTGTGTGATTCCCAGGGAACTTTGTAGCACTCCTGGGAACCCACGTCTCTTTCAAGGAGAGATCTGGGACTGAGCTTTTGTTAACAATCAGAGAAGGAGGTAGTCGGGAGAGACCAGGCGTGGTTCTGGACTTGGAAGCTTTGTGATTTGGGGTGAAACATCCAACCCTTCCTTAGTGGCCTTTTCTTACCAGCGCAGTGAGGTCTACACTCAGTAGCTGAGCGTCGCTCTTAGCACTGAAAGAGTATAATACATTTCAGTGTGTTTTGCACACAGATGTATCTTTTAAAAAATATTTTATTTATTATTTTTTACTTTATGTGTATGAGTGTATTGCCGGCATGTATGTGAGTGCACCCATGTCATGCAAGGCCTGAGATCAGAAGAAGGCATCAGATTACATGGAACTGGAGTAACAAAAGTTGTTAGCCACCATGTGGGTGCTGGGATTCAAACCTGGGTCCTCTGCAAGAGCAACCAGGGGTCTTAACTGCTGAGCCATGGCTCCCCCGCCACAGTTGTAGCTTGAAAATGCACAATTTCCTCCCTCCCTTCCTCTCTCCCTCCCTTCCTCTCTCCCTCCCTTCCTCTCTCCCTCCCTTCCTCTCTCCCTCCCTTCCCTATGCGGGGCTTTGTGCATGCTAGGTAAGTGCTCTACCGCTGTGCTATATACCCCAGTCCTTGTTTGTTTGAGGTAGGTTCTTGCCGTATAGCTCAGGCTGGCATCACAGTCAAAAGATTCCTCTGCCCCTACCTCCTGACTGCCTCAGTAACGCCTTTCCAAGTAAAAAACTTGGTGACCTTTGGACCAGGCAAAGGTGACAAGCACAGTTTGCTAACTGACCAGCACAATATCCAGAGTCTACCAGTCCTGAGTTCCACTGGCTAGTGCCTAGACCCTAGTGGCTGATGGATTCCAGACTTCCAATGCTGGGCTCATTCGGTGACTTCCATTGTTGAAAACGATGCCGATAGGCCAGGCTATAGGTTCCCACACATCTAAAGTATCCCATCACAGCTTCTTGCTGTGGAGCATGCACACATCATACACCTCTGTCCTCCCCCCGTCCCCCCTCCCCTAGACACATTTTCATCGATGGAAAGCAATCACCCTAAATGTAAACCCATGATAGTTGTAGCCAAACACCGTCCTTTAGAGCCACACATTGCACAGCCATCACACCAGAAAATTACCACAAGCCACAGATCTTCTGGGGGACAAAAGACAACTCTTGCAATCATTTCTGAGTCAGCCTCCAACTTAATGCTCCTGCCCTTCCCCTTTTGAATCATTTTCAGAACTGTGCTTGGCTCTGAGGGATGCTTGAGAGAAGCACGCCTCAGCTAAGGGTGTTGAGTGGCCCAGTCGAAGTTCTAAAGTGAGAGACAAATAGCTTTGTGTTTTGTGGTTCTGAGAGTTGAGGGGTAAGTCTTCCTTAGAAGGGGAGTTAAACAAAACCTTCAGAGTGAACACAGAATACTTCCCCTTCATGGCTCCAAACCAAACCACTAGTGACTTAGATGAGAAAGACAATCTCCATCCTCTTGTCACTGTTTATAAAGCCATTGCATTCCTTGGCAGGAGAACATGTCAGTGAGTCACATAAGGAGATGGGAATCGTATAAAATCTTCCTTTCAGCAGTATGAGCGCTACTCCCTGCAGGTCCTGGAGGAGCTGACAGTGGCTACATGCTTCCTCAGTTTTTGTAACTGGTCTTGGAAATGGAAAAAAGGGAGACAAATGTTCCAGGGATGAAAGAAGCAGGACTGCAGACAGCTCTGCCTCTCTGTGCAGGCCAGGCTGCTTCTTGCCCTGTCCGATGACTTGGTTGTTGCCCCACATAACTGAAAGGCTGGACCATCCTGGAGTGGCAAACTGTGTGCGTGGCAGCGCGGCTTTGCTCGGCCTCCCAGAAGCATGTCTTTACACACTGTCTGCTTTGGGTGTTTATTCTGAACTTGCATGTCTCAAACAGCAAACTGTCCTTGACACTCGGACAGTTTAGATGACACATGCTCCCTTGCAGGATCATATGTAGACATTTCCTCTAAAAATCTGGAAGCAGATAAGGGAGTTCGTTTCTGGGACCCAGAGGTTTGCTTTGATGGGGTTTCCAGACTGACAAAGATGTGCAGTCCATACCAGCTCATCCCAACCTCTCAGGATCAGCACTGTATGCTCAGTGTGTTAAATCAGTTCCCTGTGACCTGACTGACAGGTGAAAACTTAGCAGACTCAGAAGGTCAGGCCACTGTGTAGGTATCTGGGGACCATGGACTTTTGTGCATGCAACATGCAATCATGAAAGCATATATAGCCTGTGTGAGACCATGTTTGATATTCAGCATCACCGAAAAAATCTGGACTAAAATCCCTGTCTTGTCATTCATACATATATGAACATGTAGATGCATGTAAAATTATGTATTGTGTTTAAATATAGTCTTAACTATAACTGAGTAGCCAACGTGTTACCTTTTCAGTTTTTATTTGGATTTGGGTGCTTAGGGCAGTGGACTAGGCCAGTTCTACGTGTGTGGCAGCTGATCAGCATTCAGGCCAGATGCCTTCCTTCTTAGGAAGTGGCTGGTAATGCGTGTGGCATTTCTAATGCCTTTGGGACCACTGATCCATATGCCATGTTGTGACAGGAATGAACACCTCTGTCCTTTAAGGAGCAGAGTCATGCTTGAAAGGCACTTCCCACCTCCTCTGCCCCCACAGCATGGCGAGGCTGGATCTTTCCGCACAGATTCTGAAACGTTTGTTCAAACAAGTGGTTGGGCTCTTGGTTCCAGGTGTTTGATGAGGTGGCAGAACGGGCCACAGCTGTCCTTGAAACGCACCCCGGGCACACCCATGTGCTTTCAGTTTACGAAGCTGCGTCCAGACCTAGGGATGTGAAACTAGTTTCGCTAACTCTGAAGTCTTCGTGCTGAGCTTTGGGCCTGCCTTCTGTAATCGTACACACAGTGTGGCGCTCTGCAGGCCTTGCTTTCTGGTGTGAATTAGTTTATTTGTACTTTGTGATCTCCCTGGTGCTTCATCAAAGCTTTGTAACACCTAACTATTTATTTTTGTGGTATAAGTTTTCTTTTTTTTTTTTTTCAAAGGTATTATGGGGAGGGGGTGGCTGGAGAGATAGTTCAGGGGTTAAGAGTGTTTGCTGCTCTTTCAGGGGACCTGAGTTGGGTTCTCAGAGCCCGTTGGGTGGATTACCACTTGTAATTCCAGCTCCATGGGAATCTGACTCCCTCCTCTGGCCTCCATGGGTACCCTCCACCGCACATGGGCATACACACACATACATAGAAATAAAAATGGAAACAAACCTTAAAAAAAATAATGTCCAGGGGCTGAAGAGATGGATCAGCAGTTAAGAGCACCGGCTGCTCTTTCAGAGGACCTGGGTTTGATTCCCCGCATCCACATGGTGGCTAACAACAACCATCTATAACTGTAGTTCCATGGAAATTCAATGCCCTCTTCTGACCTCTGCAGGCATTGCATGACATGGGTGCACTTACATATATGCAGGCAGTGCACATAAAAATAATAATAGATATCGTCCATATATAAAAACATGGTGGTATCTCCTTTTTAATTTGATTTTAAATTTTCACAGTGCTAGGGATGGAACCCAGGGCCTTGCCATGGTAGGGAAGTGCTCTACCACTGAGCTGCAGCCCAGCCTTTGTGCTGCATTCTAAATAATTTAATAAATGGTTGCATATATGGCACATGCAGTTAGTAATCTGAAGAAACAGACTTAGTCTTTTGTATGTGTGTATATGTGTGTATATATATATATGTATGTGTTTGTGTGAGAGTGAACATGCATGTGCAAGGCATAAGCGTAGAGGCCAGAAGACCACCTTGAGGGTGGATCCTCACCTTCTGCCTTGTTTGAGACAGGGTTGCTCTCTTTTACTTATTTATTTCGCTACTGAACACACCAGGCTAGTTGTCAGCAAGCTTCCAGGGATTCTCTGGCTCTGCCTCCCCTGTTCCCAGAAGAGCATTTGGCTAACAGGTGGACGCTACTGCATCTGGTTTTATGTGGGGTAAAGGGACCTGCTCAGGTTCGCACACTTACATGGCCAAGTGTTTGAACCACTGAACCGTCTCCCCAGCCCAAGAGACAAAATTCTCACACCCAGTGAATTTACAGCCCACTAGAGGAGACAGAGTGAAAGTCATGTTAGACACTCTAAAAATTAATGATGGCCTTTAGTCCCAGCACTTGGGAGGCAGAGGCAGGCGGATCTCTGTGAGTTCAAGGCCAGCCTGGTCTACATAGTGAGTTCCAGGACAGCTGGAGCTACAGGGAGACCCTGTCTCAAGAAGACCAAAAGAAAAAAACAAAACAAAAACAAAAATAAAAAACAAAACTAATGATCTAGAGACATGTCCTAGAAAGAGACTGTGTGGCTCTGAATCTGTGCTCTGCCACTGATTAGTTCTGTGCTAGAGGGCAAGTTTCCTAATGTGGCTGCTTCAGAGACAATAATTAATCAACATACAAATGAGGATGAAATTGTATCTTGTTAAAAAGTAACTGTGACAATAAATGACTCAGTGCATGTATGAAGAGTTGGGAAGGGTGCCTGGCACAGAATTTGGGGCTGATAAGTATCAGTTGTTACTTCTTTACTCAGAATGCCGTGGACAAGGAGATAAATGTTGACTTGCCTCTGAACCATAGCCAGGGGAGTGCAGGAGAGTTTTGTGCAAGCGGAGTCCTGAGCCCCCACTTCGAAGTTTCTGACTTTGCACGCGGGAGTGGAACTTGGGATCCTGCAGTGTTAATAAGCACCATGGATGTTTCTGATGCAAGGGGTTCCTGGCTCTTACGTGGAGGACCACTGGTGTGATGAAGCAAGAGCAACAGTGAGGAGGTGAAACAGTTACTGTTTAGAACCGTGTTGTGAGAGACTTCACTGAAGGCCCTCATGAGTCCTCTGAGCTCAACAGGCAGATGGAAAGAGCAACGGACGCGAAAGACACGTGGTTGCCAGTCGGCAGGGCTTGACTGGCATCTTAGTGTTCCCATGTGTCTGGGGTGGTTAGAAGGATGAGGCTGGGGAAAGGTCATGGGTGATAAATTTAGAGAGAGAAATGTTTCCAGAACACTTAGCCGTCTGTGATGGTTAGTATCAGTTGTCAACTTCACAGAATCTGGAATCACCTGGGATCTCTGCTTCTGGGTACACCTGTGGGGGGCTGTCTTGACTGTTAGCTGATGTGAGAAGACCCATCTTAATTGTGGGTGAGACCATTTCCCTGCATAAGGGATCCTGGGCTGTAAAAGTGGAGAAAGGGACCGAGCACTAGTGTGCATACGTGCACCCTTCTGCTTCCCAACTGTGGTGCGATGTGACTAGTCCCTTTCAGCTCCCGCTGCCTTGGCTTCCCCAGTGTGACAGGCTGATTAGAAGTGGGAGCTACAGCAAACCCTTCTCCCTCAGCTTGATTTTGCCAGGCTATTTATTTATATGTATTTATTTTTATCACGGAAACAGAAAATGAAGCAAAAATACCATGTAATAATTATTTCAGTGAATAAGTGGGTCCAATTGGTTTCTGACATCATTATAGATGAAAACAAAAGACTATTAGAACTTTAACTTTTTATGTAAATTGGTCCTTGTGCTGGAGAGTGTTTGTTGTCAACTTGACACACCTGGGTAGAGGGAGCCTCAATTGGGGAGTTGCCTCCATTAGACTGTCCTGTGGTCATGTTTGTGGTCATTTTCTTGATTGTTGAGTGATGTGGGAGGGTCCAGCCCACTGTGGATGGTGCCAGCCCAAGGCAGGTTGTCCTATGTTATATAATAAAGCAGGCTGAGCAGGGGCCAAAGGAGCAAACCAGTAAGTAGCGTTCCTCCATGGCCTATACTCCAGCCCCTGCCTCCAAGTTCCTGCCTTGAGTTTCTACCTTGGCCTCTCTCAGTGATGAACTGTGACTCTGGAGATGTAAGCCAAATAAACCCTTTCCTCCCCAAGTTGGTATTAGTTAGAGTGCTTTGTCACAGAAATTGAAGGCAAACTAGGACAGTCCTGGTTATGATAGAAGCAGTTACCTTTGGGCTTCTTGGTCAGTATGTAAATGCCCTGATAATCAGTGTTGAACATTTCTAAGAACTTAGCTTGGGTGATGTTAATGGGTGTATTCAGATACTGAAATGAATTAAAAAGGAGGCTGTGTGGTCTATCCTTTTCTTATGAATATCTTGCAAGACAGGTAGGATTTCACCCATCCCAGATGTTTAGATGTTTATTTTGGATATTTTATATTTTGATATTTGAAGGTTTAGGAATTAAGTAATGTCTCAAAACTCCTTCTTACCCACAAATGAGAAAGTATTTGGGGGGGGAACACAAAAGTTGTTTTCTCTTTTGTCAAGGGGGAGGCAATGTCTCTTTATTACAGACAAATGAATTTCAGACAGGACGAGTGATACCCTTTTGCAGTATTTTAGATCAAGGGCATTCCAGAGCCAAATAGAACAGGAAGAAGGGTCCCTGTAAAATCTATCCCCACATTATTTCATGGTAGAATGATGTTTTAGGGAACATGTTTGGTGGATTTTATGAATCACCTGATCCAGAAGAGGAAGGAAATGAATTCCTTGGGAAACCTTGTTGCTGACGTGTGGTGTTTTGGTAGGGTGAAAGAAGGAATTATAGGTAGCTGAAGTTGGGTAATCCCACCTCTTCAGGGGGTGGTAGAGGCAGGAGGATCAAGAGATCAATGTCAGCCTCAGTTGTATAGTGAGTTTAGGGCCAGCCTGGGCTATGTGAGACCCTATCATGAAATGAAAATGACCCTGAGATGTATCTGACAGAGATTCATTGACAAATACACTTAGGGTTGGGCTTCCTCTCCCCTTTTCCCCTTTTGCTTCTTTTAAAAATTGCCATCCTTTAACAATTCTGTACATGTTGCTTATTTACCACAGAATGTAACAAAAACCAGAGTAATGTAAAAATGAGTCACAAGATATTTACTTTGGACCTACTGAACCCTCATTGGATTCCACTGTGGTGGGAAGAGTCCCCGTAACAGATGCTTCTCTACCATCATTTCAGCAGTAAGTTGGACACTTGGCAAGGGGGGCAGGAACCTCCTTTTGTGCTTAAGGCAAGTACATGCAGACTTGCTTACAAACCCTTTAACCTTCAGGCTGGAACATCTCTCAGCATCATCTCCCCATAAGGGATGGTAACCAGAAAGTGATATCAAAATTGTAAGATTATAGGGCTTCTGGATGTTTCTAGAGAGCCTGTGACAGACTGCATGGTGGGCTCCTGATGGTTGCCAAGTTGTCTGAAGCATAGGAGGCCCATTGTATATGAGATAGCTGCTAACCTCAAAACAACCCCTGGCTTGGATACTTCTGTAAATAGTCCTTAGCTGCCAAGCAAGCTAGACATTATTCCAGCACTTATGAGCTGGAGGCAGGAGGATCAAGAGTCAAAATCAGGGGCTGGAGAGATGGCTCGGTGGTCAAGAGCACTCACTGTTCTTGTCCCAGAACCCACACGGTGGCTCACAACTGCCTATAACCCCAGTTCCAGGGTGTCCCAAGTCCAGGGGATCCAAGGCCCTCTTTTGGCCCCCTCAATCTCCTGTACATGTGTGGTGTACATAAACTTATGCAGGCAAAACATACATGCATAGAAGAAAAAAAGTCAAAATCAGTGTTAGCTACATAGTGAGTTCAAGGCCAGCCTGGACATGAGAACTTGTCTCAAAAAACAAACAAACAAACAAAAAACAAACAGAAAAGCAAAACAGCCCCCAAATTAGCTGGAAATGGATTGTTGGCAAATACATTCTCAGGACTTAGCTTTCTTTTTTACCTTCTTTTGTTTGCCATTTTTAAAATGTCTATGGATTTCCAGGCTGGAGAGATGGCTCAGTGGTTAAGAGCACTGGCTGCTCTTGAAGAGGACCTGGGTTCGATTCCCAGCACCCTCATGGTGGCTAAACAGCCAACTGTAATTCCAGTTCCAAGGGCGTCTGACACCTTCTTCTGACCCCTGTGGGCATTGCATGACATAGATGCACTTACATACTTGCATACAATATACACATAAAATTAAAAAAATTAAAAAGTCTGTGGATTTCTAAATTTTTTTCCCTCTTTAAAAAGAAAGCAAGAGAGAAAAGAGATGAAGCGTGCACCCAGGGAACTCCCTTTTGCAGCCCTGACTCTTTCCTTTGGGTATTGTTGTTAAAGTTGGAGCTGGCTAGTCTGTGAATGAATATGGGTTTTTATCCCTGGAAACAGAGACCAGCTGTCTGATGCCGGCTTCTCTTCCCTGTTTGATTGGCAAGGGTTTCTGTCTGCTCCCATTAGAGAAGAAATACGTTTAGATTTCCACAGGAGATATCACCAACGGAATAAACAGTGCTGTTTGATGATAAACTAGATGTTTAAGATGAAAAGTTTATTTAAGCCCACTGGTGAGCCACATTCCACTTGAATTAGGAGACACTTCTACAGGAAACAAATTTTATCGACTTAATTTTGCCATTTTCCAAGCTCTTTCTGTTGCACGCACAGCCCTAGTGTCTGCTTTAATTAAGCCCCTGTAACCTTCAGTTCCTAGGGCTCAGAACAGAACCTGTCTGAGAAGGCCGGTGCCAGATGTGAACAGCAGGGGGCGCTCGAAGACTGGCTGCAACGTTGCAAAGTGGCCCTGCTTTTTTTTTTTTTTTTTTTTTGGCTAATTAATTCCTTGAGAATTTATGCAAAGCATTTTGATCATATTCACCTCCATTCCATTCCCTAATTCCTCCCAAATCCTCTCCTACCTACCTCCTTACCCCCAATTTCGTTCTCTCTCTCCTCTCTCTCTCTCTCTCTCTCTCTCTCTCTCTCTCTCTCTCTATTCTCTTTAAAATTAGCAGAGGTGATAAACATTACCGTTGAAATCTACCTGATGACTTTGTAGACATACACAGGCGCCAAGGATCCGAGTGCAACCGATTATGACTAGCAATAATCAGATACATACAGATGAGAGATGCATGCACCAACATCTCAGTGTTATTAGCAAAAACAAAGAGTCTTTCTGTAAGAAACAATGTCTTACAGGGCTTATACTGAATTCAATATTATGTAACTGTATTCAACAACGAACCTAAAAATTTTATAGCCACTTTTGAAAGAGATGTATCTTTCCTCTGGAAACTGTTATTGATGTTATTATGTTAAAGCTGTAATGAAATGCTTCTAAAAAATTAGAAAAAAACAATTATTTATATGCATAATATATCAGCATATATATCAACATAAAATGGTTCAGCAATTAGAATTAATGTGTCAAGTGTTTTAATTTTTCTGTAATTGTTTTCTGTTTCGACTTAGCTGTTTCGTTAAACCATGTACCAGATGATTAAGAGAAGATGATTTTCTGTGTAATCATGAGTCATGTTTTCAAGAAGCATGAATATTAAAATTGCTGCTATTCATTTATTCAATTAAAAAAAAGTAATTCATGGAGTCCAATTTGTGCTGCCCACATGCTCCCTGGTGTGGGGTCATCCACTGAAGCACGGTCATTGCCTTCTCCTTTTTAAATGTAGGAAAGGGAAGAGTCTTCAGCCAGAAAACACAGGGCACCAGAGACCCAAGTATATAAGTAGCTGAAGAACTTAAGCTTTATTTTTCCAGGCAACTTAGAGGAGCCAACTTTCCACGTCAGTCATCCCACAGCTGCCCTGGCATCCATTCCCTTCTCTTCTGCAGCCTCATAACTCTGATCCCACCCAAAAGCTCGATTTGGTCATATTTGCAAGCTGCTTCGGAAGACCCAGGCCCACGTGACATCATCAGCCCAGTGTGTGTCCTAAATTCTCCCACTCCCACTGTGGTTGATGCTAGCCAGTGAAGCTAGGCCTCTGTCATACCCTTTGTAAGGGAGGTCTGTGGGGGAGGAGAGGTGGTATGCAGCTGAAGTCAGGACACTTGGTCAGCTCAGCTCTCCCCCAGGGGCCCTCTTTAAGCCTTTGACTCTCTTTATTTGTAAAATTAGGGAATTGGGCTAAATGGTCTCTAAGCACTAAGGTTATGTCTGTTCACAAAACCAGAAATAAGGGGTTAAGGCCATAAACCCAAAGAGCTGTCCCCAAAGCAAGATTTTTAGTGCAAATTTTTGAGAGAATTGGGGCTAAAGTATTTTTGTTATCTCTGGAAGGTACTTGGCCTGACTGAAAACCTTCTCTCTCTCTCTCCTCTCTCTGGTGGAAGGATAGACATTTACTAACTATAGTCTGTGTTGTGGTCAAGTGGAGATTAGTACATTAGATTGTATTTTATGGGCAGTTTTCTCTCTGCTAATTTTTTTTGGTAAGTAATGGAAGTATATTAAGTAAAAGATTGCTTGTTTGGTACATTCATACTTTTCCTTTCTCAGAATAAACTTTAAATATACTTTATTGTAAAAAGATTAAAATTATTTAATTTAAAAATATAAAGGTTTGGGGCGGCAACTCAGTTGGTAGAGTGCTTATCTGGCAGGAACAAACCCTGGACTTGGTCCCCAGCACCACATAAAACTGAGTGTGGTTGTGCGTCTCTGTAATCCCAGCACTCAGAAGGCAGAGGCAGGAGAAGTTCACGGTTGTCCTTAACATGGTCAAGGCTAGCTTGGGCCGCATAAAACTTTGACAAACAAACAAACGAATGAATAAATAAGGTTTATTGAGGGGAGCATATTTTAATTTAATGGGCCTTAAGGAGACACATATTGTTCACTAGGGTAAAAAAATATACCAAAGTCAGTCTCTGTAAGCTTCATTGCCAAAGCACATGTCAAGAGGGGCCCTTGATAAGGCAGAGGTATTAATCATAAATGCTACAACGTGTGAGGACGTTGGTAGGGAACTGGGAAGAGTTTATCCATCTTCCTTCAGACTCTGTAGGAAACTGGAGCTCTCAGTAGGGGCTCCTGGACAGAAGTCAAAGTATATTGAACTCCAGAGGAGGACTGGGGTGTGATTTCAATGTATGAGTCTCTCTCTCTCTCTCTCTCTCTCTCTCTCTCTCTCTCTCTCTGTCTCTCTCTTTCTCTCTCTCTCTCTCTCTCTCTCTCTCTTGTCTCTTTGAGACAGAGTCTCCCTGTAGCCCCAGCTGGCCTGAAACTCACTGTGTAGACCAGGGCTGTCCTAGAACTCATAGAGATCCACCTACCTCTGCCTCCCAAGTGCGGAGACTAAAGGCGTATGCCACCATGCCTGGTGAGTGTTCTCTTTTAACAGGAGGAGTAATGCCCCATAGGCTTGTCCTAGAAGGCTAGTGTTATCTATTTGCCCTTAATTATTTGTGTCAACCGTTTCATAAATTCCTTAGGGGAGGGGCTGGAGAGATGGCTCAGTGGTTAAGAACACTGGCTGTTCTTGCAGAAGACGTGGGTTTGAATCCCAGCACCCACATGGCAGCTAACAACTGTCCGTAACTCCAGTTCCAGGGGATCCGACAGCCTCTTCTGTCCTCTGAGGGTGTTGCATGACACAGGTGCACTTACCTACGTGCAGGCAATACGCGCATACACATAAAATAAAAATAAATAAAATATTAAAAAAAATTCCTTGAGGGTGCACTTTAAACCAATCATTCCTGCTATATCTACATTGTGCAGAGACTTTTAAAATAAGAGGTGTGCAAGTCAGTAATTCCCGATGATTATTTTTTCTTTTAGTGCATTGACACCGAGGCAAACAATAAAAGACATTTGCATGAAATCATAATTTGCCCCCACACTTGGTGCTGAGTCCATTTCTAGCTCTGGTGGCTGCATTTCAGCACTAGCTCTATCGGGATGCTGGGGTACCCCAGCTGGGGAGATGCTGTGTATTGGTCAGATCATTAAGCTTTGTATATTCCAGGTACCCAAATTCAGATTACTACAAGCTCGTGACTGTTCCTTAGAACCAGATTTCTGATAAAACCAGATTTTGTGTTGGGGCTCAGTGGTTGAGAGCATATACTTGCTCTTCTGGAGGTCCAGTGTTTGGTTCCCAGCACCCACTTTGGGCTCACAACCTCCTGTAAGTCCTTCAGGGGTTCTGATGCCCTCTTCTGACTTCCAAGGGTACACACGCACACACACGTAAATAAAAATAAAAAATAAATCTTAAAAGTATTTATGTTGCTAAGTTAAGGCTACTCTCTTGATGGGGAGATTACTCATTAGGTAAAAGCACTGGCTGTGTAAATGTTGGACCCGTGTTGGGCTTATCTGAACCAGCAGAAAGGCTGGATGTGGATAGTGCAAGCTTCTGTAATCTGTGTGGAGTTGGAGGTGGAGACAGAATTTCTGGGAGCTCACAGGCTAGCTAAGTCTGGTGTATGCAGGAGAACGATGGAAAGATCGTGTCTCAAACACCCGCAAGGCAAGGACAGATACCTGAGGTTGTCTTCTGACCTCTATATTGGTGCTGTAAGCATGCAGGCACTCCCACACGTGAACGTACACACACAGACACACATGCATTCACAAACACCACACACAAAAAGCTACTTTCCATTAGAGTAATTTCTGGAAAAGAGTTCTGGCTTGGGTAGTGAAGACAGAGCGAAAGCTTAGTCGACTCAGAATCGTATAGCGTCACGGTCACGATCTCAGAGCCTGTTTTATGCTTGGGAGGGTCACCCATGCAGGTTGGTGATGATGGTGGTAAGGATGCTGGTGTTGGGATATGTGATTAAGTAATGGTGTGGTTAGAAGCTCTGTTTCCTCACTACTTGTTTAATCTCTGAGCATTTATTTGTGTCTTCATTTGAAAGATGGGAACTCTTGTCATTGTTTGAAGATTAATATAATCTATGTGAGTTGTATGGAACATGCTAGGCATTGAAAAGCAGAACATTTTTATTGTCTAAATTCTAAAAAAGTCTTCTTCCCAACTATATCTCTGAAGAGTTGTCAGAAATATATTTAGTTTTTTTCTTTGTTTTCAGTGTACATTTTAATTGATTTTCTGTGAATTTTATATAAAACATCTTAATCATTTTTATACTCCCTCCCCCTATCTGTACCTCCCATACCGCCCCCCCCAGGCTTTTCTGCATTCTGTCATATATGTTAAGACCTATCAGGTCAAGTTTGTACCCAGACGTCCCTCAGTGTGAGTTCATCTACTGGAGTCTAGTCAGTCTGTATAGAGTCTCTCCCTTAAAGAAGATCTACTCTCCCTCACCCAGCAGTGATCACCTATCAATAGTTCTTCGGTTAATATTGGGGCTTGCTGCTGATTTCCCTAGTTGTATGCTGAGTTTTTGTCTGGGTCTTGTGCAGGCTGACACCATTGCTGTAAGTTCATATGAGCAAGTTCCCAGAGGCCTGGAGGACTGTTTCGTTATGATCATGCACCAACCCTGGCTCTTACAATCTTTCTACCCCCTCTTCCACAATGGTCCCCAAGCCCTGGGCTGGTGTGGTTTAACATAAGAGTCCTAGCCAGGGACACACTCTCTGCAGTCTCGCCACTGTGGCCTTCCGTGCCTTATACTCTGTTACATTAGGAAGCTTTGCTGGTGAGCATTGGGAGACATGTTAGTATTTTCTGGGAGTGATAGCTTTCTGTAATCCCAGAACGTGGGGAGTGCTGAGGCTGGCAAGTTGCCATGAGTTTGAGGCTACCCTGGGCTATCCAGTGAGTTCCAGACCAGTGAGAATCTGTCTCAGAAGTAAGATAATGGTTGGGCACGGTGGCGTGTGCCTTTAATCCCAGCTCTCGCAAGGCAGAGGCAGGATCTCGGTGAGACTGAGGCCAGCCTGGTCCACATAGTGACTCCCAGATGGGCTGGGACTAGGGAGACCCAGTTAAAAAAAAGATAAGATAATAATGATAATAACACACAGATACAGTATTTTATGAAGACTGAGTTCTGTGGTATTCCTTGGGTAGGAGCCCCAACTACTCACTTAGAAAACTGATCTCTTCATCTTTAATTTTTCCCTCTTTTCATTTTTCTTCTTTCCATAAACACTTCTAGAATTCTGTTTCTTATGAGTCCTACTTGATAATAATTTAGCATAAGAATATTTCCAGAATATTTAATTTCTGCTAAGAAATGAAACGCAGAATGGAAATTTCCAGATGTAGTCAATACATGAAATGAATTCAAGTACCCAGGACCATGTCAATCTTCTTGAAATTAAATAATTAGTTGATAGTAGATAATGCACAAAACATGCCAGCTATTAAGTCATCCTCACTTAATTACATGACTTCCTTCTTTAGTTACTTATTTAGGAAGGCAATAAGAAACAGAAACAATTTCTTCATTCATACATTATTTTTATTTGATATGTGTGTGTATGTGAGTTATGTATGTGTTCCTGTGTATGCACGTGTACATGTATGTGTGTAGGCCAGAGTCCAACATTGGGTATCTATGTCAGTCACTCTCCACTATATTTTTCGAGACAGCGTCCCTTTCTGAACCTGGAGTTCACTGATTTAGCTAGGTTAGGTGACCACTGAGCCCTGGAGAGCCTCTTGCTTTGACTTCAGTACTGGGGATTACAGGCACTCACTACAAAGCCCAGCTTTTTATGTGGGTTCTGAGGACCTGAACTCAGGTCTTCAGGGTTACATGGTAAGCTCTTTACCCACCGAGCCGTCTCCCTAGCCTCATGTATTATTTTTAAGTGTTAGATTTCTATGGGCTAACGACCATTGATGCTGGGCACAGACTCAGACATCCTGAGGCACAGTCATGAGCAGAGGTAAGAGAGAGCAACAGGGTACCAAAAGTGCATGGACAACCTGGAGGCAAAGTGGGGAAGAGAATGAGCATCATGAAGCCCTGCAGCCACAATCAGAGTCTCCAGAAGGCACAAGGGCCCTGCCGGGGCAGAAGGCTACCCAAGCAGATCTTGGCGCAGCACGGGCCCTGCCACGGCAGAAGGCTCCCCAAGTAGGTCTTGGCACAGCACGGGCCCTGCCGGGGCAGAAGGCTCCCCAAGTAGATCTTGGGCAGCAAAGAATTTCATCTGGGGTCATGTGTTTGTTGACGAACAGTGGATTGGATCTGTCTAAGTGGATTGCGGTCAGACCAGGATTATTTTTTTAAATAGGAACTTCTCTCAAAGCATGGGCACAGTCATTGAATCAGAGGGATCCTTTGTGTGACCTGTGTTTAACCTTTGGGCTATTTATGATTTTAAACATTTTCATTGCCTAAGTGAACAGGGGAAATGTCTTCTGTTTCCACACTTACATCCTCCATTACACTAATTGCAGGAAGAAGGCTTCTAAAATCCACCATTAAAGTGGTAAAGAAACTCCATCCATAACGTGGAACACTACACCAAGCTTATGTAAAATTGAGTTACAGGCTCAGTGGATTGTGGCCTTTATTTGAAGTTGTCAGCTGTGCGATTGTGGGTTAACTGTTCTGAAAGCATACATCTTTTTTCCTCGGCACCAAAGCTGTTTCTGTAGTCTTATTTTATTTGGTAACTATGCTGCAATTAAATATAGTTTGTGGGTAAAATTATTATAAGCTGGAATCTGTACTTTATATGGTTTTGTATTAAGAAACCTTAGTTAAAGAAAAACATTCACAGGAACTCAGGCAAGAATCCCTTCCTCAGAGTGTGCTCTGCAGGCTTTCCCCACACTCTTCTAAAACCATAGACACGACGCAGAAAGAGAACAGTAATGGGATGGAATACAGGAACTCAGAGTATCCCAGCAGTTTGATAAAAACAAACCTTATAGTCCTGTGCTCCCTTGTTAAGTATTGTGAAGAATGTTTGTTAGTTTTGATCAGGTAGATATTATGGAATGCAATTGATGAAATGTGAGGGATTAGCTCCCAAGTAGACCATGTATATAAGGACACTTCAACATTTAAGCTGTGACCCTTCCCTCCCCCTTCCCCTTCCCTTCCCCTCCCCCCTTCCCGTCCCCTCCTCTCCAGTCTGGTCCCCTCCCCTCTTGTCCCCTCCCCTTCCCTTCCCTGCTCTTTAAGATTTTAAACATTTCCATTGCCTAGGTGAATAGGGGAAGGGTGTTCTGTTTCACATAGTTCCTCCATTACACCAATTACAGGAAGTGAGCTGCTAAAACCCACCATTATAACAGTAAAGAAATTCCATCTACATCAAGCCTTTCCTTCCCCTCCTTTTCCTGTTCCTCTTCCTTTCCCTCCCCTTCCCCCATTTCCCTTCCTTCCCTCCCCTCCCCTCC
>NW_008331650.1:752052-793340 GCF_000622305.1 Nannospalax galili
TCTCCTCCCTTCCCCTCCCCTCCCTCCCTTGCTCCTTTTGTATATTTTAGTTAATAAAGGATTAAACTTTGTGTTTATTTACATGACTGTAAAAATGTACAGCCCAGAACAGAGAAATTACAATTGTCTGAGCCCCACAGAGAAAGAATGAGAAGCTTGGCTGTGGGGCAGTGTCTTGGTGGGAAGCGTATCCACACCTCATTGCTACTTTTCAAGGCATCTTCTACATTACTGCATGGGCTTCTGAATGTCCGTTCAGGTCACAAACGAGGAGGCAGAAGCAATGGCATTTGGGGCTAGTGAAGGATCAAGTGAAGAACAAGGAAACTTCAGGCATTTCTATAAAGAAAGTCCCATCATTTGGACCAGAGATTTCTTCCGGGTCTTCCAGGTATGAAGGTCATCCCACACCCTGCGCTGTAACCATCCGTCTTCCTACTAGTGACCTGCGTTAGTCACATGGCTAACCCAACTGCAAGGAGTTGGAGGAATGCACAGGAAACTGTGAGGCTCTGGCCACCACAGTCGTCACTGGCATGTTTGGAAGGGCAAGGGCTTTATGCACTATCTCAATGCTAAGTGAATTCAGGATAGAAGGGAAGACTGCTTCTGACAGCACGGGCTTCTGGAGTGCTCCTTTTCCTCACACCGAGCAGACAGTTGCTGAAGAGTGATGTCATGACCCAGAGAGAGATGGCTTCAGGAGCACTACATTCACGCTGGCTGGAACGTGAAAAATTAAGTAGATGTGGGATCATCCCATGGGCCAAACGGACTATGAAGAGAGTTGTACTATAGCACTTACCCTCTTCAAGATCCTGGGCTGAAGGTGAGGGGAGCTGGCATGGACAGGTTATAGGGCCCTAACTATGAGGAATTACAAGACATCAAGCTAGAAATCCTACTTAGGAGAGCCGTGTAGTGGTGATGACCCTGCAGGATGCTCCCAACACCTTTAGTACTGAGTGTTTGACCACTTACAGGCCATGGATACTGGTAAGTGACAGGCATAGATGTGTCAAGACTCAACAGAGATTAAAAAGTTGTGTCAGAAGATTGAAATTAAGCGAAAGAGGCTTCTGTCTTAACCTGTTAGCTCTTATAACCCTCAATATTGCAGAAGTAAGGGTGAAGAGAGCACATGATGCCAACCCAGACTCGTTTTCCTCCACTCTAGGGGGATATAAAAGAGCAGCTCGCACCATCTCTATGGTGGCTCTGATGGCAGAGAAGTTTTTAGCTTGAAGTTCCACTGCATTTTGGAATTGAAGGCACAGGAAAGTGATGGAAACTTATGAAGACACTGGGGATGAGAGAGAGAGCGTTCGGAGAACAGAGTGGAAGGCTGTGACTGGCGATAAAGAAAAGCAATTATGCATTGCAATAAGAAACAAATCTGTTCAGAAAACCAGATACACATTGACATTAATGTGGACTTATTAATTTTCATGTATCTGATGGAGAAGACAGACCAAGGACTTGAATATGTCTTCAAAATCTCCAAGAGTGACGTGCGGTCAAAGTGAGATAGGTTGGACCCAGGACATGAACAGAACATGAAAGTTAGAAAGGGCCTGAGTGATGTGACGCCACCTCCTCCCTCTTTCCCACGTACAAACATGGACTAAGAATCACTGTGTGGTTAGTTTCAATCAGATCATTGTTCGATAACAGATCATTGTCTTGACAATTTGGGGAATATGATTAAAAATAAATGTTCCAATTCTTGTTTTAAATGTACTTTATCATTCAATTTCAAAATAATTAGATGTAACAGTGAAAACATCTTTTTCATGTTGAATATCTACAATCTTAGAGCTTCATCAACATCGTGACTTCAGTGTTTTTGAGATCTTTTAAAGCCCAGAATGCATATTGCCCAGAACCTTCTTTGTCATCAGAATCCAATGAAATCATGACTGAAGACTAAAAGAGCTTTATCGTGTGTTCCCAATGGGACTCTGGCTCCAGTGCTGACTTTTCCACTAGTCTCTCTCCCACTAAAACATACTTTATTGCTTGGTCAAATCTCTAAAGCCAATTCAGTTTTACAGAGCATTAAGGAATATTGTGACTTTTACTTTTCCAACCCACCGACTCCATGTTTCCTCTTCTAGAATTTCCACGATCCCCTCCCATACAAAGCAAACGATGTTTTTGCTTTTCTAGTTTTTCCCGTCTTTAATCCTCATAGTCTCATCTCCCAGGGAAGAGTGCACTTGGAAGGCAGCTCCCTTACAAAATAGAGGGAGATTCTAAACATGATAGAATTATTTCTCTGAAATAAAGCATATTTATACAGTGTAGCACTCTTTGTTTACACATATTTACATATTACACATATTTACAGTGTAGCACTCTTTATTTACACATATTTATATATTACACATATTTACACAGTGTAACACTATTTCAGTTTGTCATGAACAGCTAATGTTTGTAGATTCCCTCTCACTTCTAGAAGTTTCACTTTTTCCCTTAAGGAGAAAATTGTGGCTCCTTAAGGAGTGCTAAACAAGAGCCTTTAGAGTTAGTAGAGGGTATTCATCTGTGGACTTCTCTGCAGCAACCTCATGTCTATATGAGGGTCAGCTTCTGTGTGTCTCTCTCCACCCTGATACCATGGCAACCTGACATTGGTCTCTGATCTTGGCTCACCCACCTTCTTATTGACTTATACCAACATTTCAGCAACGCCCACCCTCAGCATTTGGCATTTTTCTTCTGTTTTCATAATGGGACTCCAGTGTCAACCCTGACAGCTAACCTAAGGGTTGGAGAGCTATATATCCCAGTCCAGGTAGAGGGGAGTAGGCAAGTTTTAGGCATTCAGGATCAGGGAAATAGATGGTGTCTGCAGGAGACAAAGCTCTGAGATGTTACTTAAAAGCAGTCTGTTTGGCCTTAGGAATGGAGCTTTTCTCCCGAACACGGATGCAAGAATTCAATGTATGGGTGGTTGTGGCTCACTTCTCACAATGCTGATTGGAGTCATGGTTCAATTTCTTCCTTCCAACAAACCAATTGCACATTCAACAAAGAGGTTGTCTGTATTGGAACAATACAGGTGGAATATAGGGTAAATGTTACTGTCCAGATGGAAAGAAGAGTCATCTAAAGGCACATGCCAAATATTATGTAAATCTTGTTAAACTTATTCCTGTCAAACAACTTAGAAGCCAACTTATCATTAGCTTAAAGAGCAAGGAGCTAAAGTTACTGAGGATGCAAAAATTACTAAAGTTGACAGAACAGAAAAATAGAAAAACCAAAATTTGGGTTCCCATTCTTCTGACGGTGAAGGCTTAACCTCTGGTTCAGAAGTTTGTCCTCTCTAGTATCCCATTCCCCAGGCTTTGTCCTGATTGCTGCCATGATTTCTAAGTACTATACTAGGCATTTTTATGTATATTATTTACCATCCTCACAAAATCCTGAAATAAATGTTATTATTCTTATTTTACAGATAAAGAAACTGAGAAGTAGATGAGCTGAGTTATATTAAAAAGCATGCAAGACATGAAACAGATTTATTTCCTAGATTATCTCTAAAGTGCATGCTGATTTTATCTTTTAATAATTATTCTGAATGCAATGATTTGCAATGACACATTGAATTTTCTGCACTAGGTGACTTTGCACCACAATGTTGCTTTTGTGTGTGGTGTGCACGCATATGTGTATATGTTCGCATATGTGTGAGTGTATATGTGTGCAGATGTGTACATGTAGAAGCCAGGAGTTGACAATGGGTGTCATGGCTGACTGCTCTATACTTTATTTACTGAGGCAGGAACTCTCCCTGAACCGGAAGCTCCCTGATTCATCTAGTCTGTCTAGCCAGCTTGCCTTGGAGATCCCCTGTCTCTGTCTCCTCTGTGCTTGGGTTACAGGGAAGCCACCATGTTTACCCTGCTTTTTACATGGATTTTATGGATCCAAACTTCAGTCATCCTGCTTGTATGGCAATATTTTTGGAGGCCCAAAGTCTTATGTTTATATTATCAGGAAGATCAAAAAGGAACAGTCTGGATGTTAGCTGTCTTTCTTTTATCCATTTTACCATGAAGTAGCAGCAAAAGAATTAATTTCTAACTATTCAACTAACTATTCCCAGTTAAGACGAAAGTCTAGCTAATATGTTAATATTAAAATTTCTTTAAAATAAAAAGATTATTTTATTTGTAATTGTGTGTGTGTGTGTGTGTGTGTGTGTGTGTTTGTGCACAGTTGTACCACTACTTGCAAAGACAAGCAGCATCAGATCCCCCTGAGCTGGAGTTGTAGGTAGTTGTGAGCCACCTGAAGTGGGTGTTGAGAACTGAACCCAGGTCCTCTGCAAGAGCAGTACACACTCTTAACCATGGAGCCATCTCTCCAGCTAAAAAGTTCTTGATAAACTCAAAAGACAGAAACGATAATCTACCAATTGATAGATTCAAGAGTAAAATGCTGAATGGGGCCAGAGGCAGAAGGGAAGCAAATTTACCTTGTTTTCTATGTGAATTCCATCTCTTCCTCCTGGTTACTGCTGTGAGAACTGCAGTTTCAGCCCTTTAAATCCCACATGGTGTGGTCTTGCAATGAAAGTTCATTCAATATTTATTTCTTCAAGAAACACTTCCTAGGAGCTTATTTGCTTCTGGACATGTGCTAGATGCTGAAGACATGTAACTTTGCACAGCTCAGTCTGTGTCCTCAAGAATCTCATCTATTGTAGGGGGACATAGGTGTCTAGCCTTAAAATTGTGAAGGAAGCATTTCTGGAATGCTCTCATAATTCACAGAACGAAGTCTAAGGAGCCAGTATATAAGGCCAATCAGATATGTTCTGGAATTTTCTCTTGAGTCAGGTGCCCAGACTTTCAGTTAACTTCTCCATAAGGTGGCATGTTTCCTATGTTGCTAGGTAACATAGCTGGGAAAAATGACCCTCAATTAGTAAATAGCATTTAGACTGTGAGGAACTAAAACTATACTTTAAATATCTGATGGGGACACCAAAGGAAAAACAAAACTCAAAACCAAAATTCAAAGCCAATCTCTCCACACAGCTGGCCAAGATAGCAGCACCCACCGTAAAGATGGCAGCACCCGCCGTAAAGATGGCATCACCCGCCGTAAAGATGGCAGCGCCCGCCGTAAAGATGGCATCACCTGCCATAAAGATGGCAGCACCCACCGTAAAGATGGCAGCACCCGCCGTAAAGATGGCAGCACCCGCCGTTTACTACTTTTGGTGGCAATGCCATTGTTAATGGTAGAAATAGAGTGTTGACTTTGAAATTGAATACTTGATCATTTTAAGGAAAATGGTGTGCACAATTTCAGATTGAGTTCATGAAATAGAAACTTTGTTATATGTTGAATGAAATAAATCCCACAAAACAAGTATTTCATATTTTCTCTCATGTGGAAGCTAGGGAGAAAAGCACATGACACTAGGTGGGGGCTCTTATGGATGTGAGGGGAAGGAGACGGGATCAAAAAGGGTACTAGAGAGTTAATATCAAAGTATATTACATGAATATATGGAAACAATAAACTCTTTACTTTGTATAATTAATATATGTTAATAAGCTATTTTAAGTTATAGCATTTTAATCTCTCTCTCGCCGTCTGCATTTAACGTAGGCATGTTTGCAGAGGCCCGAGGTCCGTATCAAGGTGTCTCTCTCAGCTACTCTTCATTTTATTCTGTAACTTTTGTATTTTTGAGACAGTGAGTACCTATATCCCTAGCTGGCCTGGAACTTGTCATGAAGACCAGGCTATCTTCCATCTCACAGAGATCCACCTGCCTCTGCCTCCTGAGTGCTGGGATCAAAGGTGTGAGACACTGTTTGACACCCAGCTTCTCCACTTTGTTGTTTGAGGCAGGCTCTTTCATTCAACCTGAAGACCTGAAATTTCCTGATTCAGCCAAACTGGCTTGCCTGCAAGCCCCAGGGATTTTCCTGTCTCCCTCCCCAGGACTAGGATTACAAACATGCATCATCACATTAGGCTATTTTTATGTGAGTTCTGGGGATCTAACTTGGGTCCTCATACTTGCATGGCAAATACTTTACCAAATGAGCGATATCTGCAGCTCAACATTTGAAATTTTCATGTTTGAAATTGGCATTCAATATAATTAAAGTAAGCTCAGGGTGTTTTGAGTTGTGTGTGTGTGTGTGTGTGTGTGTGTGTGTGTGTGTGTGTGTGTGTAGAAGAAGAAGCAATTGAGGGAGCTGACAGAAAATTGAAACCTGGTGAGAGTTGAGGTGGAGAGAGAGCTGGAGAGAACATTTCAGAGTGTGTGTGGAGAAGTAACAATACAAAGTCGTGTGTTACGGCTCGAAATGTAGCTCCTTGGGAGAGTGCCTGCCTAGCACAGTGTAAAAGGAAATGATCTTAACATGTAGGTGGACAGCAAGAAGTAGAGAGAGGGGAGGTGTTTCAGATGTCCCTGCAGAGCATCTTATCTACAGGGCTAAAGAGGGTGATGGGGTATCTTCTCCACATACCGTTTGACTCCTCTCTTTTCATCATACTTTTCTTCAATCACCTCAAGACAGCTACCCAGCAGTGCTGCTTCTTGATGACTGCCCACTTCGCAGCTGTGCTGGGCAGCTTTCGTGTCAACTTGACACACCTGGGTTGAAAGAGCCTCCGTTGGGGAAGTACCTTCATTGGACTGGCCTGTGGCCATGTCCATGGGGCACCTTTTTGATTGCTGAGTGATGTGGGAGAGCTCAGCCCACTGTGGGTGGTGCCACCCCTGGGCAGGTGGGGCCTATGTTGCATAAGAAAGCAGACTGAGCAGGGGCCAGGGGAGCAAGCCAATAAGGAGAGTTCCTCCATGGCCTGTGCTCCAGCTCCTGCCTCCAGGTTCCTACCTTGGGCTCCCTGATGAACTGTGTGACCTGGGAGATGTGAGCTGGTAGTGGTCAGAGTGTTTTGTCACAGCAATGGAGAAATGAACTAGGACAGCAGCATAACATATTTATTCTAGGAGTTCTTTACTACTCTGCTGTCTTCAGGAGATACAGTTCTGTGGAGATCAAGCTATGACCACTTTGTTCATTCCTATCCCAGCACTTCACAATGCCTGGCACAAAAATTGTACCCAAACCTGCAGAAGAAACAAACAGGAACCCACTGACGTCTTTTAAATAAGAACGATGGCACTGTTGAATTTATCAATCCTGATGCTGCTGACTGCAGAGGAGGGATTTAAGGATAACAAGACAGAAAGTAGACAGGCCAGGTAGGATGTCACTTTTGGAGTCTGGGTAAGATATGCTTGGGTCTGAAATGAGCATTGGTGGGACAGAGGACGGTAGAGTGATAAGTCTTGGACGTGAGGGGCAGGGAAGAAAGTATCGCAACAATTTCTAGGCTTCTAACTTCCATGATTATGTATGATACTCATCAGATTGAGGAACATTTCGAAGGGGGAGGATAGTGGGTCTGATTTTTAAGGTTAACACACCTTTCCTATAATCATGTAAAGATTTCTATCATCAGATGTATATGGTAAGCCCGTATATCTAGGCTACAAGTGGGCTTTGTTAGAGCAATGGACTGGAGCCAGCGGTATGCAAGGTGCAGATGGACTTGGTGAAGCTGGAGTGTAGCTTTGACAAGTGGTCAACTCTCATAGGTGAATGAACTTTCACGTGGAAGCTGATGAGTAATGACTTCAAAGGAGAAATGAGGAGGCAGAACAATCTCGACCTTTTGACTCAGGCTTTACTCCATTGGAGAGAGTGGACCTGATCAAGAAGGCTATAGCACAGGCTCTGTAAACATAAAGATATTCAAGGCCTTCAAGGTAGTTCACAATCACGTGCCTGTGTCTTACTGCTATTTCCATGGTTGTGTCATGAGGTAATTCTTGGTCACATGAATCCTGTTCAAAAGTGCCAGAAAGATGTTCCCAGTGTTATTCTAGGGATTCCATTAGTTCTCACTTAATGGAAGTATGAAAAACAACCCAATGCAAATCCAGCACCCTGTGACCCACCTCCTGTAACCCCACCCCACTGCTTACCCTTAACTCTCATTGCTCTTCCAAAAGGGACAACAAACAGGTCAGCCAACATGTGGACTTTATAATCTCTGCTATTTTAACTTTTTAAAGACTCCTTGTAACATTGGCAAGCAAATTAGAGCTCTGCAAGAATTCTTTCGGTTGCAAAACACATGGGAGCTTTCTCCTGACTAGATTATTGTTTTTCCATATACAAATGACTTTTCTTTGCAAAATGTGCTTAGGGCAAATGTCCAACAGCAAATGAATTCCCATGCTTTTCTACCTACTTTTCTTCCTTGTGAAGGTAAATCACTTACTATAAAAGCCAAGGAAGATTAGGGGATTTCTCAAGTTCTCATTGCCAATCTGATTCCAACATATTTATTAGCGGAATGACATTTAAGGCTAAGTTGGTACTATTAAACTATCATAGAAACATTACATTTCCTACATTAAAAATGCATCATAAATTTTCTTTTCACTCAAGGTCAAATTTTTCATCCTAACGGAATAAAACCGTAATTTTTTATATAAGTCAATAATTTTTTAAGTTTAACAAAACTGGGACAGTTCTTTATTTTAGGTTTGGAATCATCCATTGTAATTTATGCTATGTACAGCCTGAAAGGGTCTTGAATGATCATTTGGTGCCACATAATGCTAGTGTTTGATGCAAGTCCATGGTGAGTTGCAATAGAGATGATGATGCTGAGTCACTTGCCATTTTTCCTGTTCTATTGTGGTCTCAGTTCTGGTTAGGTGACAGCTTTCTTGCTGATGGTCAACAGGAACCATGGTTGCCAGGAAATAGTTTTTTCAAGTATGATCTTGTTACCACCTATCATTCTTTTTCTGGGAATGGAATTTAATTTACATTTAAAGATATGAATCAAGCCAACTGGCCATGTAATTTCTCCTAAACATGTTAGTCTTCTTGGGTTTTTAATCTAAAAACAATTCTTTTGGAGTATTTTGGAAATAACTTCGATTTCTGAATGAATGCTTCTGTTTGATATAAAGATGTCATGTGTTTTGGTTAACTCTTAAAATATTTTATTTGTACAATTACCATACAATCTTATTTTTGGACAGACTAATATAGAGCAGGTGAGATGGCTCAGTGGGTAAAGATGCTCACAGCACAAGCCCAATGACCTGAAATCCATCCCTGGGCCATACTTAAAAGAGAAAGGAGAGAACCCTCTCCACGCAGTTGTTCTCTGACCTCCATGGGAATGCTGTGCTCCCCCTCCCCTCATCATGCATGCATACATATAAAAAACAATAATAAAAAATAAGTTACACAAACAAAAACAAAACAAACCCTTTCCTACTATGTCCTTTGATGATGTTATGCCAGAAAGATTCTTGTGTCCAACTTAAAGAGGCATTTCTTAGAATTTTATATCCATAACAAGGATTCCAGAGACCAGAACCACACCGGGTTTCATCCAATATCTTCGTGTAAGGAAGACCATTCATACCACATTCATGTGGTAGACCATTTTGCTGATCTTTAAGGACTATATTTGGCCCAGTGTTTCAACGACTGTGAAATTTAGACTTACAATATTCAAAGTAGAGGATTGCATGTTTTCTATAACTTAGGACTTACACAGCCTTTTCCAAATACTTGATGAGTACAGATGATTTCTAAATTCATGAACTGAAGAAAATATTGACTTGAATTTGCATTTGGCTTTAGGGAGTAACTATAAATGTGCTCTCTTTCTAGAATAATCCAACTTTATGTGATAGCTCTAGAAGCCTAGAGGTTCCCCAAACTCAGGGATTCCTCAACATACTTGCAGGTGACACCTCATCTGCATGTGCTACAGTGTGGCAAGGTGGATACATATACCTATGTAATGAGGATGTCAGTATGGAACAGCAGCAAACAGCTGATTAGGAGAAAACATACCTTTTCATGTTCCCTGTCAGTATTTGGTTGTGATTGGACTTACAGGTCCAATCTGTAACATCTTTATGGATCTGAAGAACCCTCCTCATTGCTTAGTGGCTAGAAATGACAACTCACTGCTGAACTGCAGTATAATTAGATGGTGATAGTGCTTCTAATAAAAGCATGAACTTTTAAAGAGTGGGATTATATTCCTAAAGTAGGTTATTTACTTCATGACTAATTTAAGAGATAGTTTTATGTTTTTCTAGCCAAGGGAACCTCAAATGGGTGATTTTATCTCCTCCTCCAACTTTTGGCAGTGTCTTGAGGTATTTTGGGTTGTCACAAATGGAGAGGTACCATTGACATTTAGTGAGTAGGGAGTAGGGATCCTGCTCAACACTCTAAAATGCAGCTTCCTTTTCCAACCTGCCCCCCAATAATTACCTAATCCAATATGCTGGTATTATCAAGGCTGGAAAATTCTACTGGAATAGAGGCATGACCGAGGAAAGGCTATAGTTTAGTGGGATGTGCATTGGACTGGGAATTCAGACTCCCAGACTGGTGTGGTTACTAATACAGGTGGGGGTTTGTGGAAGAATGACTTACCTTACTAAGCTTGCTGATTTATGAAAATGATAACTTCTCTACCGTGTTTTCCTTACAACTGTGAGATAATGACTTGTAAATAAAAGTGGAGTGGGGTTATAAGTGAACTTACTGCTGTTTCTAGGAGTAGAAGTCAGGAGTCAGTAGAAGTAGAAGTAGGAGTCAGGGGGCATCCACTGTTCATTTTAGCACATTCAAAGTACAAAACACATCTTCTTTGAAGATGCTCAGATTCAGCAGCTGGCAGTTTTTTTTTGGCATTTTGTTTTTTGAAAAGATAGGTTTATCTGTAGGGTTGTGACTGCATCATGCAGAGACCACATCCCATCCTTTCCATCCACCCTTGAGGGTCTCGGAAAGGAAAGAGTTCTGTGTGTTCATGTATTGGCACACCCTGCTGATTAAGTAAGACCACACATCCTATTGTTTTGATACTTGTGGGATAGTCTAAGTGTCTCACTGTCCTTCCAATGGAAGCCGCCAAACAGCGCAGAGCTGGTAACTGGTACTCAGCGTACGGAACTAACAGAAGAAACTGTTCCAGTGATGCATATTCAAAATTGATTTTCCTTTATGGCTGGCTGCTAAGGTTTAAAAATAGAACATCTCAGCTTTTCCATAGATGTGTTTGCCGACTGAAGATCCAGTATCCAAATATATTCTCACATCCAATTTCCCTTTTTCACATAGTCTGAGTCTAGAATGAAAACACAGCCTGCTAGCAAGTTGGGAGACTGTAGGAGGGCTGTGTTACATTCAATTCTGTAGTTCTGAATAATGGATTGGGTAGAACATTTGTTCAGGAGCAAATTTATTACTGTGTTTAGAAGAAAAATAACAACACACCCTAAGCCCCAATCCTCCTATGCAAACAGTTTTAAGCTTAAGCTGTAGATTTTAAGACATAATTTTGCACTGAGTCTTGTGCTCCCAAGCACTCCTAGCTTGCAAACAGCTCGTGAGACTGTATGCTTCATGTACTTTCATTTTGATAATAAATGGTTAAAATAATTTGGATTTATTTCACATTACATTTAAAGTTTTGCCAAGTAAAGCAGAATTTTTCTCTCATTTTTGTGGTTTAGATCTCCCGGTCTGCTAAATTATTTGATTTACCTTCCATGCTTTGGTTGATTAATTTGTTTTTTTCTTCTATTTTTTCCCCTTTTTTTTGAGAAGCAGCAGAACACAAAGGCATCTGTGAGGGTCTGAGTGGATGATGACTGGACCATCACTTCCTACTCGTTCTGGGTCCAAGTTTTTCCCTTGAGCTTATTTATTTATTTTTTCCTGAGATTTTTCCTATTAAATCCTATCAAATGAATGAACATAAATTGGAAGGAAAAGACCAGTGTCTGCCGAACGTTTTACTTCATGTCCCTCTGATGGAATATTCTGTCTTTACCTGCTTAACAGAGACGGTTGTCATCGTTTCCTGCAGGAACCCTTCTCTGGCCTCCTGCATCGCTAGGCGAGCCTCCAAAGTAGTCTTTCCACACTTTCCAGTCAGTGCTCATTGTTTATCTTGATGAAATCGAAGTCCAGATTGGCTTGCTCCAAGTTTTATTCCATACTGTGTGGCATGGTTTTCGTGCTCAGCACCTATTTGCTGAATGCGGGGACTGAGATTTTTTCGAACAGCTATTATGGGCAACATTAACCAAACCATAAAAGGCATCTATTAATCAGTAAAATTCGTTCTGCCTACACTACAGTGATGTAAAGCTTTAGCTCTTCCATTCATGCCATTGAACATCCCATTCCCATTCTGATCTTGGCAATGATGATCACAAACCCAAGCCTTCTCTTTTATCATGTGGCAAGTCTGACCCTGAGGGCTCTACATGAATTATCTTGTCTATTCTCACCCTAAATGCTTAATTTTATAGGTTGTAAAGTGGATGATTGATATATACATGTATAAATTATTATTATTTTTTTTGGATGTGAATTTGAGGGTTAGGTGAGTCACACAGTGAATAGTGGAACCAGTGCTCAAGTCCAGGCCTTTTGGATCGTTTTTGCTAACCTGGCATTAAAGGACTGAATTTGATGGTGTAACATGCATCATTATGATGAATTCAATAACTGCACAATCTTATCATTATGTATATTTTGCAAGCATGTTTCCTTTACTCCTTTCAACAACACCTAAATCAGATGAGGTAGGTTTTACTTTCTTCCACTGCTAGTAAATTTGAAGGACAAAGAGTGAAATAATATTTGAAGTCAGCCACCTAATGAGAAGTGAGTGGAGATACACAGCTCAGTTTTCCAGACTAGCCAAATGCTTTGACTGACTCACTGTTGTCTTGGGAGTAACTTAGCAGGATGATCAAGGCTGACCTGACCTTTCCCAGCTTCACCTTCACCAACCTTCCCCAACCTCCCCCATCCATGTCACTCTCAGCCTGAACTGTTAGTATGCACAATACTCATTTAGAGTCTAGCTCTTAACTTACGTGCTGTTTTGACACCCAAACAAGGGAAGTCATCTGCAGGATAGATTTTGAAGAAGGACGCTTTGCCTGGATCAAGTTCGATAGGTGAGACTTACAAATTGCGGTGGAATACAATGGGACAACTGCGGCCTTTCTGACCCTCAGAATCCACATTCTGAAAAGCTGTTCATTGCAAGCCTTATGATTTATTTATTTTGATACTCATACTCTTTAAAGTGACAAATGAATAGTAATTTTGTGGAAACACAAAGAGTGCAAATAGCCTGTTTCCCTGAGCCATAGTTGAAACATCCCACGTTCTCAGACACATTAATAGACAACATCTGCTAAAATCAGAGGAGTGGATGAAAAACAGGATATGAGGCTTTTGGGATTAGAATGAAGGGTCTCCAGCTCGGACAAAGCTCCCATGACTCGGGTAACTGAGGCCAAGTGACTTGGTTAAGTAAAGTAAAAACAACTGAAAATCTCTTGAACTGGAACAGAATTAATTCTATTCATTTTTCATCGGTTTCTTTTGGTTGAGTAGATAATATAAAGAGACACATAAAATGTTTTTGAGTCAAACCTGAGAGTCAGTTAGGATGCTTGATCTCCAGGGAAACGGGCTGAAAGAACTAGCCCATGATTTGTTTTTTCTTTTCCCTGTTATTATTATGCTTGAAAATTTGAAACAACCGTTAAAACCCATGATGTCCTTCCCCGAGCTTCAGATGACTTTTGACTGCATGGAAGTAATTTAATGAGATTTTCACTTAGTTTTGAAGGAAAACACACAACCATGAAAGCAAACTAGGATGCCTGTGTCATGAGCGTGCTTTGTCAGAAAATGGGCAAACATGGTGATTTCAATGGCAACAATTTGCCAGATATTTCCACTTTCCTTGGAATCCTGGCTGATGTGAACACAGGTTCTTTTATTCCAAACTTAATTACTAATATTAATGCTCACATTGCACACTACATACCATACAGTAAATATGGCTATCATCTATGTATCTATGTATGTATGTATGTATGTATGTATGTATGTATCTATCATCTATCTATCATCTACCTATCTATCATGTCTATCATCTATCATCTATCAATCATCTATCATCTATCAATCATCTATCCATCCATCTATCTATCATCTATCTATCTACCAATCTATTCATCTATCATCTATCTATATCTATTCATCTATCTATCTATCTATCTATCTATCTATCTATCTATCTATCTATCTATCTATCTATCTACATCCATCTATCATCTATCTCTCTCTATTATCTATCTATCTATCATCTATCTATCTATCTATCTATCTATCTTCATCTATCTATCTATCTATCATCCATCTATCTATCATCTATCTATCTATCTATCTATCTATCTATCTATCTATCTATCTATCTATCTATCTATCTATCTATCTATCTATCTATCTATCTATCTATCTATCATCCATGTATCATATATCTATCGTCTATCTATCTATCTATCATCTATCTATCATCTATCATCTATCTATCCATCCATCCATCTATCATATATCTATCGTCTATCTATCTATCTATCTATCTATCTATCTATCATCTATCGATCTATCATCTATATATGTAGGTTACAAAATAGCTATAAAAGGTTAAGAGGTGATAGCACTTCTCCATTTCCTTGGTCTGGTGTGTCTGATAAATTCTTGGGCCTGATTTCCCTTGGTATGATTTTAATATGCCAATATGCTTTCATAATCTCAATTCACTCCAATAAATGAAAAAGGTGGCATGCTTTCTACTCTGAGGAAATATAGTTTACCAATCTGTGCTTGTTGGTACCAGACAGATGGTGCTGTTCACGTGTCCCGCCAGGTATGCAGTCATCCTCCATCCTCCAAAAGAAGTCAAAAGCTGATTACAAAATGGATCTCTCAGCCAAGATATAGTTACTATTTCACACAATATGGAGTAACTTAGGACAGGACATAGCCTATCTCAATAAGTCTTTAAATATTTGTGGAATCAAAGCCTTTGGAAGACAAATTAGCTTACAGTATATAAACACTGCTTGCCTTGCTTTCATGTCTGTCCATTTCCCAGGATGGGGGATTGGAAAGTTTCTGCCAAAGAGTATTCATCAAGGATGGATCCCCACCCATAATCAGGTTGGGTCCTGTAAAACAGTGATGGGTGACGAAAGGGGGAAGTACCACACCTACCCTCCTTAGAATTTAAACACCACATTAAGGAAGAAGAGAATACATCATTATCACCCCTCTTTTTGCTGTAAACACTGTATAAAAGGGAGGAAGACAGAGGCATCAGGGCATTGCTGAGGCCCATTAAGGAAAGGCTGTTTCCTCCTGGTGAAGCTTGACTATTGTTAGAGTTTAGCTTTTTTCTTCAGTTCTTCCTGATTTGTTGTTTCGTGGTTATTTTCTCCAAAAGAATGAGATTTGAGTCATATTTCTGGCCCCCAGTGGAGGCATGACTTTCTGAATGACTAGGAAGGTTATAAGATCACTATTGGAAGTAGGAAGCTTTCTGATAAAGAACAGACAGACCGTTGCCTTCTCTTCTAGGAGTTCATCCAAATGGGCCCATCAGAAGCTCAGGGACAACCACCCCCCCTGGAAAGCTGTTCTAGACTCTTTTAAGGCATCCTAGATGTGTAGGTTGGTACAGTGGTCCCTTTTGCTCCTGTCCACTCTCATTCTGTGAGACTGCACTCTGCACAGTGGTCTGTCTCGTCGCTGCCCACTGTTAGACCATGAGAGTGTTTTCTCAATGTCTGTCCCTTTGGTACCTTTGAGAGTGCCTTGTAGTATTCTGTATGAACTCTGCCTGTCTATACTACACTTTGTGTCATCTGAATTCATTCAACAAAATTGACCAGGATTCTAGGAGCCACAAGGAGGCCAGAGTGAGAGCCTGGGACCAAGAAGTGAAATCTACTTTAATATACAGAAGTCAGGAGATACATTTCCCCCAGGACCATTCAGACCAGATGGTTTGTCTTTTAAGGGAAATTCTTCTCAGCTTCAGCATCAAAATAACTTTGTTTCAAAGAAAAAGTTAAAGCTTATCTGGTGGAGAGTAAAGTAGGGAAGGTTGTACTCAAAACCTTAGAAAATTAGCATATAAACAAAACAAGGTATCAAAGAAGGAATGGTGGTAGAAACCCCCCACCAAGCCCTACCAAAACTGGCTGGAGCCACTGGTGAGGCCAGAGTTACCCACAGTGCCTCATTATAACACTGTATCATATTATGGCTCATTAGAGTACTCGGGTGAGATTTATGATGCTAACAAGACATGTAATGAATGAAGTTGTGGGTAGAGCTAGAGCTACTAGTAAAACACAGAGGGTGCTCAACAAAGCTGGAGGTATGCAAATGAGCCCTAAAGCCCACACCATGTGATACAGAAGTCCCCACATTTGGTACACTGGGGCTGTTTGAACTACCAAACCTTCCCTCTGCTCTGGCTGCTGCTTCCCATGGAACTATGTTTTTTCTTAATAAATCCTCTCACTTTGCCACCATCTACCTGACTCTGTCCAATTCTTTGTTCCAAGACACCAGAAGCTGGGACTCCTTCAGGGGTGCCCACCAAACTCTGATATCATCTGATATCAAAGGGTCATCAATTTATTATTTTTTTTCTGAAAGAAGCTGAACAACATAGTTTAATTTTGCTGGCTATGTGGTTTCTGTGGAAGCTGCTTAATTCCTCCATTGTATTGTGAATGGAGCTTTAGACAATAGGTCAATGAACAAATGTTTATTTTCCAATGAAACTTGGTTCACAACAAACGGGCAGTGGGCTGGAGCCTGGGGTGTACCTCCATTTATGCTGTTTGGTGCATAAGGTTAAAGGGAACAAATTTTCTTTCTAGATTTCTAGGTTCAATAATTACCTTACGCTTTTCTGGTTTAACAGATTGATTTGAGTCTGCATGTCAGAAAGTGGTTAAAATAGTTGGGTTTTGATTATAAATGATGGAATCTATAAGGTTACTTGAGATAGATAGATGTTTTGTGCTTTGACTTTTCATTAAATGCTAGAACCTCACTCTCTTACTGTTTTACATCACTGTGATCTCACACCACAACCTGAGGAAGGGAAATAATATGAAGGTAGACACCTGCGCCAGACCCTCCTGCTACCTGACTATCACCTTTCTTCTCTTGGGAAATGAGTGCATTAAACAGGCATACAGTAGTGGGGGTTGAAACTGCCCTGCAAAGAAAGGTACTCAAGTGTCCATTGTACCTGTCAAAGGAATGAAGACCGACTAGGACAGAGAGCTCTGTCAAGCCCAGAGTGGGTGGGGATCTTATATCCCACAAACCCCTGAGACTCTTCTATTACAAAAATGAAGGAGCATTCAGATCCTACATTCTTTAGACCAGACTTATATAAAAATCTGTTTGTATAACTGAGAATAGAGATAAGAATGGCACGTTGGGGTCCAGGTCTCCCCCTGACCCCCAGGAAGGACCCCTAAACCTGTCTGACAGCTAAATTTACATGTCTTGTAGTCTTTGTTTCATGCCTTCCTATAAAGTGTAAGATGGCCGCAGGCTTGTCTGGGAGAAATTACAGACTCTCCCACCTTTGGTCAATTGCAAATAAATTATTCTTTTTCAAAAAATTTCTGTTTCCTAATTTCTTTTTGAATACAGGATGGGTTATGTACCAAGTGTCCAGTAACATAATCTTATTCTCAAATGGAATCTATTCTAAGGCAGGCTGGTTGGTCTTGGGTACCATTCAAAAAGAGACATGACTCTAAGGATCATTAACACCTCATTATAAGATGGTGTTACATGGGAGACATCGATCTCAAAGATAGTTTTTGAATAACAGTGTTCCTAATGTAGACAGCTACTTTCTCAGAGGGTTACAGTTCGAGGAGAGTATTGTTTTCTTTCAAATGTTTTTGAGTAGAAAAAGGAATAGACTGTATTATATTTCTGACTGCTTCCAGTCTGTGATGGTTGAACTCCACCTGCACAGGTAATGGAATAATCTCTTCTCTTTAGAGCTGAGTGCTCACCTTTTATTATTTTTTTCTTTTTTTGCTCTGAGGTATGGGATTGCCCCCCAGGACTCCTGTGAAGTGTCTGGGCCTCCAGATGCTTTAGGGAGATTAGTAACTCATTGAACTAGCCCAGGTGAGCACCCCTGGAAGCAGGTGCAAGTGCCTTGGGTCCCTCCTGCCACTGAAGCCTCATTTAAAGGCAAAGGCAGCTTTCTCTAGGGAGGAACACAATTTTGAAAGCAGCAGAAAGTGGAAAATTTTCTCCTTTTTTCTTTCTTTTTTTTCCTCTCTCATTCTCCTTTTATGATTCTCTGGGGCCTGGTGACATGGTTCATTCTGCACCTTAATCACTCCGTTTATTTCCAATGGAGAAACAATTACTTCAAATATTGTACATTGGGTGCAGCCGCAGATCATTTTGTTCTGCGAGTCATATACTACCATGAGTCATATACTACCATAAGAGTTGTAAAAGTCTTTATTAACATTTCAGATTGGAATTGGAGCTCCACCGTTTTCCTTAGTTCCCTTAAATGAATGGATTGAGGCTGGAATATTGAATCACTATTTCAGAATATAAACTATGTGGCTCCCTCAAGACTTTCTATGACTATGGTATCATGTGCCTTTCCTTATCCCAGATAAGTGTTCATTCGTCTTCTTGACATCAACTACTCAGGAGTCAACAGTTGATCAAGTCCCCACTCAATCTCCCAGTGTTCTGTGCTTCAGCCTAGTATCCATTTGTGGATGACAACGGCCATGGGGGGTGCAGGTCTGCCCCCAACTGCTCTCGTGTGTGTTTATCACACTCTACTTTTGTGGCTAAGTGTGTAAATAATGAAACATCATGGGATGATTAATCCAAGCATTGGAATTCAGTTTTTACATGATTCTATTTCAATTAAACCAATAGTACAGAACACACAGTACCATTAGGCTTAATATCCTGAAACATAAAGTTGAAAAATAGATCCTACGTCATGTTTCATACAGGGACTCAAGACTGTGTTTTTTTAATGACCCTTCTTTCCTATCACTACCACTTGAGAACCACTGGCTTTCAGAGGAAGAGTTACTGGGATCTCAGTCCAGCCTCCTCTCAGCTCCATCCATGGTCCTTGGGATGTCCACTGAAAACATCCAGATGAAGCACACCAAGAGGAGTTTCAACTACAGAGTCAAGTAGGCCTCCCTCCAGCAATGAGAGTGGGGCAACCGAGGGAACCATTGTGGAGAACACTCTACATCTCATAGAGTGAGACTGGACAATGGCCAGAGAGAATTTATCACCCTCTGTGTGTGCAGAGAGTTCTTATAGATTAAAGGTGTGCCAGCATATTAAAGTACCTAGGACAGATGACTTTGCTGAGGAGAATTTTCTTGCCTACATGACTGACAGGCCCATCTGTACTAACTTTTAATGGAGGAGTCAACAGTATGATTTTTTTTATCAGAAAATTGTCTACTAGATAATCCTTTGATTATTATTATTATTTGGAAAATAATCTTATGATCTTTTGGGAAGTCAAGAATGTCATGTCTCTACCCAGGACTGGGGAGATAAGACTCTGTCCCATTCAGTAATCAAA
Source organism: Nannospalax galili (assembly GCF_000622305.1). NCBI lineage: Eukaryota > Metazoa > Chordata > Mammalia > Rodentia > Spalacidae > Nannospalax > Nannospalax galili. Next base: position 771,670 of record NW_008331650.1, read on the forward strand.
GTTCTATTTTAGTTCCTGTCTTTATAAGATGCTAAACGTGAGGGAGTGGTCTATCATTGACCTTCAGATTCTGCTAATATCTGACTAGCTACCTAACAGAGACACTCGGATACAAAGGGAAAGGCAGCTCAAAAGGATTTGAATATTTATAACACCTTGACTACAAAAGGCCCAGAGAAAATTCATCTGTCAATATCTCTTTGATCTTCACTGGAAGATGTATGCCCTATAATTTGTCTGTTGCTGGGTTGCTTGGTCACTGTCTTCCTGACTTGATGGCCTTTCAACAATGCAAACTTTGGCAAATACATTGTGCTCCAATTTGGTTCTACTAATTTATAGGAAAATCCTATGGATTAGAGACAATCTAAGTGCCTTGGAAGGAAGGCATTCCAGTGTAAGGAGAGTAAAAAGTGACAGCCTCTGAGGTTAGGGCTTTGTCAACAGGAACATAGACCCAACATCTCTTCCGTGCTTCATGGTGGTCATCTATACACAAGGTCAGAAAGCTTATGCAATAAAGACACTTTTCAGAGAAAACTCAGAGCTAGGGAGTGGGATGACTGAGATTTTCAGTGTTACTGGAAAAATCAATCTCGAATGAGAGCTTGTGCAGGGTAACAGCATGGGGGTATATTTGATCAGTAAATGTTGCTTTTATACAAATTACGTAGAGCTGAAGACTTTCTCTCCACACTAGTAATCCTTTATGTAGCTGTAAGTGGGCAGGGCAAGAGATGGCTTGGTTGTTGTGCAGTATTCTAGAAGAGAGCTGTTGGATGCACATCCAACTTCCTGTGGATGACATATATGTAACTATTGACCCCAAAAGCACAACTCTCACCTCAAAGGGGATCAGAGATAATTTATTCTGGAGCCAAATATGAGTGACCATGGCTTGGGAACACAGAATAAGGTTACTCCAAATCCCATGTTCCAACGTGGTAACAATTTCATGAAGTTTTTGTAGTAACAGAGCAAAGAAAAGCCATAAATCAAGACACTTTTCAAATGATATTGGTGGAATTGTTAAGTAGGGGGACACAGAGAGATCTCAGCTATCAGTCTCAGGTGCTATCTTGATGGCATTCAGCCTTTTGGTTGGTAGAAGCTGGTGGTCTGCTAAGTGAATATATTCCAACAGGTTCTTTTCTGTTAGTCATGGGATGTTAAGTCAGAATCAAAGGTGGGCAAGGATTGGGTGTTTAGGGGGCTAAAGATGGGCCAAGACAAATGGTAATTAGGCTTTGGATCTGCAACATTCAAACTCTCCACAGTCACTGAAGTTCTCATCAGCTGATCAGCCTTGCTGAGTGTTTTAAGATGCAATTTTTCTGGGAACTTTCATTCACACCACCTAGACATAGACTGACAAGACTGAACAGGAAGTAAATAAAGTGAAATGAGCTGTGTTTACTTACCATGTACCCACCACTTGGCCTTTCTGTGTTCTTCCTTTACAAACCTGCTCCGCCCATGTCCTCAGGCCCCTTGTACCCCCGTCTTCTCCCTCTTCCCTTCCCTACCTCTGAAACTGTTTCTCTCTGGTTTTCTGTCCATTTTTGTATCTCTTCATGTGTGTGTAAATGTTTTATATTAGAATAATGTTGAATTTCCTGAAATACTGCACAGAGTTCCCATTGATCTCATATAACCAGCTTTTCCTAATTTTAAATTCTTATATAACCTTGGCACATGTGTCAAGGCCAAGAAATTAACCTTAGTTAATTTTAGGTAATCACATTACAAGTAATCAGACGACAGAATTTATTAAGATTTTAACGGTTTTTCCACACACAGCCTGCTTATTTTGGTGAGTCAGTTCAGGGCACCATTTGCATTTAGAACTCTCTCAATTTGTTTATACTTCCAGGTTCTTTTTGTTCCCAGGTAGGAATGTAGCTGAGCTTCCTTGTTGGGAAACGGGCCCCTTGACTCTCTCTAAAGGAACTCATCGTATTTCCCAGATGTCTACTTACTATGCATGACAAAAGAATCAACCACTTGGTTTTGCCCAATGTGAATGCCCTCTAGTAACTGTGTCTTCTATCTTTCCATTCATGGGAAGTGTCTCTTTCATACTTTATTTTCTGTTCTATTTTGAACATTAAATTATGATGCTATTTGTCCTATTAAATAAAAGCACTCAAGGAGAAAGGAGACCAGTTTTAGAAATGCTGGAGCCCTGGAGTATCTAAAGACGTATTGTTTCTGGATAGTAACCATGCAAATAGTTTTTAGATGACAAGTACGTTTACCGGCTTGTGGTTGTAGAATGTTTGTGGAAGCTGGTGTCATTAATTCTCAGGAGGACAAAAAAGGTCGGAAGGGCTTATTGAGAGATTAGCTAACCTTGCTTACTTTATGGACAACAAAATGGGCCAAACAAGGAACTATCTGGTCCAGTTTCCAATGGAGAGGGAAAGCTCGAATACATGTCTCCACTCTTCTAGTCCAATGACTTCAGTCTCTGCTTCCTGGATCAGCACCATTAACCAAGCTATGGGGAAAAGAGTTGCCAGCTCCATTAAGTGATGGAAAGCAGAGAGTTATTAAAAGTGAAACATACATTTAAACTTTTTATTTCTATCATAAAAACACATAGCTGAACACATAACTTTTAAACTGAATTTATGGCCAACACTAATTTATGTTCTCTTACTGTGAGCCCAAGGATGAGATGGACCTCATGTCGTCTTCCTGGTATGAGTCAGGGTTTCCAATAGGACTTCTTTAAAGTGGACCAGAAACAGAACAAGATTGTGAAGCAATCCATGCATAGATTTTAGCAAGTTATCTCTTTATAGGTGTTTCATCAGTACCCAAATGAGAGAACACCTTTAAGCAACTCCCCCGTATCAACTATTTTGGAGGCATATGCCATTATCTTTGGATCTTGAGTGAAACTCTTGTGTAAGAGGTGTGGTTCTCATCTTGGTGCTGTGGAAGGGGGTGGGTCTGTAAGAGGTAGACTCTAGTGGGGGGGTCTTACATCACTGGGACCGTGGGATGGTGGGGTTGTGGAATGCCCATCTTTTTCTTTCTCTCTTGTAATTCCAAATATCGTGAGATAGACACCTTGTTCCATGAGCTCCTGTCATGATGTGTCACCAGGGGGCCAAAAGTAATGAGACCAACCAATTGATTGCAGATTGAAATATCCAAGATTGTGAGGCAAAAAAGCCTTTACTCTCTTCATGCTGGTCATCTCAGGTATTTTGTTATAGTAATGAAAAGCTGACAAAAACATACAATAAATATCACTTTTGTGAGTATATATATTTTGAAACTAAACACAAATTCAGCTGGAATAAAAGTGTTCAAATTTAGAAATAAGATAGGTGGTTTATAAACCAAAAGTGACTGGCTGTTTGTGGGTCCTGCTTAGTAAGCATCATAGAGGAAAAGGAGAAGGCAGGTTCAGGTAGTTGCTGAAAGAATAGAAACTTAGCTGTGAAATGCATTCAAACTCCCAACCTGCATCCCATCTTCTGCATGGAGCCTTCCCAGCTACCACAGTCTAGAGATGTCCCAATTTTCCCTTTCTATCTGCCACTGTCATTGAACAGAAGTATTTTTCTCTATCCTTTCCGTACGTATTTTCATTTTGATGTACAGCATTTTTACCACCTTAATTCAGTGACATGATTTACACTTTTATCACGTACCATCACAGAACAAATCTGGGCAGAGAAGGGTCATTGAAAATGAACTTGTAGAGTTCAGTTGTATTTGATGCTAAAGTGTTTTGAGATCAGCCAAGAGTGCAAGCAACTCCCCTAGTCAGGGTCAGAAGCATCAAGAGGTGTTCTCTGAAGGATTCCTCCCTTTGTAGTCCTCTGATGGGCACATCAGAGAAAGGCTTAGTTCAGCCACCATGGTACCAGGCTAAAAATTGGCCTATCACCTGCAGTCAAATCAAGGATCACACCTTTTAGGAAGAACAATCTGAAGTTAACTCTGAACTTCTAAACTATGCTGATGAATTTCTTCACTGGGAAGATGGTGAAGGACTGTAATTGATTACCAAGGCAAATTTCGATAATGTTTTTATAAATATTACGTATCGGATTCATCTCTGTTCTGGATTATTAGCTCCAATTCTTCATTTTAGCCACAGACTTTTCAAATTTAGGTCATCCAAGACAAAGGGCAACTCCTCTTTGGTGGGGTCTCTGCAGGAAGAGATGTTCGGCAACCACCGGAACAGAGCATTCCATCCCCGTATGGCTCAAATCTTGAAAAGACCTTTTGTGCAATGGCAAACTCTATGGACATTACTTAAATGTTTGCCCTTTGGTTGGTTCTCTGTGGTTATGGTGCATAATCACGTACTCATTTGATTATTGCTTATAGAAAAAACATCCTAGTGGACTTAAGAACTATGTTCAAGTCATGTTTCATCGAGTGTAATTAAAACAATCCCTTCACTCTTTCCTTGTGGGAGTTTGTCTTTCCTAAAATCAGCCCTGCTTCCCTTGTCAAAGCAGATATGGGGGCAGCAGATTAATTCACAATGGGGAGGAGTATTAGGAGGCTCTGTTGGTATGTGGGCCATGTATTAGACATCCATCAATTTGACTTGGTAACAGTACACTGCTAGGATGGGACATAGCACAAAGGAAGGGCAGAGCAGGATACTGCACTTAATGTGATGTCCTACAAAGGATCTGCTTAAAAGACCTTCAAAGATGTTCTGTAGGCTTAAATGCAGCTCTTTCAAAAATAGATCAAATGGTTTAAATACTGTTCCTCCACTTTGCAAAAGCTCAGACTTTCCTCTCTAGCATAAAATGTTTCCAACACCAAGCATGGTATCATAAAAATTCAGTTTATACAAAGCCTGCTGATGCTGTAAAAATTAACAGTCTTCTTGGAAGTGGAATCATTTCAATTCTCACAGTGGTAAGCCGAAATGAAAAAAACAATGGATTTCCACACTCTCCTTTATCTTATAAAGTTAATTGACTTTCTTGTCTTTGTGTTCTCAAATGAAACATTTTGGATGGAGCCCACAGTGACTGCTCACCACCAAGCATTCGCTTAGCCTGTCATTCAAACGCCCAGCCTGTGTCTTGGAACTCCTTATGTCATGACTGTTAATGGCTGTGCTGGAAAAGAAAGCAGTTAAATACCAACCTTTAGATCTGTTACCTTAAAAAGCTTGTCCTATGCTCCCGTTTTCTGAAATGTCATAAGAAACCATGACTGGTTCCTCCATCCACACATGCGGTTCCTGTTTCTCTTTACTCAGTTCGGGAACTAGTAGGAAAGGAGTGGATGAATTTGTTCTTAGATGTTTTTAAGAAGACTTGGGGGATTGTGGATGCATGCAGAGGAGTTGACAAGATGCTTCTTCATGCCTTTTAGTCTGACAGTAGGCAACTTCTCCAGGAACCCCTTTTAGAAGAGCCAGGGAAAACAAAAACTATTAGAAAGTTGATGTTAAAGCCATTACCAGTTTTTGAAGTTGAAAACTTTATATTGGGGCTTTCCAAGCTGGTTGTTACTATTTATACAATTCTTCTTTTAACATTATTTTTATTTTATGTGTATGAGTGTTATGCCTGCATGTGTGTTGGTGCAACCTGTGTCATGCAGTGTGTGTGGAGGTCAGAAGAGGGCGTTGGATCCTCTGGAATTGGAGTTACGAATGGCTGTTGGCCACAATGTGGGTGCTGGGATTCGAACCCCAGTCTTCTTCAAGAACAACCAGTGCTCTTAATCGCTGAGTCATCTCTCCTACTTGGAGATACAGCATCCCAAATCTGTGAGATCTGGAGGGTTTAACTCACTGGTTGTGGATAATTCTGACTATAAAATGTCATTGTGACCCGTCCTCTGGTTTATTAATGTTTCCATTCCCCTAAAATCTTTTTGTCTCCACACTAAATTACTTCAATTCCTATTGAATCAAGTTATTTGGATTTTTTTCCCATGTAGACTTCTCCCCATTGGAAACTACTTTAGTTTGCTTAGGCTCTAGTTAAACTGCGAACTCTCTGAAAGCCTGCTCTCTTTGCTGTGGCAGTGTCTTTCTCGTCTCTCCTTCCCTTCCTTCTCTCCGCCTTCTCCATAACTATGGAAAGTGTTCAACACTTCCTTATATTATTAGAATCAGCAGTCTTTCTCGTCTAGTAGACAAGTCTTTAAACTTTGATGCTATCTCATACTTGATCATTAACTGGCTGAATCTTCATCAAAGTCCTTTATAACAACGCCGAATGGAACTTAGCCCGCTAGGAATGAAATAACAAAATAATTCATGCAACAGGAGAGAAAAGTCAAGGAGGGCCATGGAAACTTAAAGGATGTGGAGCAGGAAACAGACCCGCTTGTAGAAACCTGTAGGAATGGACCCACCACTTAGAACACTTAGTTCTGTCTTCCATTCTCTCTCTGTGTGGCTGGCAAACCTAATCCACGCAGTAAAAATCTGCTAGCATCATGGGCTTGAAAACTTGAAGGAAATACCAACTTTTTCTTCCTGATTAAGTCAGTTGACAGTTGGTAAATGGAACTTCCTGTTTTTACAGAGAAAATGAATGAAAAATTTTTGGAAAATGTTCAAAAATGTTTGTGGCTGTTCAATTGCTCCTGGGGACTAATATTTTTATGACTGTAAACGAATCACTATCACATGAGGTTATTTCTGCCCAAGTTCACATGGACTAAACACGAATGGAAAAGTGGTTATGTCTTAAAGTCTCATAGTTTTCCATCTTTTTGATTCTCTTGTCCTGTCCCCATTACCTGTGGAAAGAGAAGGGGAATTTGAGAGCTGTACCAAACCTCACATAGATCAGCTTTTCTTTTTTCTGGTCTTCTTGCCACTACTGAAGGAATTTTTTTTTTCCATAAACACAGCTATAGAAAATTTTAGGAGCTGGATCTGGTGACATAGGCCTGCAATGCCAAATACTCTGGATGCTGAAACAGGACGATCACATATTCACGGCCTGTCTGGGTTATAGTGTGCATTCAAGGCCAACCTGTACAAGTTAGTGAAACACTAACTCCAAATAACAAGTGAAGGGAGCCCGGGGGTACAGCTCAGTGGTAGGGCACTTTGTCTACCACACGTGAGGTCCCTAGCTTCATAAATAAGAAAAATAATAATTACCTTCTTTCTTTATTGTTTAACTTCCTAGCTTTAAGATTTTCCTGTACTCTAGGGCTGAGGAGATGGCTCAGTGGGTAAGGTGCTTGCTATGTGTAATCACTAGGACCTTAGTTCAGGTCCCCAGAACCAATGTGAAGGCACTCATCGTGGTATGTGTCAGGGACCCAATAGGCAGGTAGATCCTGGGAACTAGCTTGCAAGCCAGTCTAGCTGAAAACTGGCAACTCTAGGATCAGTGGCAGATTCCATCTCAAAAACAAAGTAGAGAGTAATAGAGGAAGGTACCTAGTATTGACTTCTGGCCTCCACACGTGCATGTATAGGTGAGTGCATCCCCCACATGCACACACACCTGCTCACACACAGTTTTCCCAGACTCTTTTATTTTTGTGTCCCTACTGCTTCCAAGCCTAATTAAATTCATTGTGTTCTTTCAAAATATTTTATTATTTTTATTTTATGTGTGTACGTGTACTGCCTGCATGTAGGTAAGTGTACCTGTATCATGCAATGCCCATGGAGGACAGAAGAGGCTGTTGGATCCCCTGGGACTGGAGTTATGGACAGTTGTTAGCTGCCATGTGGGTGCTGGGATTTGAACCCGGGTCTTCTGCAAGAAAAACCAGTATTCTTAACCACTGAGCCATCTCTTCAGCCCTAGGATCCCTGTCTTAATTCATGTGTCTCCTACAACAAAATGTTACAGAGTGGGTGGCTTTTGAGTAATAGATTTTTGTTTCATCTAGTCAGGAGTCTAGGGAGTAGCGACTAAGGTCCCAGTTGATGTCTAGGGAGGGGCTGCTCCTTAGTTTACAGATGGGCATATTACATGGTCCAAGGGGCATGGTTTCTCTTTTTGTATCACTAACTCTATTTGTGAAGGCCCTACCGTCATGGTCTAATCATCTCTTCCTAATGTAGCATCACCTTGGGGGTCAGGATTTCAGCATATGAATTGTATGTGGGGGACACAGACATTAAAGCCATTGATATTTTGGACATCTTCTGTCCCACACTTATTACTATGGTTGCGTTTGGGCTGCCCGGGTTGTCTACAATGTGGCAAAAACCTGTTGCCTGCTACTTGCAACCTCGCGCCCCACCCCTCAGTGTTCTGTTGTGCTTAGTAGATGCACTCGTGATTTCTCATTGAATTGTTTGCTTATTTTCCTCTATATACATCCACGGTCCAGTATGTTGTATAACTGTGCTGGGGGCTGTCTGAGCAACACTTTTTTGGTCAGGTGAAAAGTCGGGTGGAGGGTAGGCAATGCAAGCTTAAGGGAGCAGTGCCTGTGCCTGTGTGGGTATTTATCAGTGTGGGTTTATGATGGTGAGTGTAGGTGCTTGTGAGTACAGGCACCTGTGGAAACCAGAAGAGGGCATTGGGTCTCCTGGATCTAGAGTTGCAGGTGGTTGTGAGCTACCTGATGTGGGTGCTGAGAACTAAGTACTGATCCTCTGCAAGTGCAGTGCACACTCAACCCCTGAGCCATCTGTCCAGCTCCAGGAATGCTTTTATTCACTTTTCAATTTTTTAAATTTATTTTTATCTTATGTGTATGAGTATTTTGCCTGAATGTATGTGAGTGTACCTGTGTCATGCAATGCCCATGGAGGCCAGAAGAGGGCATCAAATCTCCTGGACCTGGAGTTAGAGATGGTTGGAAGGTTATTAGCTGCCAGTGGGTGCTGGAAACTGAACCTGGGTCCTTTGTAAGTACAGCCATTGCTGTTGATCCCTGAGCCATCTCTCCAGGTCCAGGAATCCACTTGGACTATTGGGTGGTCAGGATAAGGCAGCGAGCATCCTGGAATCAGAGGACAGAGAAGAAATGGTAACGGCCAGTGTTAAGGTTGAAGTCAACTTGACATGGGATGATTCAAAACTTGCATCTGTTTGGATGTGTTCCATTTATTTATTTTTCCAGTACATACAGTGATCAATCAATTTCTTACCCATCCACGTGTGACTGTGTCTAGAATCAGCAATCTGTGTCCTTGCCTAGAAGGTTGGGTCCCAGCTCCTGTCCAACTTTCTGGATCTGCCTGAACTTCTGACCTTGGCTTTGCCCACATTAACTAGTCTGACCACCACCTGGATCCTCAGCTAGGCAAGGATCCCTTTTGGTGAGGGACGGAGAGGCTGCTCTGCTGCCTTTTATATCTTATGTTTCATTGGTGTTTGTAATTTTCTAAAGAAAAGTGGCATTAGGCTTTTCTCCTGGTGGAAGGCTTCTTCAATCCCTGCTAGATCAGCAGCTGTACCAGGGTAGATCAGGGCACCTTTGAGTTTTGGAATTAGAATAGCTGATTTGGGGAATGACAACTTGTCTACACCATCTATCTCTTGTGACCTTTTCTTTGAAAACCATATCATTGTGTCAGGTGTCATCCTTGATCACTCTCTACCTTTGTTTTTGAAACCAGTGTTTCTCAGTGAACCTGGAGTTTACCTATTTAGCTAGATGGCTGGTTCATGTGGTCCATGGATCTTCCTGTCTCCATCTCCCCAGAACTGGGTTACAGATGCCTTCTGACATGCCCAGCTTTTACGTGTATGCTAGGGATCTGAACTCAGGTCCTCATGCTTGCACAGTCTTGCCCGTCACCCACTGAGCTATTGCCCCATCCCTTGAGGGTTAAAGAAATGTCAGAAACATGTAGCTGGCACATAGCATTAGTGGCCTGAAGCCATAAGCCACTTACTTTTTGACAATAATGTTTCTATTATAATCTCCTGAGAAAGGAAAAAAGAAAAATACGTTAAAGCTCTCATACTCCCTATAATCTGTTTGAATTATGTCGTGGCATCTTGACATCATTTATTTAAGCTCATTAACTTTATATATGTGTACATATACATATATTGTTTTTATTTTATGTATATGAATGTATTGCCTGCATGAGTGCACCTGTGTCATGCAGTGCCTGTGGAGGTCAGAAGAGGGCACTGAATTCCCCTGGAACTGGAGTTACAGACAGTTGTTGCTGCCTTGTGGGTGCTGGGAATGGAACCCAGGTCCTCTGCAAGAGTAATCGGTGCTCTTAATCACTGAGTCATCTCCCCAGCCCCCAGGCTCATTAACTTCTAAGAAAGCAATCAGAGATCATGGAAGACTCTTCCTTGATGGAGAAGGGCTTCAAATGACACCTGAAGTGTTCAGTGCCTTTGTGTTGTCATCAAGGACCATCTTTGATGTTGGGTATCTTCCTCTGACTTGCCACCTTGTTTTTTTGAGACAGGGTCTCTCACTGAATCTGGAGTTTGCTGATTCAGCTAGACTGGCTCACCAGTGATCACACCTGTCTCCAACTCCCTGGTGCTGGGTTACAGATCCATGTTGCTGCACTTAGCTTTAACGAGTATGCTGGGGACCCCGACTCAGGTTCTCATCCTTGCATAATAAACATTTTTATCAACTGAGCCATCTCCCCAGCACCATTGAGGACCATATTAAATTGTCACCAGTTTGAAAGATAAACCTAATATGGGGAGGGAAAGGTATTTCTTTAGTTGTGTGTAACATTTTCCTTTGTATTTCCTATGCTTATTTGGAATATGTGGGCTTTCCTCTTGAGTAAAAACACGTTGGGCACTAACACCCTGAGCATACTGGGCTGAGATAAAGCAGAATAAATTCCTTCCATAGGTGGGCAAGATCAGAAGAGGTGCCTTTCCATTCCCCGGGGTGCCTGTGGTCTGCGTGGCTTGCAGTGTGTAGGAGGCGACATTGATGGATTGGACATGTGCAGTGGAAAAAGGCACCAACAGGCATAAATAGTTTGTGGTATAGGAAGGCACATAGTGTTTATTTATAGAAAAGACTAGAATATGCAGCAGTTTTCTTGCAACAGAAATTTGTAGAAGGACACTACAACAGAACCATTTTTGTTGTTTCTCAATTTTTTCATTACCATTAGACATAGACCATAATGACATGTTTGCTATAATTTTCCACTGCAGAAGTAATACTTATAAAACAATATTTGAAAATATAGAAAGTTAGTGAAAATAAGCCCATATTTTTGGCATTTAGAGATAACTAAGGTTCACAGTTTATTATGTTTCTCTTTTCTGTCTTTTCTTTGCCAAGGGGGGGAAAACTGGTTTTGACCAGAATGTGTGGGATGACAGCATCAGTATGAGGTCACAGACCTCTATAGTAAGTCTGTGCTGCCTGATTGTTGTTTCTCAGAGACCTGAGGCCTCAGTAGAAGTTGTGGCTTACATCCCTTGTCCAGCAGCATGACCCTTTTATAGATTCTATTTCTTTATGGACAGATAACTTAAGCTCTCTGTCTTATTAGTTCCCCCTTTTTAAATAGCCTTGTTCAAACTTCCTTTCTTGGGGTTAAAGACTGGCTCTCTCTGACCAACCTCTACTGAGTATCTTAAAATCTCCTCCAATGCCTGACTCCCAGGAGGATCCTCCTCTCCTGACCACACACACACAAAATTCTTGGAAGAGTCCTAACTTGAACTCCTGAATGAAAGCAAACCTATAATTTTTGTGAGTTAAAGAACTGGTAACCCTTAGTTTCTGGCTGCCGAGCACTCGCCTTCTTTCCTGCAACACGGACTTTATAAACAAAGTCACATTTGAAAAAACATTTCTCCATTTATGGTTTTATTTTCCATAGGGGGAAAATGAGATGGCACATTGAAGTCGAAAGCATCATATTTTTAAAATAAATCTGTACTTAGCTTGATACATGCATTTCCTAGAATTTAACAGACCTTCTGATAACAGTGTTATGTGAATGTATTGGTTGGATGCTAATTTATCAGTTGGATGCTTATTTTTCATCAACCTCGTTGAGATAAAATTTACTTATAAGTGTGTTCCACACGGGTGAGTTTTGTAAGTGCCTGTGTGTTGCAAACCATCACAATTCAGATATAGAACATTTATATTGTATCAAATTTTCCCCAAATCTCTGTGAAGTAGGTCTCTACTTATATCCCATCCTTTAAAAATATTCATATAAAGAAATTTTATTAATCCTTATTCACTGTACATCTTAGCCCGGGGGGTGGGTTCAGTGTACCGATCCCATCCTAGCTCCACACAGAGACCTCCCCGTTGCTGTAGATCACTTGGCTCCTTCTAGAATTTAGTACGAGTTCAGTTGTTCAGCATGCATCTCTGGTGTCTGGTTGCTTTAATTTAGCAGTGTTTTTGAAATTCATCTGTGTTATATCTTGTAGGATATTGCTGTGTTATTACTTTTATTCCTGAGCAGCGTTCCATTCTATGGCTGTATAACATTCTCTTTATCGATTCATCTGTTTATGAACATCTGGGTTGATTCTAATATGTCCATTATGATGAAAACTGCTGTGACTCTGTGTTGAAAGTATGAACATGTGTTCGCAATTCTTTTTAGTAAGTACAGAGAAGTGAAATTTACCATCCACCAGTGGTCTCTGGTGGAGAGCATCTTCGCGGATTTTGCTGTTTCTAATCTGATTAAAAAATTTAATTGTTAAATTTTGAGTTATTTATATACTCGATACTACTTTTTGTCAGTTTTGTGGATTGAAGATATTTTCTCGTGGCCTATACTTGTATTTTTAATCTTTTCAGTAGTTTCTCAGTTTTAAGGGCTAATTTGTGTGTGTGAATGTGGGCATACATGTGTCACATGTATGTGGTCATCAGAGGGCGGCTTCGGGCGTTGGTCTTTGCTGTGTACTTTGTTTGAGACAAGCAGTCTTTTCAAACTTATTTGAAAGGAGAGTGTGAAGTCAGCAGTTCCCTGCTCCTCAAAACAGGGAAATGTTTCTCCAGGTTCAGTGCATAGAAATCACCACAGCTGTAATCCATAGAGTCCAGGCTTACATTACAGCCTGCTTCCAGCCTGAGCTGGGAGCAGAATTTGGCAGCATTGTCCCACATGGTACTGGTTTTGTAGGCATTAAAGACACAGTATTGAGGGCGCCATGGAATCTTAACCCATGCTTCCAGAGAGCAACTGAGGCTAATCAATCCGTGGCAGGGTTGGAGTCTGTGCAGGGAGGCTTTGAGAGGTCCTGGGTGGAGCTGTGAAGACGAGACAGTAGAGACCCCAGGGTGTTAGGAATGTGCAGTGTCCGCTGAGGAGAGCTTCAGGCATGAGGTAGAGCTTGCCCAAGAGGGGACATGTGTGCTACAGGCAGCAGCATTGGCGGGGTTGTGGCTACCTTTGAGGTCCGGATGATCCCATAATAAGTCCCAGAAACCAGACAGGGAGCTGCAGAATTTGTGTTTTCTCTGGTGGATTTTGGTCTTATTTTGGTTTGATCATTCCTTACTGGGCCTCTATTCTTTTCTTTTAGAACCACAGTATTTAATTTGTGCCATTGTATGTTAGAAGTTTATAACTTGTTTTTTTTTTTTTGATTATATTGGGGCTCACATTTAAGAGATTGCTTTGACCACATGTACACGAGCACCACTAAATGGACTCAATGAATTATATATATTATAAATTTAATTTTCTTCTTGAAGTATTTATCTTCTGAAGGCTCTAGTTAATATTCAAGATGGTCAACATTGTCTCTCCTTTTGGCTGGCAGAGAATCAGTTCCTGGTTCACAATTCCCAACAGGTGTTTTATTTTTGCCTATACTCAGAGCTTTATTTTATGAATAGGTAGCTTAATACTAAAGGACTAAAGGTAAGCACTGTGTAATTTCTGGAATTCTTTCTCTAGAGTATTCTACCTCCTTGAACTCTGTCTCCTAAATCCAACGAGATGAATGCATTCTGTGCTATTTGCTGTAGGATGCCTGATCTGTTTTCTAACATCTGAAAGCAGTTGTTTTAGTTTTCCTGACCTCCAGTCCACTCATTCTCAAATACATCACAGATCATTAGTACTATTTTAAAGCAAAAGAAGGTTATATTAGTGAGTTTTGCATTATTGTGACCAAAATATCTGACAGAAACAAAGAAAGAATTATTTTGGCTTACTGTTTCAGAGCATTTCCGTTTGTCATGTCAAGGAAGGCCAGGGAGCTCATGGGGACAAAACCGTGTGGCACAGAGTTCTCCTGTCACATTAGACTAGAAAGCAGAGAGAATGTTGGAGCCAGATACTCAGTTGTAACCTTATAAGGCCCATACCTAGTAGCCCACTTGGGTTCCACAGTCTCCTAAAATAGTGCCAACAGCTAGGAAACATATATTGAAAATATGAGGTTGTGAGACTTCTGGAGTTCAAACCATAACAAAGATGTTTTCTTTCCTATGAACCTCTGTTACCATTCTTCCCTTAACTTAAACATCTGTTTCTGAGGCTCTAGTTTTAGTGACTAGAACTAAAAACTCAGTTGTTCTTTCTTTAGTTTTAGAGATAGGAGAGTCACAGCACCTAATGTTGTCCAGTACAATCCTGGTAACTGGTAATTTTCCACACCATGTGTATATGTATATAGGTTTATCAGATAAAGAGGCTTTTACAGAATGTCTGACTTGACAAATAAAAAAACTATTTTCTTATCAGGTGTGGTATAAAAATATCTCCACAAGTTTTCACTTACACCAGATCTCACTGGGCATTTTAATGCTATAGCTGATAAACATATTCATGTGGTAAGATCTTAGAATTTATCAGAAAAGCCAGGATGTTTTAAGTTGATCAGTATGTGGGGTAAGAAAGAAGTCTATTTTCATGAGCATGCTCAGAAAGATTTACTCCATAGTTACCAGGAGTTTCAAATTCCTTAGTTCAACAGTTATGAGAAGTGTGCCAGGTGGGTATGTCTCCTTTCCTACCTTGCTCACGCCAACCTTTTGAATCCTGCCTGAGGGTTCACTGAAAAATTGAAGAGATGAAATTGGACATTTGTATTGTCATTGAGAGGCAAGTTAGTAAATAATTTTTCCTTTAGTAAATCAGTTCAAAACATCTTTAAAGATGGTCTCAAGTCTTTTTAAAAAAAAGATTCATTTGTGTGTGTGTGTGTGTGTGTGTGTGTGTGTGTTCCCTCAGAGGCCAGAAGAGGGCATCAGATTCCCTGAAACTAGAGTTACAGATGGTTGTCAACCGCCCAATGCAGGTGCTGGGAACTGAACTTTGATCCTCTGAAAGAGCAGCAAGTGCTCTGCTAACCATTGAACCACTACTCCAGCCCCTATCAAGTCAGATATCACTTGTGCACTGAAGGAATTACTTTGAAAACAAAATAATTTAAAACTTTTCTGATAAATATGTTGTCTGAGACTCAAGATTGAAAAATCAACTGAATAATATCATAATAATGTTTGGGTTAGTCAGAACTTCTGATGTGTTGTTGAATGTTCTCAGAAGGAAGGTATGGAAATCCACATGGCTCTTAATCTACAAAGAGAACACAGTTGTGCAGAGACTGAATGGAAATGCCATTGGATTAGAAACTGTTGGGTTTTTCTTTTAATTTATGATAAACTCATACTGAACTTGGGGTATTTCTGCTGGTACCAAGTACGGAATGTTATGAGATAGCTGATGAGATAGTCCTGTGTTTGATTTTCTCAATCAAATACAGGATGTTGTTGATTCCATGAAGACAATATTGTTACAGGGAAATCATTAGCATGTGTGTCCTCTCGATCGACATGTTTACTATGGCATTTATGCATTTTCTTAGGAGGGAAATGTCACAGCCTTCCACAGCAGAATCTAAAGCTCACAAGATAAGCACCTACAACCTGTCACCCCTGCCCCCAATCACACTGGTGAATCAGCAAAGAATAGGCAAAATGGATTCCTATAGACTTGCCATATCTTGTTATAAATGTTCTCAAAATGCATTTTTGATGTTTTTTACCTGCTTATAGCTAGATAGCTGGTGTCATCAAATCCCTGTTACCAAGGAGCATATAGTTCAGTACACTTCTATTCAACTGTGTTAAGTGACAGCGTTCTGTGTGATCTCGTCTGGCTTCTTTTTCCGAATGTTGTATTTATGAAATTCATTCGTGTTGCAGACTGAAGCTTCCATTCACTTACTGCTACTTTTTCCATAGCATCACATTCTATGAATTTACCACAGTGTAATGGTCCTTTGGACATTCTTGGTAATATTTTTGGTTTGCATGATGGATGCCTTCCTGTTGAGTATACATTTTGGAGTGAGGTTGCCCAGGTCATGGCTATATACATTGCCTTAGTTTGCTTTCTGTTGCTGTGATAAAACATTGACCAAAACCAACTTGGGTAGAAAGGGGTTTATTTTAGCTTATAGGTTATAGCTCATTGTTAAGGATGCCAATGTAGGAGCTCAAGGGAGGTCCTCAAAGCAGAAGACAGAGGAGTGCTGCTTAATGACTTTCATCCCCTGGCTTGTTCATCTATGTGTTTTATCTCGCCTAGGCTCACCTGCCTAGGCATGGTACCACCCACAGTGGGCTGGGTCATCTCACATCAACTAGCAATTAAAAAAATGCCTCATAGACATGGCTACAGGCCAATGCAAGCTGGAAATTCTTCGGTTGAGGCTCATCTTTCCAGGTGTGTCAAGTTGACAAAAAGTAACCAGTACTTACGTATTTAATTTTAGAATTATTAGTTCTTGTAAATCATCATCTCAATTTACCTCCTGTCAGCAAAACCAAAGAAGGCCTTTGCCACACAAATTCTGGGATCCCCACACAAAGAGGGGATCTCTTTTTCATTTCCATCAAGTTCTGGAGTTTGGATTAAGGATTTAGTTTTCATTTTTCTGGCTATAAATAAAGTTGAGGATGTATAGAAGTTTTCTTGTGACATATCAGTTCAAGCATTTTTTTGTTTTTCTATTGGATTATATGTGTAGTTAGAGTCAACTTACAGAATTTATTTTGGATGCAGGCCGTGTATTGATATGTGTATTGCAAATCTCTCCCCCCATTCTAAGGCTCGTTTTTATATTGTTTAAATGTTGTTTGAATTGATGAGATGTTTCCAGCACTAGGTTCAGTGACATGTTTGCAATCTCAGTACTAGGGAGGCAGAGAGAAAAAGAGCTCAAGTTGGAGGCCATCTGGGGCAACATAGGAAGACCTCATGTCAAACAAACACAACAAACCATAACAAAGACATTTTGGGTTTTAGTGTCCACTGTATCAGTCTTTTCTTATGAATGCCATTTGGGTTCCCGCTTATGAAACACTAACTCTTAATCTTAAAACCCTTTGTTACTGTCTTAGGCTATTATCTACTTGGTTTCTGTTTTCTCTTTCACAATCTTACATTTAGATCTGTGATTCACCTGGGATGGATTTTCAGGGTACATAGTAAGGGTAATCTTATTTCTAAAATGTGGATATACAGATGATCTCACATTATTTATTCAAAAGGCTTGTGTGGATTTCAACTTGAAATGTTTGTCTTTTGTTTATTTTGAAACATGTTCTAGCTATATAACCCAGCCTGGCCTTGAACACACTGTCCTCCAGCCTCTGCCTCCTGAGTTCTGGGATTAAAAGTATATATCTATATTTGTAATTACAGTTCTCCTTATCTTGCTCAGGGTTAGCAGTTAGGGTATCCTATAAATTTGTCATTTTCAAGTTGATTTGTATATCTTTTTGTCTTAATAGTTATTTAGTGTCAATATATTTAAAAATTTTTCTCTGAGAATTTGATGTATGTGTAAATGAATGTGATCATATCTACTCCAATTTCCATCTTCCAACTCTCCCTATATCTCCCAAACAATGCCTACCAACTTCCTGTCTTTTTTGACAACACACTGAGTCCACTGAGAGTGGCACATATGTGCATGAGTGTGGGACCATCCACTGGAGCACGGGAGAGCTACCAGTCTGGTCATATCCTCAATAAAGAATAATTTTCCCTCTCCTGGCAGCTATCCATTGTCAACAGCTCCTCAGTATGGGATGAGGCCTGGATATCATCTAACTGATTTAGACCTGATCTAGTCCATGACTGTGTCTGGCTTGACCTTGTACAGGTCTTGTGCGTGTAATCATGGCTGCTGTGCAATGATGGGCAGAAGCACTATGTCATGTTCAGAAGACAGCATTCAACAGCACTCCTCTCCACCCTCCAGCTCCTGCATTCTTTTTATAAAGACTTATTTTTATTTTTTAAAAATTATGTGTGTGTGTGTGTACATGTGTGTGCATGTGTGTGTACATGTGTGTGCATCTGCCCTCAGAGTCCAGAGGCTTCAGATGCCCTGGAGCTGGAGTTACAGGTGGCTGTAATCTTTCCATGAATGCTCAACTCAAGTACTCTTAAAAAAAATACATATACATATATAGTACATATATGTACATATATATACATATATGTACCATATATATGTAGTCTTTTTGAAGCAGGGTCTCCCTGTAGCCCCAGCTGTCCTGGAACTCACTATGTAGACCAGGCTGGCCTTGAACTCACAGAGATCTGCCTGCCTCTGCCTCCCAAGTGCTGGGACTACAGGTGTGCACCACCACACCAGGCTAAAAAATATTTTTAGTTGAACTTTTGTACATTTCATCCAACAGTTCTTAATCAGATTTAGATCCCTCCCACATCTACCCCCCCACCCTCCCCCTGTGAGACCTCATGTATTCTGCCACTCGTTCCGTCCCATTTGGACAAGCATTTGTACCCAGATGTCCTTCGGTGCAAGTTCATCCCCTGGAGTCTAGTCAACCTACCTAGAGATCTTAAGGAAGGTCTACTCCCCTCACCCAGCAGTAATCAGTCTCCAGTGCTTCCCAGACTAGGGCCGGCCCACGGCCCATTGCCCCTGCTCCACTCCGGGCCCTTGTCTGATTGAGTTGGCATGGGTCTTGTGTTTAATGCCACCATCGTGACAAGTTCACATGAACAAGCTTCCAGTGGCCTGAAAGTCTCTGTTTCCCTATGTTCAAGAACCCTGGAGCTGGAGTTACAGGTGGCTGTAATCTTTCCATGAATGCTCAACTCAAGTACTCTTAAAAAAAATACATATACATATATAGTACATATATGTACATATATATACATATATGTACCATATATATGTAGTCTTTTTGAAGCAGGGTCTCCCTGTAGCCCCAGCTGTCCTGGAACTCACTATGTAGACCAGGCTGGCCTTGAACTCACAGAGATCTGCCTGCCTCTGCCTCCCAAGTGCTGGGACTACAGGTGTGCACCACCACACCAGGCTAAAAAATATTTTTAGTTGAACTTTTGTACATTTCATCCAACAGTTCTTAATCAGATTTAGATCCCTCCCACATCTACCCCCCCACCCTCCCCCTGTGAGACCTCATGTATTCTGCCACTCGTTCCGTCCCATTTGGACAAGCATTTGTACCCAGATGTCCTTCGGTGCAAGTTCATCCCCTGGAGTCTAGTCAACCTACCTAGAGATCTTAAGGAAGGTCTACTCCCCTCACCCAGCAGTAATCAGTCTCCAGTGCTTCCCAGACTAGGGCCGGCCCACGGCCCATTGCCCCTGCTCCACTCCGGGCCCTTGTCTGATTGAGTTGGCATGGGTCTTGTGTTTAATGCCACCATCGTGACAAGTTCACATGAACAAGCTTCCAGTGGCCTGAAAGTCTCTGTTTCCCTATGTTCAAGTACTCTCTAAGAGTAGTATTCACTCTTAATCTCTGAGCCATCTCTCCAGCCCAACTTTACATTCTCTTCACCCCTTCTGCAGTGCTCTGAGCCTTGGTGGTAGGGTTGACACAGATGTCGTATTTAGGACTCAGCACTCAGACTTTTCTTCTCAGCCACTAGTGTCGAAGCATTTATTTCACATTAAATATTGAAAGAACTCTTTCATGATACAATGGAATCTTACTTAGAAGAGCAATTAAAAATAGGTAGTAGAGATAATAAATTTCTATTTAACTATATTCACTGATCACTAGGCTACTCAGTTTCTTTCTGGAATCAGTTTTAGTCATTTTTCCAAAACAGTTAAACAGGTTAAAAACCTGCTTCATTTTTATCCATGCACTTAATGTTCTTTTAAACATTTAAACAACTCTTTTTTTTATTAAAACATGCTCCTAGATTTGTTATTTTAGGATAGTCTTTTCTATCATTATGATCTATATATTTTATAAAATGAGTATCTTTGATTCCATTATCATCTGTCTATCATCTATCTATCTATCACCATCATCTATCTATCTATTCTATTATCACACTTTACTGTCTTTACAGTATCCTTATGTCGTGTTCTTATTGGGTTTTCCCCATTAGCTTTAAAGGGTTGCTAAGGAACAAAGGAAATGAGATCATAGGGTGGATTCTGAGGGTCACTTGACAGGGTGACAATTGGTGAGGGGAAAATCTGGTGACAGCCATGGAGGAAGTTAGACTATCTTCACTGTAGGCAAACTTTGTTTTGTCTGAGAGATTCCCAGAAAATGAGAGCAGAGTGAGGCCCTACCCAGGACCATGTGCTGTGAAATGCAAGTTGAATTTGCCATGATTGCTCAGTTCCATGCAGATGCCTGTAGGACAAGTTACTGGATCATGGAGAAGGATGTCATGAGCACCTGCAGCAAACCCCAACACAGCTACAGGGACAGGAGTGGACTCATCTCATGAACTTCTCTTTTTTTGCTTTTCTCCAGGAAGAGATGCTTCCCAGAGCAGCATAGGAGCCACTCTCCGAATATACATGGGGAAGTGGATCTAAGTGACATAGGAATATTGCAACCTGAATCCCTGCTTAGGAAAGGGCATGGTATTGCTGGATGCAGGGAGTGCCTTGGACACAGGGCCCCTGGTACTCAACCCCTACAGGGATTGCCCCAGCTGCAAAGAGCTGCTTTAAGATATTCCCTTCTCTGGGTGTCACCAAACACAGTGACTGATGAAGGGCTATTTTAGCCTCATGTGAATCCCATGGGATGTAGAGTTCTGGAGGTCCTTGTGGAATTGACTAAGATATCATGTGAGTCATAACCTAAATTCTTCTGCTTCATCCTGTTGTGGCAGGAGATTAGAGCTTGGAGAAAGAGGCATGAAGATTAGCATTGTGAAAAAAGTCAGCAGGCAGAAAGATTGGAAACTCCTACCACGGATATGGGTAATAAGACAGAGCATGTGCAAAAAGAGTGTCACCATGCGTGTGTACGTGTGTGTATGTGTGTGTGCGTGTGCGTGTGTGTGTGTCTGTGTGTATCTGTGTGTGTCTGTGTGTGTCTGTAGGGAGGCTGGTACAATGCAAATGACCAATGGAGGATCAGGACTTTCATGGCCAGGGTTTATTTTGAGTTTCAAACTTGTCCCGCCCTCTAGCCTACTTCCTGGGACAGGGGGAACACTTGTTCTTTTTGTAATAAACTGCCTCCTTTTCAATCACCATCCATGTATCCCTGGCACGATTCCTTGTTCTAGGACACAAGAATCTGGAAATCCCAGCAGGAGCCTTCTGAATGCAGATCTGGGCCTATGACCCTACCTTCGACTCCCTTTCCTCATCGGTGTTAAGCATATTCAACATTAAGGTCTTGTGTGTCTGTGTGTATCTGTGTGTCTGTGTGTGTCTGTAGGGAGGCTGGTACAATGCAAATGACCAATAGAGGATCAGGACTTTCATGGCCAGGGTTTATTTTGAGTTTCAAACTTGTCC